>NC_091459.1:139762520-140091270 GCF_027789765.1 Dendropsophus ebraccatus | reverse complement strand
AACAGGCAGAGCTCAGATCTATGTTCGGTAAACCACAGTTTTACCCACCAAAACCATTAAAATGGGCATTAAAAAATTAACTGTGCAGATTTACAGAAAAAAATACACAGTCATTGGTAATAAACTCATAGACATAAGATACGTAGATAGATAATAGATAGATAGATAGATAGATAGATAGATAGATAGATAGATAGATAGGAGATAGATAGATAGATAGATAGGAGATAGATAGATAGATAGATAGATAGGAGATAGATAGATAGATAGATAGATAGATAGATAGATAGGAGATAGATAGATAGGAGATAGATAGATAGATAGATAGATAGATAGATAGATAGATAATAGATAGATAGATAGATAGATAGATAGATAGATAGATAGATAGGAGATAGATAGATAGGAGATAGATAGGAGATAGATAGATAGATAGATAGGAGATAGATAGATAGATAGATAGATAGATAGATAGGAGATAGATAGATAGATAGATAGATAGATAGATAGGAGATAGATAGATAGATAGATAGATAGATAGATAGATAGATAGATAGGAGATAGATAGATAGGAGATAGATAGATAGATAGATAGATAGATAGATAGATAGATAGATAGATAGATAATAGATAGATAGATAGATAGATAGATAGGAGATAGATAGATAGGAGATAGATAGGAGATAGATAGATAGATAGATAGATAGATAGATAGATAGATAGATAGATAGATAGATAGGAGATAGATAGATAGGAGATAGATAGATAGATAGGAGATAGATAGATAGATAGATAGATAGATAGATAGATAGATAGATAGGAGATAGATAGATGACAGATAGATAGATAATAGATTATAGATAAATATAAGATAGATAATAGATAGATAGATAGATAGATAGAAGATAGATAGATAGATAGATAGATAATAGATAGATAGATAGGAGATAGATAGATAGATAGATAATAGATAGATAGATAGATAGATAGATAGATAGATAATAGATAGATAGATAGATAATAGATAGATAGATAGATAGATAGATAGATAGATAGATAGATAGGAGATAGATAGATAGGAGATAGATAGATATAGATAGATAGATAGATAGATAGATAGATAGATAGATATGAGATAGATAGATAGATAGATAGATAGATAGATAGATAATAGATAGATAGGAGATAGATAGATAGATAGATAGATAGATATGAGATAGATAGATAGATAGATAGATAGATAATAGATGATAGATAGATAATAGATAGATAGATTGATAGATTATAGGTAGATAATTCTGATTACTTTCTGCCAGCACAGAAAAGGGACAAGTAATAAAAAGTAATCCCATCTTTGCGTATCTGTGTGGAGTTATAGATGAAATGTTTTTTTCTGGCTTATGTATTGTGGTTGAGGTTAATTAAAGTCAATTACAGCCCAATTTTTCACTTAGTACAAATCCATGCTATAAGATGAATGTCCTTCTCCGGTTCTCCATTCTTAACATACTTTTCCATTATTCTTGGCTCCATGAGGTGATTCGTATTCTTTCAGCTTCGTGGTGTGATTGAATAACCTACTATTCATTATAATGGTGAAGCTCAAAACGCGCTTGTAATAAACAGGAGCCTGGCGTTAGAACATGGTATACAATCCACCAAGCAAGAATCAGTGGTACATGTTAACCCTTTAATCAAAAGCAGACACAGCAAAACCTACAATCAATTCCCTTCCATCTGGTCATCCATAATCTTTGGTGGATTATGATGTGTGTGTAAAGATTTGATTGATTTGAATTCATTTTTGTCACTAGCTGCAAAAAAAAACAAAAAAAAAACAGCAAAGTTGTTTAGGTGGTTTTGTGAATGTGTGATGGTCCAGGGTGCTGGTGCAGGTGTGGTTTGCAGCTGGTGGGCTCTGGTGTTTTTGGGGAAACTTGTCACGGTGGCCAGGAGTGGTAATACACCCCTCCGGACACACGGGCAGTGGATCCTGGTAGAACTAATGTGAGGTGCAAGAGACAACAAAGTCCCGAATTAAACAGTGCTTTGACTTTACTTAAAAAATAACTTCAGTGCAATACAAAATATAACATAGAAAAATACTGGTGCAAAAATACAATGAAATACAATATCTGAAGAACTTATCGAACTCACGTTTAGATATAACTCTGATATCTGACCGCCTTTTTTTTACACACTATCGGTGACCGTCCTGTGAGGTAGTACGAGTCCTAAGCCTTTGTCTGTAGGTTGAGCTCCTACTAAAGATTACACCCAAGTGGACAAACACGTGTCAGTAAAGTACGTTGGCTTAATGTATCTTTTCTTTACTGGGGATCAGTTGCTCTACCTTTGCTTTAGGGGGTGACTGTCCTGACTTAAGAAATCCTTATGATAGACAAGTGTGGTGCTAGTGTCTAGTTACCCCACCTCTAGGGGTCAGCATTGGCAATGGCAGACCTAATTTTTCCATATAATGGGGAAAAATATTATTTGCACAGTAAAATTTTAAAAAAAATATATTTTTTTTTATTTTTTATTTTGGGGGGTTTCATGTTTATGCTGTTTGCCCTGTGGTAAAACTGACATGTTATCTATGTTCCTCAAGTCAGTCCGATTAAAATACTAGGCAACTTATATAACTTATTTTATTTTACTGCTTTAAAAAAATTAAACCTGAAATGTGTTCAAAATTGCTCAATTACTGCTTATTATTAACGCTTTTATTTTTTGGTCTATGGGGCTCGGTGTCATTTTTTTGTGCCATGATCTGCACTTTCTATCAGTAGCTTGCAGTAGCCTATATGCAACTTTTTTTTATCACTTTTTTATTACAATTTTTCTGGATTTGATTTGACCAAAGAGCAGCAGTTTTGTGCGTTGACATTTTTTGCTTACCACGCAAGATCAGGAATAAGATAATTTAATAGTTTGGGCAATTCCACACACGGCAATACCAAATATGTTTATTTTATTTATTTATTTTTATTTATAAAATGGGAAAAAGGGGGATGATTTAAAATATGTACTGCACTGATCATTGAGATCAGTGCTCGATTACTATTGGCTGCTGGATCCCATCGTAATTGATTGGATGAGCATTATTGCAACGGAGAGGCCTGCCCAGAAGCAGAGATCGCCCCTCCACAATCGCATTGTAGTTTTGACAGCTGCATTTAAATGGTTAATTAGCGATTGGCCCCGGACCCTCTAATAGCAACGGTCTCCGCGATAGTATTTGGAAGCTGCGCGGTTCAGAGGGAGGTCGCAGCAGCCATCAGCCAGGTCAGACATTTCCCCCCTAGTTGTGACGTCATTAAAACTCTGGAGAATTGCCTTGTGTTGGGGGTCCTGGACCTTCTGACACATCGATTTGTGGGCACGGGGAGAGGTAAGTGGTGGTTGCTTATTATGTTCCTCTTTGCCCCGCTGGCTGTCAAATAAAAAAAAAAAAACAACAACGCTGGACTTCTTTAACACATAACACATACAAATAATAAAAACAAGAATAATAAAAACTAAAATTCTACTTTGTCCAACAAGAAGTGCAGACACACATACACCCACCATGTTTTTTTTCTATGCTGAACTAATTTGTTATCAAGAACAATAATTTTTTTTTAGCTTTACGGCGGAGAGGAGTTGGGCGGGATGTGGAGGGCCGTGTAATATTTATGATTCTCATAAACTTCCCGAATTCTGCAATCTCTTTGAGGTCAAAAACTAAAATTTGTTTTCAAGACAAAACAATTGTGAACAATAAACCGCAAGTGAAACCTAAGATCACGTCCAATAATTTAATAAGTGATCCCCTCGGTGAGCTATCCCGGATATTAAACTCTGTTCAATTTACCTAAACCAGCTGCTTTAAATTGGTAAATGATATGCAGCCTGGAGATAGCGGACGGTGCTGGTGGTGATGGTGGAGGAGGGCGATGTGCGGGGTACCCGGACCTGAGGATCACAAAGGCAACTGCTCATACAGATCATCTCTGAAGAAGCAAAACTGGGGAGGGGCATTGGTTGCTTTTCACCTCCACTATGACTAGTGCAAAAAGTACGACCACACCGTACACCGACCACACCGCAAGATAAGAAGATAAGAGACAATATTGGACGCCCTTCATTACATAATAACATAGCAATGACAAAAGACAACATTAAAAAGTGTGTAAAGGCTCATGCACATGGCCGTCCCACGGCTGCCGTAAAGGTACATTGGGCCACCATTAAACCTCTGTATGTCGCCAGTTTTATAAAGACCTTCCATATAAGACTCTGTAGGTATGACGTTATTCTACAATTGTGCAAGTAGGTAACATTCATTGAGGGGCCTTTCCTGCAGTTTTAGAGCCAGTCAAAGCCCAGTATTAAAGGGGTTATCCAGTGCTACAAAAACATGGCCACCTTTCCACCACTCTTGTCTCCAGATTGGGTGGGGTTTCACACTCAGTTCTATTGAAGTAAATGGAGCTTAATTGCAAACCACATCTGACCTGGAGACAAGAGAGGGAAAAGTGGCCATGTTTTTGTAGCACTGGATAACCCCTTAAATCCTATAGGGAGAAGAAGTATAACATATAGATGTTACAATTAGTGTTGAGCGGACTCGCCAAACTCTTTGGACTTTTTCCGAACCTAAACGCTCGGCATCTAACTCCAGGCAGCTGGAGAAGTTGGATGCAATGTCTTCCTGACAGACCTAGGGCAGCATTCAACTTTTTCAGCCTCCGGGAGTCAAATGCTGAGTGTTCCGGTTCAGAAAACGTTGCCGAATCCTAAGAGTTTGGTGAGTCCGCTCGACACTAGCCACTTTTTTTTTTCTTTAAACGTCCTAAATTCTTTATCACTTCGGGTGTTTAGACCATGACCACTCTGGAGAAAGAGCCGGGAAAAGTCTTTGCTTGGCAGTAGAGATGGTCCGAACCTGCCGAGGTTCGGGTTCGTACGAACCCGGACTCTCGGCAATGATTCCTGCTGTCTTAAACCTCTGTGGAGCAGGTGGATACAGTGGGAGGACCGCCTGGAAAACTGGGATACAGCTGGGATACATCTCTGTCCATGTCAGGAACTGTCCAGAGCAGTAGCAAATCCCCATAGAAAAACCTCTCCTGCTCTGGACACTTCCTGACATGGACAGAGGTGGCAGCAGAGAGAACAGAGAGTGTCAGACTGGAGAGAATACACCACTTCTTGCAGGGCATACAGCAGCTGATAAGTACTGGAAGATTCTGGATTTTTTTTAAAAGAAGTAAATTAAAAAGAAGTTAATCAAGGCTGATGGGGCAAGGAGAAGCCACCATGGACCACCCCTACGATTGGGGGTTCGGTTAGGATGAGTGCGATAACAGGCTCCCTTTAAGACTGGCATTTAAAATACATGTTCCCCCCCATCGAGTCTCAGCAATCTACAATAAATTACGGCATAATATCGGCATGTTATCCAACAAATACACATCCCATAATGGTGTAATTATTCGGCGCTGACAGTCCCTGTGTTGTGTAAGTAACAATAATAGCCGGCATCAATATAGAATGTTGCCATGACCTATATATACAGCTATTCCTGTGTTTCCTATTCTGCTTAATATTACATTGTACTCGGGTAATTACTGTCATTAATTCTACTAACTGGAATTATTCGGCGGCATTAGAAGTCATTAGACGGCAGAGCGGGATATAGAATAAATCTATTCCAAGCAGGCCCGATGACAGCAACTTCTCCACGTTTTTATCGGCCCAATTTGCCCTAACACAAAGCATAGAGTAATCAGGCAACACATGGCATATGAGCACAACATGCTCGCACATCGGGCCAGATTTATTAATGAGGGTCGCGTCCTGTGCAAACACTCCGAGCCGCCATATGCCAAATGCTTTCAGTATGTCCATACTGTTCTCCAGTCGTACTAAATGTTCCTACTGATCTGCCAGAAACTGACTTCGGGGGAGAATGATATGTGAAGTTCTATAGCGGGATTTCACTGATTGCTTGTAAGGTTTCCCAATTTTTAGCCTGTGCTCCAGTGATCTGAGACTTAGGGTCAGTTTTGCTGTAAACAGTACTGCATGGGATAAGAGTGCATGGGATAAGAGTGCATGGGATAGGACTGCATGGGATAAGAGTGCATGGGATAAGTGTACATGGGATAGGAGTGCATGGCATAAGAGTGCATAGGATAAGAGTGCATGGCATAAGAGTGCATGGGATAGGACTGCATGGGATAAGAGTGCATGGGATAAGAGTGCATGGGATAGGACTGCATGGGATAAGAGTGCATGGGATAAGAGTGCATGGGATAGGACTGCATGGGATAAGAGTGCATGGGATAAGAGTGCATGGGATAAGAGTGCATGGGATAGGACTGCATGGGATAAGAGTGCATGGGATAGGACTGCATGGGATAAGAGTGCATGGGATAAGTGTACATGGGATAGGAGTGCATGGCATAAGAGTGCATAGGATAAGAGTGCATGGGATAAGTGTGCATGGGATAGTACTGCATGGCATAAGAGTGCATGGGATAAGAGTGCATGTGATAGGACTGCATGGGATAAGAGTGCATGTGATAGGACTGCATGGGATAAGAGTGCATGGGATAAGAGTGCATGGGATAAGTGTGCATGGGATAAGTGTGCATGGGATAAGTGTGCATGGGATAGTACTGCATGGCATAAGAGTGCATGTGATAGGACTGCATGGGATAAGAGTGCATGGGATAAGAGTGCATTGGATAAGAGTGCATGGCATAAGAGTGCATGGGATAGGACTGCATGGGATAAGAGTGCATGGGATAAGAGTGCATGGGATAGGACTGCATGGGATAAGAGTGCATGGGATAAGAGTGCATGGGATAGGACTGCATGGGATAAGAGTGCATGGGATAAGAGTGCATGGGATAAGAGTGCATGGGATAGGACTGCATGGGATAAGAGTGCATGGGATAGGACTGCATGGGATAAGAGTGCATGGGATAAGTGTACATGGGATAGGAGTGCATGGCATAAGAGTGCATAGGATAAGAGTGCATGGGATAAGTGTGCATGGGATAGTACTGCATGGCATAAGAGTGCATGGGATAAGAGTGCATGTGATAGGACTGCATGGGATAAGAGTGCATGTGATAGGACTGCATGGGATAAGAGTGCATGGGATAAGTGTGCATGGGATAAGTGTGCATGGGATAAGAGTGCATGGGATAAGAGTGCATGGGATAAGTGTGCATGGGATAAGAGTGCATGGGATAAGAGTGCATGGGATAGGACTGCATGGGATAAGAGTGCATGGGATAAGTGTGCATGGGATAAGAGTGCATGGGATAAGTGTGCATGGGATAAGAGTGCATGGGATAAGTGTGCATGGGATAAGTGTGCATGGGATAGGACTGCATGGGATAAGAGTGCATGGGATAAGGGTGCATGGGATAAGTGTGCATGGGATAAGTGTGCATTGGATAAGAGGTCATGGGATATGACTGCATGTCATAAGAGTGCATGGGATAAAATTGCATGGGGTAAGTGTGCATGGGATAAGAGTGCATGGGATAGGACTGCATGGCATAAGAGTGCATGGGATAAGAGCGCATGAGATAAGAGTTCATTGAACAAGAGTGCATGGTATAAGTGCATGGGATAAGAACGCATGGGATAAGAGTTTATTGAACAAGAGTGCATGGTATAAGTGTATGGGATAAGAGTGTATGGGATAAGAGTGCATGGGATAAGAGTGCATGGGATAGGACTGCATGGGATAAGAGTGCATGGGATAAGAGTGCATGGGATAAGAGTGCATGGGATAAGAGTGCATGGGATAGGACTGCATGGGATAAGAGTGCATGGGATAAGAGTGCATGGGATAAGAGTGCATTAATCAAAAGTGCATGGGATAAGAGTGCATGGGATAAGAGTGCATTAATCAAGAGTGCATGGGGCAAGAGTGAATGGAATGAGAGTGCATGGAATAAGACTGCATGGGATAAGAGTGCATGAGATAAGACTGCAAAAGACAAGGGTGCATGGGGCAACAATGCATAAGACAAGAGTGCTTGGTATAATAGTGCATGGGACAAGAGTGCATGGTATAAGAGTGCATAAGACAAGAGTGCATGGTATAAGAGTGCATGGGACAGTATTTTTGGTTTTCCAGTTAGGGACAAGTCCTTTAAATGGAATGTGTCATCAGAAAATGACTTTTTATGTAAATCATGTTTTTATATTAAACATATTTTTAAAGACTTTGATGACATTTTTCCAAATTTTCCACTTTTCTATGTATATTATAAAATAATCCTGAGATCTTGCAGTTTTTTATTCTCACCACTGGGGGTAAAACTAAGCTGAGACTTCCTGTTGTGTCTGTGGTGATAAGATGAGGCTGCTGTAAAGTGATCTGTACAGCATTGCAGCATCATGTGACACCAGTAGATAGAGGAGACAATAGCAGCTCCCTATGGAATGACCTCTTCACAGGTCACAGTAATGTCTCACATTCATCTCAAGGGGACAGAGTCTGTCTGTTGTCGTCTATGTCCATGGGTCTTGCTGTAAAGCAGGTCACTAAAGGCTCAGGCAATATGGCAGCATCCATAACAATGTACAAAAAGTGAAATTAAAAAAAAGTCAGAAAATAGAAATGGATTAAAATAAAAGAACAATTTTTAGTATCTGATTCTAATTAGTAAAAGACACATTTCCCATAAGACATTATTGGGGCCCATAAGCAGCGACATACTTACCCATACATACACTTGAATTGTTGGATGGAGATTTCCTGTACATCAGACTGTAGTTTTATAGTGTTCATGAAAAAAAGTCTCTGCACATTGACCCTGCAGGAAGTGGTGTATTCTTTTCAGTCTGACACAGTGCTCTCTGCTGCCACCTCTGTCCATGTCAGGAACTGTCCATAGCAGGAGAGGTTTTCTTTGGGGATGATGGTGGCAGCAGAGAGCACCATGTCGGACTGGAAAGAAAATACCACTTCCTGCAGGACTTACAGCAGCTGATAAGTACTGGAAAACTGGATAATTTAAAACAGAAGTACATTACAAATCTATATAAATTTCTGAAACCAGTTGATTTGAAAGAAAAAAGATTATTACTGTTGTACCCCTTTAAAAAAAAATGGTTGTGTTTACATGCAGTGAGCTCCCCTAGTGGTGGCAGGAGGTAACTACTATGATAATGTCTGCATAGAGAAAAGCTTTTCGGTATAGGGCCCCCTCCCTCCACAGGCCCCGGAGCAGTCCCACGTCTCGTCTCTGTATGTTTTAGGGCTGGAGGATTGCTACATACAGAAACGAGACGTTATTTGCATAGGTGTTGTCTCCTCACCAAAGGTCCCAAGATAATCGAATGAAAACATAGCAGTGAAAAATTTGCACCTAGTTAAAAGTGGACATGCTCAGAGACAAAACAGATCTTTCTAATTTTACTTTCACGTTCTGAAAGTCTATAGTAGCGCTTGGAAAGCAAGCTGATATTTTGACAGAAATCCAAGAATAAGTGTCTGTGTCCTTAGAGGCAAGACAGACATCCCTTAAAATGCGCCTTGGGATATGCATGAACTCCGTCCAAATACCATAATGTCCCTAAAAAAAACGAAAAGAGAAAACCCAGGACGTGACTGTTCTCTTCTCATTGGGTGAATATGATTCTTGTCACATTAATAAGAAAGTCAGATAAAGAACAGTACAGATTTGATAACCGTACTTGATGCTTAAAGGGATAGTTCTCCAATATTTTTTCTATACAATCAACTGGTGACAGAAAGGGCCAGAGATTTGTAATTTACTTCTATTAAAAAAAATCTCAAGTCTTCCAGTACTTATCAGCTGCTGTATGTCATGCAGGAAGTGGTGTATTCTTTCCAGTCTGACATAGTGCTCTCTGCTGCCACCTCTGTGCATGTCAGGAACTGTCTAGAGCAAGAGAGGTTTTCTATGGGGATTTGCTGCTGCTCTGGACAGTTCCTGACATGAACAGAGGTGGCAGCAGAGAGCACTGTGTCAGATTGGAGAGAATATCTACAACCCCTTTAACCTCTTCCTGACTGGATTGATTATGTAGATAGACACTTTAATTAGAACTCATAATATAAATCAATACACAATGCAGATCTGTAGATTCATCACACATAGCGCTGAAAGCTTAATTTTATGATATAAGGGCTATGTTCACACACCATAAAATAAAGGTAAAATACAGCTGTAATTTAGAGATCAAAATACAGCTGTAATAAATATAATAATGCACTCCATTGAAGTCAATGATAAATTGGCCAGCAGTACACACACCATATAGAATCACAGCCATGATTGATAACGACATCCACCCACAGTTTTTCCTGGTCATCTGATGGACACACAGGTGTACAAGTCGTTACAGAAAGTGCCACTCACCGGTGGGTCCATCACATGACCAGTTATGCAAAAATACATAGGAAACCCCATCACATGTTTCTCAACGTCAGTGAACTAGGCAGACATCAGCCGGGAAGAAACAACCAAGCCAAGGGGAGTCTCCAGTCAAGGAAACCACCTTCCAACAAGCCACAGTCAAAAATGACAGGGCTTGGGAAATACCTCAGTAAGGTATTCATCTACATACAGCTGTTTCAGGGTATTTGCCCCTCATCAGTGTGGAGCAATATTCTGGCTAGTGGGAGCAAAACCTAGTAAGTGTATTCAAGAGAATGATGGTTGCCCTCAAGAAGATCAACAAAACACTGCAGAGACACCATCATATGTTTCTCAACATCAGTGAATCTAGGAACATTGCCCCCTGGGAAATCAAATATTCAAAAATACACTCATGCACTTACTAGGCATTGCTCCCACTATCCAGAATCCTGCTCCACACTGATGGGGGGCAAACACCCCAAAACAGCTGTCTGTAGATGGATGCCTGGCTTGGGTATTTCCCATGTCCTGTCATTCTTGATTGTGATTTCCTTGACTGGAGACCCCCTTTGACTTGGTTGTTCCTTCCCGGTAGAAGGTTTGGCTAACTCACTGACATTGAGAAACATGTGATGTGTCTCTGCAGTATTTTATCATATTTGATTTCCTAGGGGCAATGTTCCTAGATTTACTGACATTGAAAAAAATATGATGGTGTTTCCACTGTGTTTTGGTTGATCTCCTTGAGGTCAGACATCATTCACGTCAACACTAGAGTTGATCAAACCTCGGGAAATCCTCGGGAACATTCACGAACCTGCCGCATTTGATTCCCAATGCCTTCCCGGTCCATGGGGAAGATGGAGACAGCCCGGGTACCGCCTGGCACTCTCCTCCTTCCCCACGAACCGGGAAAGCATCGGGAATCAAATGCGGCAGGTTCGTGAATGTTCGAGTTCGATCAAACCTAGGATTTCCCGAGGTTCGATCAACTCTAGTCATCACATGCTCGGGACTTAATTTTATCGTTTGAAACGCCGCGACAATCCACTAAATTTTAGCAGTGTGTGAACATAGCCTTTCTGTGTTTTCAATCCACTCCTGGTTTTGGTTGAAAAATACTGAGCAAAAATTCTGTGTGGGAACGTAGCAAAAATATACCATGTGGGAACATAGCCTTAAATTGAACTTCTTCTTCTAAATATTTTGAAATGAATGTTTATGTTTTTTTGTTAAAAATTACTTTGTTTTCATATATATAGGTTCACTGGAAGGTAGTGTCTTTAATCTGTTAAAAGATGAACGTGATGACCAGATGGTGATGCCCTCTGCAGATTCCTGTGCCAGGACATGTAAGCCGTATGAGTCTTTCCCTGAGCCATGCATGCTCCTTGTCTGTCATACAGGCTCCGCGAGTTGCCATGAATATGGGATATTCTTCCCTAGATACAATGCTACTTCATATGTCCTGCATCTGTTTGGACATGCCAGAGTGTAACATAGGGGGCATATGGTGGTAGAGTAGAGCCTCTTCATAGCACAAGGGAAGCTGAATTACAACCCTGTGCATAAGCCGAAGTTCCATCCCTTTTATTATTCTCTGCTGTGAGCATCTTGGTGGAGGTGACCTTTGTTCCTTAGGATCCAGGAGAGTCTGTGCAGGTACAACATCTTGTTACTCCATTGACAAAATCCAGAAAGAAACATTCCCTGTATCGGTTTACAAGCTCGGTGGGACCTGGTAAGCCCCGCAACATCATCTGCGCTGAACATTAGTTTGCACTTTAGAGAGGCCGAAGGAATCAAGTGATTTCCAAGGGAAAAAAGAAAATATAAAAAGAAAAAAAAAACAGACTTTTTCCATTTTAGTTTCATATTGTCAGATACAGGCATAGGCACCTCCACTACAGGGAGCTGCGATTGCCACACTTCAGGAAGGTTATAGGATTGAAGATACTGTCAAGAAGCTCTACTCTGCTGCTCCCCGTCTCATTGGGCTTGACTCACAGGTCTCTTGCTATGTGTGTATAGAGACCTGTCAGCCTATCCTAGGCTAGGAAGTCGGGATGCGGTGGCAGAGATCCAGCTCAGTGCCTCAGAGATCTCACCATGGAACAATCATCAGGTTCTGATTAAAAGGGTACTCCAGAGAGTAACCATAAAATAGTAGTAACAATTAAATACAGTGCTGCCACTTGACGTAAAATCATGTAGAAATAAAAAGTTTTTATATTTATTTTAATTAAAGGGGTATTTCCCTTAAATATAACTTTTCATATGTTGCTGCCCATCAGTCTCCTTCTCCAAGTTCTGAGCTTTCGCTTTCTGCTGAAGACACAAAAATCAGTGTGTGAGTCTTTCTCTTTTTCTCCCCCTCCTCTCCCCTCCCTTCTAAGACGGTCCCTGGCAGGCTTTATCTGCAACATTATAGCTTCTTTGTAATGCTGGGTGAGTTAATCAGAGGTCAAGTTGCTAATGATTATCCCTCCCAGCATTACAAAAAAGCTACAAATAAATGTATTTGCAAAAAATATTAAACTTGATGAAGCTTACAAGTTTTTTTTATATTAGATGAGGTAAGAAGAGTCTTTTCTAAATTATTTTATACTTTAGACAGTCCAGCATTTCTGTAATCCATCCTTGAACCCATTCTATTTTATCAATATGTTTTTGTAGGCCTTACTGTCCAGCATACGATTTGCTTTCCCTACCGACTGGCTGCACTGGTGACTCATTGTCCGATGTCAGAAATCACTACCCCTAAATCCTTCTCTTCTTAAGTCTTTGCTAACACAGAACTGCCGATATGATACTTGAAACATGGAGCTGCACTTTTGAGTTTTGAGTACTTTTGAGTAATTGTGGTTAATACAAGACCCAAATCTGTGATACGGTAATAATTTACTTTTGAACTGTTTAATTCGCTGATTTGTTTTAACTGGTTTTCATCCAGATTCTGGACTGAGGAATTCTGGGAGATTTTCTAGCATTATTTATCAAATCAACAGTAGTTAAATCTTGTCACCGGTCCAACAGTAGCTTAAGGATTTCAAGGAGGGCGACCAATGCAAACAGCTTATTAATTCTAATAATGTGGCATAAGTTCACAATATAGCGGTAGGATAATATATGTGGTCAGGTCCTGTTTGATTTCTAATTGCTGCGTAAATATCAGCGCTGGCTTTCCATTCTGTGCTCAGGCACTCAGACAGTGTAGATGCAGCTCAGCCCTGATCCATCATCTGTGCAGTCATAGTGCCTCCTCAATAGACTTGTCTGCAGTGTTGCCTGTTCAAGCCTGCACGAGCCGGTACTGCCAAGTCAGCTCTATGAATAATCAGGTCAGTGCTCGATGACACAGGGCCGCCACAAGAAGTCTAGCAGCTAATGGGTGTATTCATATAATACTTATGTTGTTTTCAAGTTCCTGCAAAATTTTAAAAAAATTGAAGGTTAGCCTTTAACCTTCTCCCTCCGCCACACTGTAAATTAACGTCGCTGCAGCCTATGCCTGACGCAGGAGGGTCCTGGCCGCGGTGGGTTCTGGCTGGATGATAGCTGGAGACCGCGCCAGTGCTAAGAGTTAACCCTATAGATACTACGGTCAGTACGACCACAGCATCTATAGGGCTCCTGACAGAGAATTCTCCCTCTACAGAGGGAGAATTCTCTGTTCGGTGTCCATCAGGGCTCTGCGAAGTGATCGCAGAGCCCCGATGGTAGCCATGGAAACCGGAAGTCTCAGGCTTCCGGTTTCCTGGCTACAGAGGCCAGTGGGGGAGGGAAGCAGGGTGCACGCTGTGAGAGCAGCTGTGCGCTCTGGCCCCTCCCCTCTCTCTTGCCGCTGTCACAAGATTGAGGAGACAGAGGAGAGGGGGCAGACATAGGGACATCAGCTTATGACCCCATAAGCTGATGTCTTAAAATGACCTGGGCATTGAGGAATCCAGGTCGTGAAAGGGTTGAAAGAGAAGTCAGCCTGGGAAGGAAAAAAATATTACGGTCTCGGGGTGGGTGAAAATAAAAAAAAAGTTTTAGTTACCACTCTCGGTGCTCGCGCAGAGCCACGTCCTGCTCCTGGACCCTGCTGGCTGTTTTCTGATCTCCCTGTCGGTTATGTCACAACCGGGCTGACGGATGCCTCGCTCAGCCAGTCGTTGACTTGGGTGGGACACAGCTGCAGTATCTGATTGGCTGTGCAGGCTAAATTCCATCAATCTGTGATGTTGATCCCAGTTCATGACATATCCGGAACCGTGGAGAAGATGACAGCCAGCGAGATCTCGGAGTTCCGTGATGCGGTGCAGCACAGGCACTGGGAACGGTAAGCATAGTGTCTTTTTTTTATTTCCCCCCACCCCCTGCCTGTCATAAATTTTCCCACTGTAGGAAAATAGCCTTAGGGTTATATTCCCATCAACTGTGGAATCAGTTTTGGGGTCCCAACTATTTTCCATGATTTAGGGTATGTTCACACTAAGGGATAGGTAAGAGATTTCAAGTGCTTAATTTTATGCATATTCCACTTGAAATTCCACCTGGAAAATATGAACAGAGCAATGTCCCCATGCGTTCAATGGGATTTCTGCTCTGTTGTTCACACTGTAGAATTTACGTGCAGAATTTTCTGCTGCGGATCGGCTTTCTGCCCAAAGAATTGACGTTCCCGCTTGAGAAATCCCATAGAAGTCATTGGGGCTTTAAATTTCCACGTTCCACTCAAATTCCACTTGAATTCTACCCGAATTCTGCACCAATTCTACATCAACTCAAGAAGAGGAAAATTTCCTTTTCAATTCCTCGCCTATTCCCCAGTGTGAACATCCCTTTATAGGATGAGTCTCATTATAGAGACGGCTCATGTTTGGGCTTCTATGCTACATGGTCCTTATCTGACCTTAGACCCTTCTTTTCAT
Organism: Dendropsophus ebraccatus; assembly: GCF_027789765.1. Taxonomy (NCBI): domain Eukaryota; kingdom Metazoa; phylum Chordata; class Amphibia; order Anura; family Hylidae; genus Dendropsophus; species Dendropsophus ebraccatus. The sequence goes on along the minus strand of NC_091459.1, from coordinate 140,075,951 downwards.
GACCTCTAATGGGACGGCATCACTGGGTGGGTCTCGGATACTTAATCACTTGGACGCTACTCTTGATTCTTTACTATAATTAATAGAATTAATTCCAGAATTGCGTAGTTTCGAAAAAACAAATGCGATATTTTCCAGGTGTGTCTCCTTGTCAGGATGACATCTTTTATGGCCTCGGATCTGGCCGGACTGCAAGGACTTCTGTAACGCCTTCTCCCATGGTTCTACAATTCCACGGCATAATGTCAACTGTTAGTTTTAGGATCCTATAATATAAATTCAGCTTTTTCTTTTCAGCTTTATCCCGGACATATTTGCTAAAAGAATAGTCATTTGTGGTAATTTATGTCTATACCTTTACATCCTACAGCTGAGCGTTATTTCTATAAGATTTAGGAGAAATGTTAGCCATGGCATGAGACGAGGCCTAAGCTTCCAGTATAGAAACCCAATACTTGTACATCTGTTCATAAGTAACTTGGACCGGTATCAATAGCTGTAAATCAACTATTATTTTATTTCATCGCTCGGAATCCTGGGAGATTACATTGTTTTTTTTAGTTTCGAAAGGTGCAGAAGAAGAATGGAAAAACCATGTATGTAGAGTGAAAGGTGCATGCCTATGAACGGGTCCCCTTTGGGGCACATCAGTTATACCACGTCTACCTTACTGAGGTGGAGACCTGGGTTTAATTCCAATAGCGGATTTAATCCTGTATAGGATCGTATATTCTATGTACTCAAGGATAGAAATCTGTATTTTTTTCTTATTATTTGCATTTGTTCCCCTGGTTCCAGCACAGTTCCATCCACGCTAACCTAGGAGTGGGAGTAAGGATGGTCCGAACCTGCCGAGGTTCGGGTTCGTATGAACCCGAACGCTCGGCATCAGATACCCGCTGTCTGGCCACTCCGTGCAGCGGGTGGATACAGCGGGAGAACCGCCTGGAAAACTGGGATACAGCCTATGGCTATGGCTGTATCCCAGTTTTCCAGGCGGTCCTCCCGCTGTATCCACCCTCTCCACGGAACGGGCAGACAGCGGGAATCATTACATCGTACGAACCCGAACCTCGGCATGTTCGGACCATCCCTAAGTGGGAGCCATCTTTTACCATTGTTACCAAGGTAACAGTACAGTCTCTTAGGAGATGATGTCACTTCTGTTGGCATTAGGACAGGAAGTGATGTCACAGGAAGTTCTTTCAGATAGAGGCATGGCTATAAAGAGTGCAGATATTTCAACCTCACCCAGTTCCTGGTGTTTGAGAGTTACTCAAATGTCCGTATGTCCCATAAGAGGAGGCAGGAATGGAATGGGTGTTAATGGTTTTGGGGTTGGAAGGTGTGTGTGGGGGTGTTCTTCAAGTAACTCCATAATAGATTACCATATCATGCCACACAAAGTGCAGGGGTTGTTCACCCAAACATTTTTTTTCTTTCAAATTAACCGGTGCCAGAAAATTCCAGAGATTGTTATTTACTTCTATAAAAAAAAATCTTCTAGTACTTATCAGCTGCTGTATGTCCTGCAGGAAGTGATGTATTCTCTCCAGTCTGACACACTGCTCTCTGCTGCCACCTCTGTCCATGTCAGGAACTGTCCAGAGCAGGAGACTATTGTGATTCAGAGGCCATCACATTTTCCCCACTAGATCTGATGTATATATACATTATTTGTGTACTGAGTGGGCTACATATCAAGGTGGTTTTGTGATCTCGTCACTAGAAGGCAATGATCAGCCTTACACACATTGGGGGAGATTTATCAAACAGGGTGTAAAGTGAAACTGGCTCAGTTGCCCCTAGCAACCAATCAGATTCCACCTTTCATTCCTCACAGACTCTTTGGAAAATGAAAGGTGGAATCTGATTGGTTGCTAGGGGCAACTGAGCCAGTCTCACTTTACACCATGTTTGATAAATCTCTCCCATGGTGCTTTTTGGGGCAGCAGTTTTCTTTTTTTTTTTTTGGGCAAACTATAGGATTTTTTTCCCATAAACTTTAATGACATTGTTCTGTTGGTCGCCAAAACACTATTGCTGTACGTATGGCGTTTCTTTTCTGGTGTTTTTGTCACCTATTGTAGTTCAGCAGCTAGGTCATGTGATGGCCTAGCCACCTTAACCACAAAAAAGATCATTCACACATAAAGTCAAAAACACCAGAAAAAAAGCACAAATGCGCCATGGCCATGCGCCACTTTCCTGTTTTTTCATTTTTTTTTTAGCCTGAAAAATGCCAGACAAAAAGTGCGTGTGAGGGCACTCTAAAACATCCATGTTTAGTAGAACACTCGGCTGAACATTTAAAAATTTGCGGTCCACGACTTTGCGCAGAATAGAAATAAACAGCGCGGGCCATTGGAGATCGGTATTTGGGGTCTGTTTGCCATTTTTTTTATTTCAGTGCTTGGAACGCGTTGAGTGCTAAAGGGCTGACCGGAGCTCTGAAACTTACATGGATGGCTCCTCGATGTAATGGGCAGAGAAGTGAAGGTTTTTTCAATGGCATAGGTGCAATGCTCTGTCCACATCTTCTGGGTGATATAGGGTAAGACTAGTAGTTCTATTGCATTGTTTAAAAAATTACTTTTTGAAGAAAGATTTGAATATCTGGATTCACAAAAATATAAAAATCTGCCCGTCCTATTTGTGATGCATCCCTTTGGCCGGGGTTGGATCATCCAGTAGTCGCACTCTGGAAATTCAAACGCATGTAATAATAAAAAAAGAGAGTTTGTTCTATCCTAATGGACAAAAATATATAGATATAGTGCAAAAGTGTTAGAATTCTAGGGTTGGCGTCCTTTACTTGTGACTCCAGGATGGATTCACAAAATTCCAAAGTGACCTGTCAATTTTGGAAGTAAAAGACAGAAAAAGCATAAAGGAGAGGGTGCACCTGTTTGGTATCCAGTTATTAAAGAGACTCTGTCAGTAGGTGTATGCCGTCCTATCTCAGGGTAATATAAACTAGCGACAGAGAAGCTGAACAGAATGATGTATCACTTACATTGTTCTGTGCAGCTGATCCAGAGATCTCCTCCTGAATAACATGGACAATAAGTAGTCCTCTCCATTATGTGCATGAGCTCAGTAGTCCTGGATATTCATGAGAAGCAGAAACTCCGCCCACCAGCTGCTCATTGGCAGTTATCTATCCATGCTGTGTATAGGCAGCCAACTGTCAATCAGCGGCTGTAGGGCGGGGGGAGGGGTGTGGCAAGAATCTGACACAGTGCTCTCTGCTACCACCTTTGGCTACAACAGGAGCTGCATGTGTTCTCCCTGTTATTGTAGCTTATACACACAGAAGAGATCAATGTCAGGACATGTTCAGACATAGTATTTCCTTCAGTCTTTTGGTCGGTCTTTTTTCAACCAAAACCAGGAAGTGTCAGGGATCTGGTCAGCTGACTGTAATTAGGGATTGTTTTTGGGAAAAGTGTCTTTTGGCGTATAAAATCAACATCATAACAACTTAGAAATCAGCATCACGGTTTTTACAAGTGTTTCTTTTTTTTTTTAAGTATCAAGTGTTTTTATGCATGTTTTTTGGCACTTCTCAAAAATTTCCCCAAACCACACATAATGAAGACAGTTCCGTTTTCTAGTCCCCCATTGATTTTAATGGGAGAGAAAACCACAAGTGCTGATCAACGATGTCAAAGAAGAGATCGTCAGTACTGTATTTTTAAGGAGCCTCTCCTTTTGAAGTCAGTGGGAGGAGTAAAACGTGATTTTCTAAGCTACAAATCTGCACTTTTTTTTACGGTGTGAATATACCCTAAGGCAATGTTCACACAGTGTATTTTTTAAAGCAAGAACGGCTGTTGTTGGGGATTGAAATAACGGCTGTTCTTGCCTTGAAATAATGCACTGTATTAAGCTCTATGGAAACAACAGCCGTTGTTCACACACTGTATTGAACAATGGCCGTTGTCCACTACGGCCACCAAAATAATTGACTTGTCAATTATTTGCAGCCACGAGTGCGGGAACAACGGCCATTGTTCCCACTCTGTTCACACAATGTATGCCTGTTGTGACGGTCGTACATTGCATGGACCTAAATGGTTAATTTGATTGCAGGCTCACCCAAATATGCCCGCAATCCAAATAAAATAAAATTATGTCCCTGTGGCCAAAATGGTAATATTAGCCGCCAGAACAGGTGAAACAATGGCCATCGTCTCTACATAGTGTAAACACAGCCTAATAATATAAATGCTGAGAAACCCTTTGAACTTATTATTTTTTTTTTTTTAGATGTGACTTTAAAGGGAACCTGTCACCCCGGCTGCCGGGGTGAAGCCCGCCCGACCCTCCGGTGGAGCCCCTTATATTTATCCCCCTCTCGAAGTCCCGTCTCGGACCCCGTGAGAAATCCCCATCGGAAGCCGTCCGCGCGCTCACCAGAGATGGGCGTCGGACTCATCTCTGGTGATTGCGAGCACGACTTCCGACGGGGATTTCTCGGTGACGGGACGGGGTCTGAGACGGGACTTCGAGAGGGGGATAAATATAAGGGGCTCCACCGGAGGGTCGGGCGGGCTTCACCCCAGCAGCCGGGGTGACAATCTTCCTTTAAATACAGTGTTGCCTTGGATTACGAGTATAATTCGTTCCGGGACGGCGCTTGTAATCCGGATCCACTCTTAAACCAAAGCAAATTTTCCCATAAGAAATTATAGAAATTCAGACATTTGGTTCCACACCCCAAAAATAATGATTTATTATTCTGAATAACATGTAAAACAAATGAAACAAACATTCAGAAACAGCAGAATATGTGATATTATACGTTACTGTACAGTTATGGAGAGGAAGGGAAACACAAGGGCGGACAGAGACTGCAGGGAGCAGGAAGGAATGAGCAGGACAGATGTGGGTACATACATACAGCACTCTCTGTCCGGGGAGAGAGGGGTTACAGCTATGGAGAGATTACCTCCACAGTCCTGTCCCCTGATGTAAGCCCCAGCCTGAAGTGGATCTGCTATGATTTGGGAGGTGAGGGAGACTTCCTGGGTCAGAGTACAGGGCTGTAGACCCCGCTCTGCAGACCATGCTCCTCCTCCACTCCCGCTCCCACCCAGTACAGGGAGCTCTTACACCAAAGCAATGCTCTTACACCAAGTCACAATTTTGAAAAACTGTGATCTCTTAGACCAAAACGCTCTTAATCCAAGTTACTCTTAAACCAAGGTACCACTATATATATTTTTTTATATTAGAAATAAGTAAAACTGTAATAATATACAAAATAGTTTATCGCAAAGAGTAAAAAATAAACCACAGTCGTCAATGTAATGAATATTAGAGGTAAACAGCCCAGGTTTGTATTCGGTTTCACTCTCCGGATTCTCTTTCTTTTCATAAGAAACAGGTTTAATTTTCCATTTGTTACTTGACTAATGTCCTACGATGGGTTTGGCTTGTGCGGGGAATTTAAAGAGTTTCGAAAGCCTGTCAGTGTGAAGCACTCGTTCCATCTACTGCGTTGGAAGAGGACCACTTGATAACAATAGCTGTGTAGTACAACCATCGGGAGTGGCCAAATATAGAACCTGCCACACAAGGAGTCGTGTCGTTGACGGCAATCATTCATCTCGAAACGACTCCTTATCGGCCACAAACTCCTGCTTTTGTTTGCCGCCTTCACGTCAACAACCCTCTCCTTCCACCCTGGAATCTCATCACATTAGACGAACAATTAGTCCAGTCTCAATGGTTTACCTAAGGATGACGGGCTGTTTAAATTCGAGCACTAGCCAAGACATTTTCCACTAATATTTAACCTATTGCATTATCATCGCCCGTCATCTATTGGTTTTTCGAGTGCGTACGGATTTTAATGAAAAGTAATTCATCTTTCACGATTATTTATTAAATGTATTTGGTCAAGTGCTCGGAATGCACTTTTCACCTTGGAGGTTTTTTTAAGTGGGCAAACAAGCGTGAGCTTCAAGCGACTGGCTTTCTACTGGAAGCCGACCATCTGATGTGTTGACTTTACTTAAGCATCTGCTTGTGTTTTCTAATCCGAGAAGAAGACATTGACATCAAAGACTTAGTCACAGTTTCTACCTTCATAGGAGAATTTGTACTTTGGGTGTTCTCTTTGGTAGGGTGAAGTTAATGGCTTTGTCATTACTATCATACCGGGGAGGGGAGGTCATGGAAAGGTGGATGATGGGGCTTTGAGAATATTTTTTATGGGATTTTTATTAAAATCGATAAATTGTGGAAATATTAAGAATGAGAACATTATATTATTATTATTATTATTATTATTATTATTATTTTTATTATTATTATTATTATTATTTATTGTTATTTATTCTAATTTAATTTTATCGTATGTAATTGTAACCTCTTAACTGTGTAAAAAAAAGAAGCGCTGCGGAATCTGTTGGCGCTATACAAATAAATATTATTATTATTATTATTATTATGCATTTTATTTTTTCTAATTTAATTTTATTGTATGTAATTGTAACCTCTTTAATGTGTAAAACAAAAAAGTGCTGCGGAATCTGTTGGCGCTATACAAATAAATAGTATTATTATTATTATTATTATTATTATTATTATTTATGTATAAAGGGATTGTTTTTTAAAGGGGTACTCCAGTAAAGTGTTTGTTTGTTTTTTTCTTTAAAATCAACTGGTTTTAGAAGGTTATATAGATTTGTAATTTACTTCTAGTTAAAAATCTTCAATCTTCCAGTACTTATCAACTGCTGTATGTCCTTCAGGAAGTGATGTATTCTCTTCAGTCTGACACAGTGCTCTCTGCTGCCATCTCTGTCCATGTCAGGAACTGTCCAGAGCAGCAGCAAGTCTCCATAGAAAACCACTCCTGCTCTGGACAGTTCCTGACATGGACAGAGGTGACAGCAGAGAACACTTCTGCAGGACATACAGCAGCTGATAAGTACTGGAAGACTGGAGATTTTTAAATAGAAGTAAAAGACAAATCTAATAACCTTCTATATAACTTTCTGAAATCAGTTGATTTGAAAGAAAAAGATTTTTGCTGGAGTGCCCCTTTAAATGAAGCCCCAGTGATTAGCTCCAGGAACGATCAGGGAGAGGTGGGATTCAAATATCTTCTTATAGGTGCCCCCAGCAGCTAAAGAGAAATAAGAAATCAGTGTAGTTACTATATTTTTTTATAGTTATTTATTTATATATTATTATTTATTTATTTATTTATTTTTTACTATATATTTTCTTAATTTCCTTTTCTCCTTGATTGGGGGAAACAGCTGAAGGAAAAATAGGAGGAAGCAGGCCGTGCTGGACACCTTACAGTAAAGGCTGCATATTGTAAACACTAGTGAATCCCCAAAATCTATTCTAGTAGATCTCAATTTGATGATGTTTTCCATTTTTGACAATCTTTAAAGAGGTTATCCGGTTAGAAGAAATTTTCTATATACTTATTTGTTGTTAGTATGCAAAAAAAAATAAATACCCTATGCTTACCTCGCCAAACTCCCGAGGTGTCCTCCTACAGGTCTCAGGCTCTCATGCAGCATGTGATTACCCGTGGCTGAAGAAGTTGGATGCAGCCCTAAGGCTGCCTGGAAAATATGTATACAACCATAGGCCATAGGCTGTATCTATGTTTTCCTAGACTCTCTAGGGCTGCATCCAACTTCTTCAGCCACCGCTTAACAAACACAGTTACTGTTTATTTAACAGTAAGAGTTTAAAGCGACTCTGTACCCACAATCTCTCCCCCCCCCCTCAAACCACTTGTACCTTCGGATAGCTGCTTTTAATCCAAGATCTGTCCTGGGGTTCGTTCGGCAGGTGATGCAGTTATTGTCCTAAAAAACTACTTTTAAACTTGCAGCCCTGTTGGCGTGGCCTAGAGTGTCTGTGCCCTAACCTTGCACTGTCCCTCCGTCCCTCCTCCCCACCCTCCTCACCATTAAGAATGCCCCTGGCAGCATTTCTCCTGTTCAGCACCTGTCTGAACACTGCACAGGTGCATTAACAATCCAACACATGTGCCATGTTCACACAGGTGATAAATAGGAGAAATCCTGCATGGGGCTTTCCTTATGGTGAAGAGGGCGGGGAGGAGGGACGGAGAGGCAATGCAAGGTTAGGGCACAGACACTCTAGGCCACACCAATTTGACACAAGGCTGCAAGTTTAAAATTAGTTTTTTCGGACAATAACTGCATCACCTGCCGAACGAACCCCATAACAGATCTTGGATTAAAAGCAGCTATCTGACGGGACATGTGGTTTGGGGGAGGAGGGGGGGCAGATTGTGGGTACAGAGTCGCTTTAATTGCACTTTAATAAAGAGGCTGTTGTGGCCATCTGTGTATTGTGTATATCTGTGTTGTGGATAACTGTGTATTGTGGATATCCGTGCGTTGTGGATATCTGTGTGTTGTGGATATCTGTGTTGTGGATATCTGTGCGTTGTGGATATCAGTCTGTTGTGGATATCAGTGTGTTGTGGATATCTGTGTATTGTGGATATCTGTGTTGTGGATATCTGTGTGGTGTGGATATCTGTGTGTTGTGGATATTCGTGTATTGTGGATATCTGTAAGTTGTGTATATCTGTGTGTTGTGGATATCTGTGTATTGTGGATATCTGTAAGTTGTGGATATCTGTGTGTTGTGGATATCTGTGTTGTGGATATCTGTGTGTTGTGGATATCTGTGTGTTGTGGATATCTGTGCGTTGTGGATATCTGTGCGTTGTGGATATCTTTGTGTTGTGGATATCTGTGTGTTGTGGATATCTGTGTATTGTGGATATCTGTGCGTTGTGGATATCAGTCTGTTGTGGATATCTGTGTGTTGTGGATATCCGTGTTGTGGATATCTGTGTGTTGTGGATATCTGTGTATTGTGGATATCTGTGCGTTGTGGATATCAGTCTGTTGTGGATATCTGTGTGTTGTGGATATCCGTGTTGTGGATATCTGTGTGTTGTGGATATCTGTGTATTGTGGATATCTGTGTATTGTGGATATCTGTGTGTTGTCGATATCAGTCTGTTGTGGATATCAGTCTGTTGTGGATATCTGTGTGTTGTGGATATCCGTGTTGTGGATATCTGTGTGTTGTGGATATCTGTGTATTGTGGATATCTGTGCGTTGTGGATATCAGTCTGTTGTGGATATCTGTGTGTTGTGGATATCCGTGTTGTGGATATCTGTGTGTTGTGGATATCTGTGTATTGTGGATATCTGTGTATTGTGGATATCTGTGTGTTGTCGATATCAGTCTGTTGTGGATATCCGTGTGTTGTGGATATCCGTGTTGTGGATATCTGTGTGTTGTGGATATCTGTGTATTGTGGATATCTGTGTATTGTGGATATCTGTGTGTTGTGGATATCAGTCTGTTGTGGATATCTGTGTGGTGTGGATATCTGTGTGTTGTGGATATCTGTGCGTTGTGGATATCTGTGCGTTGTGGATATCTGTGTGTTGTGGATATTTGTGTGTTGTGGATATCTGTGTGTTGTGGATATCTGTGTTGTGGATATTTGTGTGTTGTGGATATCAGTCTGTTGTGGATATCTGTGTGGTGTGGATATCTGTGTGTTGTGGATATCTGTGCGTTGTGGATATCTGTGCGTTGTGGATATCTGTGTGTTGTGGATATTTGTGTGTTGTGGATATCTGTGTGTTGTGGATATCTGTGTGTTGTGGATATCAGTCTGTTGTGCATATCTGTGCGTTGTGGATATCTGTGCGTTGTGGATATCTGTGTGTTGTGGATATCCGTGTGTTGTGGATATCTGTGTGTTGTGGATATCAGTCTGTTGTGGATATCTGTGTGGTGTGGATATCTGTGTGTTGTGGATATCTGTGCGTTGTGGATATCTGTGCGTTGTGGATATCTGTGTGTTGTGGATATCTGTGTGTTGTGGATATCCGTGTATTGTGGATATCTGTGCGTTGTGGATATCAGTCTGTTGTGGATATCTGTGTGTTGTGTATATCCGTGTTGTGGATATCTGTGTGTTGTGGATATCTGTGTGTTGTGGATATCCGTGTATTGTGGATATCTGTGCGTTGTGGATATCAGTCTGTTGTGGATATCTGTGTGTTGTGGATATCCGTGTTGTGGATATCTGTGTGTTGTGGATATCTGTGTATTGTGGATATCTGTGTATTGTGGATATCTGTGTGTTGTGGATATCTGTGTGTTGTGGATATCTGTGTATTGTGGATATCTGTGTATTGTGGATATCAGTCTGTTGTGGATATCTGTGTGTTGTGGATATCTGTGTGTTGTGGATATCTGTGTATTGTGGATATCAGTCTGTTGCGGATATCTGTGTGTTGTGGATATCTGTGTTGTGGATATCTGTGTTGTGGATATTTGTGTGTTGTTGATATCAGTCTGTTGTGGATATCAGTGTTTTGTGGATATCTGTGTGTTGTGAATATTCATGTATTGTGGATATCTGTGTTGTGGATATCTGTGTGTTGTGGATATCTGTGTTGTGGATATCTGTGCGTTGTGGATATCAGTCTGTTGTGGATATCAGTGTGTTGTGGATATCTGTGTATTGTGGATAACTGTGTTGTGGATATCTGTGTGCTGTGGATATCTGTGTGTTGTGGATATCCTTGTGTTGTGGATATCTGTGTTGTGGATATTCGTGTATTGTGGATATCTGTAAGTTGTGGATATCTGTGTGTTGTGGATATCTGTGTTGTGGATATCTGTGTTGTGGATATCTGTGTGTTGTGGATATCTGTATGTTGTGGATATCTGTGTGTTGTGGATATCTGTGCGTTGTGGATATCTGTGTGTTGTGGATATCCGTGTATTGTGGATATCTGTGCGTTTCGGATATCAGTCTGTTGTGGATATCTGTGTGTTGTGGATATCCGTGTTGTGGATATCTGTGTGTTGTGGATATCTGTGTATTGTGGATATCTGTGTGTTGTGGATATCGGTCTGTTGTGGATATCCGTGTGTTGTGGATATCCGTGTATTGTGGATATCTGTGTGTTGTGGATATCTGTGTGTTGTGAATATCTGTATGTTGTGGATATCCGTGTATTGTGGATATCTGTGTGTTGTGGATATCTGTGTGTTGTGAATATCTGTATGTTGTGGATATCCGTGTATTGTGGATATCTGCGTATTGGGGATATCTGTGTATTGTGGATATCTGCGTATTGGGGATATCTGTGTATTGGGGATATCCGTGTATTGTGGATATCGGTGTATTGGGGATATCTGTGTAATGTGTGACATTACTATAGGTTTAGAGTAAATGACTATTGGGCAGTTCCATTGGCAGGGTTGCACAGCTATAATAGAGTCCAGTATTAGAACATGGGCTTTCAGCTCTAAATCCTATATATTAGTCAGATGTTCTTCAGCTCAATCTCTTATACAAGGAAACCCCTAATCCCTCTATCCCTTCTGTAACTAATTATAGCCAAAGACATTTCTTACCAACACTAAAATGTAATAAATATTAGAAACAAAAACACACACAAGTGCACTAAATCCAAATCTTTGTTGCCTTTTTGCATTTAAAAATTAATTTAATTTTAAAAAGCAGGAATAAAAAAAAGTATGTGAATGATAAACTCCCAGGGAAATAAAAAACAGCTTAGAAAAAAGACCTGTACAGAAGTGCACGGTGTTAACTAGTACCCAGCGTTTTTTCTTCCGTTCTTGATCGTCTGCCATACGTGATGTGAGCCAAGAACAGGGATTCGCTCCACAATCGGCAGAATACTGCGAATACGTCAGCGTGCCGATTAGGTTTAATAATTCATACACAATAATATTCACGGCCCAATGTTGTATATAGCATGTGTTTAATAACGCTGGACTCTCTCATGTGACTAGGTGCATGGCCGCAGATCAGGGAAGGCAGCGGATGGTGTTTCCATTGACTTCCTCCAGAATGGAGTCTTAATAAGCTGTAAAGTTCACAGGTGTAGGCTGCTCCTCCATAAGCCGTCCTGATGAGGTCCGCTCCCATGCGCGTGGTGCAAAGGATCCAAGTGTAAGAGGAGATCACGTGAGCTTATGATCCCTGTTAAAGTAAGCCATGCACTGTGCATGTGTCGTATAGGATAGGGATTCGCAAGAAGCTTGCTATGAAACTAACTTGTTTCGGCCATTAGATAGATAAATGCAGAGTTATGAGACCGCCTTATCTTAAATCGTTAAAAGAGTTAGCAAGAGTGTTATCGTTTGGCAATCGATTACCAGTGGCTGAAGAAGTTGAACTGAGACCTTGTGAGTCCAGAAAACATGGATACAGTCTATGGTTCCTATTACACTGAGCGATTTTTAACGATTAATGTCTAATGACAAACAATTGCAAACAAGATTGTTTATCGTTAACCTGAAATCGTTTATCATATTACACAGAACGATGGTCGTTAGTTACGATCGTTAATACGATTGTTATTGCGATCGTTACTATGATCATTTATTCCTTCTGATCCCAACAAAACAATGAACAATGTGCAATTACACTGAACGATTAGTGAACAAATGTGGAATTACAGCGAACGATTAATGAATAATTAACGATAATTTTAGGTTCAGATCTAAATCAACGATCAACGACATACTGTAAGAGCGATTTTCCGATCGTTGCCTGCAATTACACAGAACGATTATCGTTTAAAGGAGAAGTTCGTCCAAAAGCATTTTTTTATATATTATTATTATTATTAGTTATGCAAAGTTTGACAAATTCTTAATGTACATTAATTATGAAAAATTTAGTAGATCATGGAGAGCTCAAATTCTCGAAAATTTGGTGACGTCACGAATCAGGATGTAATTCTAATGGAGTGTCCAGCAGGGGGCACACTATATATAGAATTCAATAAGTACCATTAACTTCTATATATAGTGCGCCCCTGCTGGACACTCCATTGGAATCAATGGCTGTCTATGGAACAGGTGAGTCTGCACATATATACACTGTACTACTCCTCCATCATCTGCTCTTAGTATGAGCAGATGATGGGGGAGTAGTACCAGGGCCATCCCCAATCCGGCCCCCCCGGCTATCACCGCAGCCGCCGATGCCGCCCCTTGTACATCCGACGTGTCCGCTGCTGTAATTGAGGCCCTGGTCTCAGGGGGGAAGTAGTCCTACTTCCCCCCTGAGACCAGGGCCTCAATTACAGCAGTGGACCCGCCGGATGTACGAGGGGTGGCATCGGCGATGGCGACAGGGGGTCAGGGAGGGTCCGCTGCTGTAATTGAGGCCCCAGTCTCAGGGGATGAAGTAGGCCTGAGACCTGAGTTTATTTCCAGTCTCGAGAGCAGGAGAGGTTTTCTACGGGGACTTACTGCTGCTCTGGACACTTCCTGACATGGACTGAGGTGGCAGCAGTGAGCACTGTGTCAGACTGGAGAGAATACACCACTTCCTGTAAGGCATGCAGCAGCTGATAAGTACTTGAAAACTGGAGATTTTTTAACAGAAGTAAATTACAAATCTCTGGCACTAGTTGACTATTTATTTATTTATTTATTTTTTCTGCTGAACTACCCCTTTTACTGTTTAATGAGAATCAGGAACTGGTGGGAGCGCCTTATGCTCTGTGCCAATCAGCAATCTCCATGTTGGAACAGGAGCATGTCTGGTAAGGAGATAATTTGGTAGATAAAATCTCCAACTAAGTCCAACTCAATTGTTGGTTTTAGACGGCTTTACAGAGATTAGGAATATTTTTCTCATCACATATGGTATATTGCTACCAAGGAAAAAAAATAGTATTTTACTCATACTACACGGCAATCTACAACCTAAAACCGAATAACTTCCCCCTACGCGTCGCAGTATAGCTGAGTAGATCCAACAATAAACTTCACCTCTACCACCCAAATGACCTAATGCAGTCAATAAGCCAGTAATCCATTGTTCTCGGCTCCAGCTATTTCAGGGGTGTTATATCTGCTGCTTTCTGCAAACCAGAAAACTCTCGCAGCGAGCAGTTTATGTCATTTTAAACCACGTGTTAGCTGTAAAACAAGTAGCATGTGGTAGCAATTGAGGTAGTAGCTATACTGGCAGCGGTTCAAGTGAAGCAAACGGACTGTTCAAAGAGGCGTCGTGGCTGTAATTTCAAAAGGAAATTTCCCAGCTCTGCTTAAAAGGGATCGAGATGCGGAATAATAGGAGGAAAACAGCTCAGAGTAAACAGACATTTATTTTTAGGGTTAAATCTGAATTGGGAATGTTTAAAATTAGCAACTGAATCTAATCTGGTGATACAGCAGAGATAGAGCTTGTCCAAAGCCGTCAGTTCCAATGGGATCGGCTATCGTTATGTGTATTGGGACCATCCACCTGCCCTCTATAGCATTTGTATTATAAAAGTTTGATCTCGGCACTCACCATAATGCTTCATTATTTTTATTGCAGAAAAAAGTCCATTACAAAAAACAACGGCAACAGGACGTTTCGGCGTCAAGCCTTCCTCAACTGTGAGACAGTTGAGGACGGCTTGACGCCGAAACGCCCCGTTGCCATTGTTTTTTGTAATGGACTTTTTTTTTAACAATAAAAATCATGAAGCATTATGGTGAGTGCCGAGATTGAACTTTTATAATACTGCTGAAATTTTTTCTTACTGCGAGCACCACCCATAGACACAGAAGTGCCGTCTAAAAGACTTTCCTACCTCTATAGCATTTGTCACTTGAAAGAGGGATCAGGCATTTTTGATTTCAATGTCTCATCCTTTTTACAGATGACAGATGAGCCGTAATGGTATGTGGCTGGTAACCAGTCATTCTCTCTCCCTTCTTTTTTTTAATTTATGTATTTATTCATAATTTTATTGAATTTTTCAGAGACAAATACAAAAGGGGTGACAACAAGTTACCAAACATTGCCATACGAGATTAAAGTGTCACTGTCACTTCACAAAACCTTTGACATGTCACAGAGACATGTCAAAAGCTTTGATCGGTCCGGGTCTGAGTGTTCACACCCATACCAATCGGGAGATAGAGCCGGGAGAAGACCATCACGTGACACAGAGCCGGGAGAGGAAGCGCTGTAGCACGTCTTGTCCTGGCTCTATCTTCTGATCCGTACGGGTGTGAACACTCAGACCCGGACCATTCAAAACGTTTGACATGTCTCTATGACATGTCAAAAGTATTGTGAAGTGACACTTTAAGGCTATGTTCACACAACATAAATTTTCTACTAATCATGGCCGTTGTTGCCAATGTGCAGTAATAGAAAATTTATGTTGCACTGCAGTTAATGGAATCCCAGCCGGAGTGTATACACATAGTATACACTTTGTCCGGGATCCCTAGCAGTCTCAGAAAAAACTGACCTGTCAGTTTTGTACGGCCGCTATTCATTGAATAGCGGCCACACAACACTGACAGTTCACACAATGGAAAGTGCGGCTCCGGATAAATTGGGATGTAGGCACACAAGGATGTGCCCACAACTCAATTCAGCACAAATGAAGTTTATCCAGCGAATACTGCTGTACCGGCCTGGAATGATCTTCACTGGCACCAGCCGTTCTGTGACCCAGCCAGGTCACAGAACGGCCGGTGTCTTACAGCGTTTGAACCCAGCCTAAGTGTTGCATAAGAAGTAAAAACATAACAGTACAACAAACAGGATGAGATATTCTGCAGAGTGTGGTTGGAGAAACACTATATACATGAAATAAATCCTATCAAGCAAATGAGTGAAACTTGGACACATACAATCGACAATTACACGGTAACTCCAGGTGCTGAACAGAAGTCCCTCCATTTGGCCCACATTCTATCTGTTTGAGGATGGGAATCTAATCTATGTGCTATGGATATTTCCATTTGATGGTTTAAGCCTACCGCTGCCGCAATTTCTTCTAAGCTAGGAAGATCACTACTCTTCCATTTCTTTGCAATGCTGTTACGAGTGGCCAATGAAACACGCATCGCAACCTTTTTGTCTGAAACCTGCCAATCATCCGTACCAAACCCTAGTAAGGCTATTCCTGGTTTCCAGGTGGCATTTGTGTGTAGAATTCGCTCTATGACTATATGGATTCATTGCCATAGTGGCTTAATCCATGGACAGGTCCACCAGATATGTATTAGGTTGCCTATACTCCCCTGGCATCTCCAACAAATCGGGGACATCCTTGGAAATATTTTTGACAAGCGGTACAGGGTCATGTACCATCGGTACAGAAGCTTGTGCGAGGCCTCTAAGTAATTTCTGCACCTGGAGACTTTAGTGAACAACCCAAAGACCTCTCACCATTGCTCTGGTCTCAGTTATATTGAGGTCCTCCTCCCATTTTTACATTTTTACATTCAAATTTTTTAAGAAATAAACATTCAGTCAAATCAATCATGCATGTCTATGGAAGAAAGAGGCTATTTACCAGAAATGACTGACGTGGTAGATAGTGATGAGCGAATACTGTTCGATCGAATAGATATTCGTTCGAATAGTAAGGTATTCGATAGTATGGTGTCATTGTGGACTTGGTGAACCTCCAAGTGGTCGAATAGATGTTTTTTAATAATCGAATACTTGTTCCCAATGACATTAATAAGTTCAAATATTCGATCGAACGTTCGAATATCTGGGAGATATTCGTACGAATATCAAATATTCGAATATTTCACTATTCGCTCATCACTAGTGGTAGACACAAGGTGATATAAAACTAGGTCTATTTTGTGCAGAGAAAATAATAGACAAATACTATTAATACTATTAACGTTCAAGTAGAGAATTGTAGATTGATATGTAGAGCAAGCCTAAACCTGGTCAAGGAAGCTGTCTTGTTAGGCCCCGCCTATTTTACCGGGAGACCTCTGGGTTGGGCATCCCCTCACCAGACGGGAAATATCTTCTACGCTGGGAGACCACCATCACTTAATGTGGGGTCAAGATGAGGTAGGCGGAAAAGAGGTAGAAGATAGATATAGTAGTCCCACCCGGTCTGATTACTATTAAATAAAGGATAAATTATAAGGCCATTTGTTAGTACAAGCACACTCTGTTATTATATTATTCTATTACAGTGGAGTAAATGGCAATAGAGTGTCTGCACCAGTTATCGTCATTTATTCTGTACTTGACCGGTATTTTTAGCCAAAAACTAGAAGGGTACAAACACACACACCGTATACGCAGCAAATACGCAGCAGATCTGCAGCAGATTTGATGGTGCAGATTTGATGCTGTGTTCAGTTATTTAGATCTAATCTGCTGCGTATTTGTTGCGTATTTGTCGCGTATCTGCTGAGTATTTGCTGCGTATCGCAGCAGTAAATACGCTGCGTATATGGTGTGTGGGTTTATACCCGAAGAAGGTCTAAATATTGCAAATTCAAATATTCCCATTGTGTGTTTTCTATTTTCCACTCGTGTTTTTGGCTAAAATTACGGACCAAAACAGTATGTGAAACCAGCCTCAAAGTAATAGCTATGGGTCCACTTTTTGAAAATGGTTGCTCATGGGCGGTCACTTGTCCTACAGCGGCCACTGCAGGAGAAATCGGGTATTACAAGAATAAAGCAGGTCAGGTCTTTCAGAGCTTACACAATGCTTGTTGAAAGTTCTGAGGTCCTAATTGGGGCCCCATATACCATAATAGGTTGAATAAATTAAACAGATTTTTTATTACTTTCTTTTTTTTTTTTTATCCAAGTCAGTTTTTTTTTTAATCATTCTGATCTCCGGATGCACACATTCCCCATTGTTTAGCTTTATTTCATCTCATTAGTCGGGTCCCATTTGGCACAATGAGAACATATTTTCTTCTTACCACGGATTAATTTTCACTTGTTTTTTTAAAAGGGAGCAGTTTGTGGATGGTAAATGTTCTATTTGTTATCTCTTTAGACTTTTAAACAGTGGTTAATTCACATTTCGACAGAGGAAGATCAAAGAAAGTTCATCTTCTTTATCTTTGGGGAGAGCTCATTAACGTGAGGCTGTCAAGGCTGTAGCCTGTGGGCAGAAGTTTGGGAGCAAAAGTAGTTTTCCTTTCTTTATCAATTCATATAAAAGCAGTGGAAAATCCCCAGGTGCTTCTTATAATTCCAGACAGAATTAATGCGGCACTAAATAACATTGTGCAAACTTGAGATAGGATACGGGGAGGACACAGGAAGCCAAGGGCCCAGTGCAAGAACACCATATAGGTCCACGGTTTTTACAGGGAAACGGACAGTATGGATAAGCATATATCCATGCTGCCATTGCAAATAACATGAGCATCGCATGTGATGTGGTGTGTTGCTAAAAAAAAAAAAAAAAAACATTTTTTTTATCACGTATTTGTAACAGTTCCCTCCCAGCTCTCTGCCCGCTCCTCCCAGCTCTCCATCCACTTCCTCCAGCTGTCAGTCACTCTGTAGGAGGTTGTGGCAGCCCGAAGACACAAATCATGGCAGAAGTGCTACAGGGAGTCCATTCAACACAAAGGGGGGCATTTATGTGAATTGGCGTAGTCGCACGCCAATTTTAACACTAAGCCCCACCCCCGATTTCCCCGCAGGATTCACTCTTAGTGAATCCAGCCTGACGTTACCTGCCATACAGCGAGAGCAGAAATCTACACCAATGTAGATTTTTGCCACTATTTACACCTGTGAACAGCGGTTAATCATAATAAATCAGATGCAAGAGGAGGCCACGCCTTCTCCCCACATTGCCCCCCTGCTGGCGTACACCAGGGGGAAATGTCCCCCAAAAAGTGTATATCGTTTTTGGGTAGCTGAGTTATTATAGTCCACCATTGTTACTCACACAACTACAATTTTTTCCTATTTTTTTCCATTTGCATAGATTATAATTTGTAAGCGTCAAGTTACAACAAGTTTTTTCTAATCATTTGGATGATAGGCTAATGTATTTCTCTCCCTTAGTCGGCTGAACAGAACTGTATTCACTCACAATCTAACGCCCACTGACTATTAAAAAAAAAAATTCTTGCTGTATAATTTTGTTTTGTCGTGAAGAACATTTACGATATCTGGTAAAGCTTGGAAAATGCCCAAAGAATTTATGGTAAGTTTTTTTGGAAATATATTGTCTGATTTTCCTAAATTCCTATAGCATTGTTTCTATGGAAAAACATGGTGCTTTGTGGGCACCATACAGCAGCAGCACAGCTCTGTAGGCTAGGGCTTATTTTTCTTTGGAAAACTGTTTCTCCCACACTGTTGCCCACCTTTATACGGCAGTTAGCCACCATACTGTATGTCCCACTGTTATAAATTCTCCTGTAGTAAGTAGTCTCTATATACCTCCCTCAAGCTTCTTTTGTTGTTCCCCCATACTGTATACACATCCCCCGCGCAGTAAGCCCCCTCATACTGTATACCTCCATCCCTCCTCTTTAGTTCTTCCTCCATACTGTATGCATTCTCCTCTGCAGGACATTCTTTCAAACTGTATATGAAGTCCGATCCGGTATGGGTGGTCCACTAAGTTCTGTACCACCTGGGTAAAGTGCCTCTGTCAGGTAGGGGGATGAAGGTGCTGTTGTGTATTTTCCCACTAGGTGTCACTCCCTACTGTCTGTGCAAGTCTTCCTATGAACACAACTGAAGGATGGTTATGAGTTAACAGTTTAATGTTAACCCATAACCATGTCGCATGGTTTACTGTTGTCCTACCATCGGTGCAGGTATCTTTCTCTCACTTTCCAACCTCTTACACTTCTTCTCTCTTCTGTCTCCACCATCCCCACCAATCACTGTGAAGCTTTCTGTAGTTGCCCCTATTAAAGGGAGGTAAGTTCTTGGTGGGAGGGTCTTTGGTTAGGGAGCTTATGAGAAAGAGACACAGTCAGAGAGAGAGAGAGAGAGAGAGTTCCTGCCACAGTAAAGCTGGGCCTGGCCCAAGCCAGGACCCTTGTCAGGGAACACAGATACGGATCCAGAAAGATTCTTTTATGCAAGTAACCTGCTCCAGTATGCAGTGCTAAACCCTAAGGTGGGATAGCCATCCTCTGAGGAAACCTTGTCCACGCCTGGGATCCCTCTCCGCTATTCTCAGGGCAGTAACCACAGCCAGGTACTGGCCCCCAGGACAAATAGCTGAAGCTGACACATCCTATTGACGATATTCGGCTCTTCTGGAAAGTCTCAGAAAGCACGCTACGCCCAGTAGTAAAGGCTTGGGGCTCATACTACCCAGCTTGGCACTCGCTGAACTAGTTGGGCAGAAGGCGGTCAGATTGCACCCTATCTAAATGTGAGTACAGGTATTCTTCTCTACTTCTCTACCCCCAAGTCTCCCTACTCACTCTTCAAGCTACCTCTACTCTCCTCTTCCTCTGTCACCTGTTAAAGATACTACCTGCATTGTATTGTATTGCACCCATTGGACTCTGCTCTATTTTTGTGTGCCACTGCACTTGCACCTACACTTGGGTTTACCTTACCTTAAGCGCAGTGCCCGTTGGGCGCCGTTCTAGAGATCCTCCGGTGGGCCCAGAAGTCAGACCCCCCATAATATCACATTTTTCCCCATCCTGTGGATAGTGGGCAAGTAAAAATAACTTGGCAATCTTGTGAGCATCTCTATTCATAAGAAATCTTTAAAAAGTTATTCTCTATAAAATACAATCAGATAGAGCAGATACTAGTGTCACTGCCAGATGGTGATGCCCTCCCCGACATGGTGCCCTTTTGGGGGCCATGACCATAAACCAAGCTACATTTCTAGTTGAATCCCATTTCTTTTCCTATTAGACTTAGAGATTGCGAATATGTATCATCCATTTGGTAGCATGCGTTATGGCGTCAGTAAGTATCCCGCGTCTGGTACATCTCTGGAATGTTCTGACACTTTTCCAGAGATCATTCTAGAGACCCACCGTAAGAGACTGAGATAAACGTTGGCGTAATCTCGTCTTGCGGATGATTTGTTATGACACTTGCCGTCATGTCTCACGAGCAGTCTTCATTTCTAGTCCCAGGCTCTCCCTGCCACACATACAGCTCTTTAGGTGAAGTAGCTATGGCAGCGCTCAGACCTGATTTGGGTAATTCCCGACCCCTTTGTTCTTAATATTATATCCTCATTAAAGCCCCAATGTGAGCCAGATGGTTTCTTCATTTTCAACCTTTTCTGTTTAACGCAGCTTCCTCCTAAAGGGTAATTGGCAACCATTCTATGGCTTTATATATCTGTTAAAAATATCATTTTTGATAGGTTGTCATGTATTTTATATATGTAATGATGTAATCGTGTGTAGCTTGTCCAAAGCAATATTACATTTGTTTCATCTCCCCTTTAAAGGGCTGGAGCTCCAATGTATTTCATCCAGCCAGCACTTTCATACGATTCCCATGCACGGCTCTGGTCACCTGTTGCTTAGGAACTCTCCAAATATTGTCTCCCGTAACTTTTTCTGACTTAGCAAGTGGTTTGAAAAGTTTTATCGACTAAAATTCCACTGATTCTTTACCCTCAGTCCAGGACAGGCTACTCCATCCAGTGCAGAAAGATATAACCAACCACATGCATTTCGGGGACGACGACTTTGATTTATGTTATTGTGCTAAATATTGTAAATATTATAACTATATAATACCATAATAATATTATAATAATATAATAGAAGAAAAATATTATATCTTCCTTTTAACTACCTAAAATGTGATGTGTAAATATTTTCCGTATTGTGCACCATGAAGGATAGCACAACCAATTTCACTGTAAAGGTGGTGGTGGTGTCCATAACTATAGGTGAGCGAACCCATCTGTTCGAATTCCAGTTCGAATTCTGTTCGAATTCCAGTTTGACAAAAACTTTAGGGTCGAGTTTGGGTGGAACCAAGATTTTTGCTGGTTCGTCGCGTTAAACACATACAGTACTGTACATATAACTAGCACTGGTGCATACAGAGTTAAGCCATGGCAAACATGGCAAAACAACGACCGTTCTGTGACATGGCCCGTCACAGAACGGCCACTGTCTAAGAGGTTCAACCTGGCCTATACTGCAGTTAAACCTCATTCAACTTAATTTGAATGCAGGCACATTTGGGTTCACTGAAGAGCGGCCGCACAAAAAAATACATTAGGCTTAGCCTTAAGCTATGTTCAAACTACGTAAAAAACACGGCCATATTTGCAAATAACGGCCGTTGTCTGCACAAATACGGCCGTTATTATGAAATATGACCGTATTTTTTACGTAGTGTGATCCCGGCCTAAGGCCATGTTCACACTACGTGAAAGACCGGCTGTTCCGTGACCCGGACGGGTCACGGAACAGCCGGTCTCTGCAAAGATCATCCCGGCTGGTACTGCAGATGTGTATACGCTGCGGCCGGGATCCCATAGAAGAATAGGCAGTGTTCCACACAGTACAAAGTACGGTACTTTTACGTAGTGTGAACATAGCCTAAGGCTGTAGTCACAGGTTACGTGTTCACCTTGTTCGTGTCGTAATGACACAGCCATGTGGGTTTATCATTACATTGGCGCAATCATTCAAACTGTTTACTCGCTCCCAGCATGATATTAATACATTATGCCATGCGGGGAAACACTCGAGTAAAGTGATCCACCATACATGCTTCACGGAGCGAATACGGGACGTCTAGGGCCTTAGTAATTCTGAGCCTTCCCTGATATCTATTGCATTAGAATAGTTATTTGGAGAAGCTGTCTGTGTCTGAAAGTTATAAAACTTTATCAAAGAAATGTAAAAAAATAAAATAAAAATGTGCATTTAAATTGTTTGCCTAAATATCCCTTTAGGGTAGCTTTACACACCGTATTGCAGCGGATTTTCTGCTGCGGATCTGCAGCAGATCTGCAGCAGATTTGATCTAAAAAACTGAACACAGCATCAAATCTGCACCATCAAATCTGTTGCAGAGCTGATCCCGACCTCCCTCCTCCCCATTGGCAAACGACCCCCCTCAATCCCCACCACAAGGCCAGGAGCGAGCTGGATGCAGCAGTGCCAATCGAATCAGCTAGATAGAAAAAATCATGCAAAGTCATTGGGGGAGATAAATATGGTGCAGTTTCTGCAAAAAACATTAGTAGAGAGATTTTTAAAACAAAGGAGAAAGAATAGAGATGTGAGACAAGGGGGTGGGGCTTAGTGGAAAATAGGTGTGTCTTTAGGGAAGGGGCATGGCTTAAATGAAACATTGTGTGCCAACTTGGCAATAGTCTAAACTTTAGGTCCATATACATCTTATACTTTTTTTGGTCGTACCATCCGCTCACAGTCGGTTTGGACGTTGGTAGGAGGCTCTCCGACCCAGGAAAACAGGAGAGATGACTGACAAGTAAACAATCGTTCAGCCATCAGTTAGTGAGGGTTTATGACCACATTTAGTCTATAGATTTCCAGATATCACTGTTAGAAACCTAGCACCAACTTATTGCGATCGTTACGATGATCGTTTATTCCTTCTGATCCCAGCAAAACAATGGACAATGTGCAATTACACTGAATGATTAGTGAACTAATGCGAAACTTGAGCGAACTTATGTGTCGATTAGCAAACGATTAACGACGATTTTAGGTTCAGGTCTAAATCAACAATCAATGACACACGAACGATTTCTGATCGTTGCCTGCAATTACACAGAAGGATTATCGTTTAAATTCAAACGATATATCGATTTTTCGCACGATAATCGTCCTGCGTAATAGGGCCCTATGGATCCTATTAGACGGGTCGATCAGTAATGTAAACGAGTGTCGATCTGCTAGATCAGCACTCGTTTACTGAGCCTATTGCAAGTTTAGCAGGGGCCGTGTATATATATATATATATATATATATATATATATATATATATATATAGTAGGGATCTTCCCGGGGATGGTGTGTTTGGACACAGTTCACAGCAGACTTAGCTTTGTAAAATAACAGCTTGGCGTTTATTTGCAGCATAAACAGTCCAGAAAACATAAATACAGCAACACCGTGCTTTTAAGAACAAAACAAAAAGGTCTTGCCCATCTGGGCACTTACTAACCAACAGGTCACCTATCTGACACTTCGATCAGCGGTATCGCACGGTATGAATCAGCCCCAGCAGCGTCTGTATTCCCAGCTCCCAGCAAACACAGCATGCAGGCTGTTCACCCCTGGCTGAGAGCAAACACTGGATCCTCTGCAGGGCTTTTACCTTGTCAGGCTGATTACGGCCAGAGACACCTGACCCCAAAACCTGACCTGGATCGGGGGGAGGGAATGGCAAGTCCCACTACCAAAACCTACCTGCCATTCCATGTAAGTCCAGGCCCGGCAATAATAAATAATAGCTCAGCAGCATAACCCTGCTGAGCACAGATGCCTCCTGGACTTACCACCTCACGCTACGTATTAACCTGGGTGAGATGTACATCCCCTCGAGCACTTTTCCAGTGACATGTCTACAATATATATATATATATATATATATATATATATATATATATATATATATATATACACTCACCGGCCACTTTATTAGGTACACCTGTCCAACTGCACATTACCACTTAATTTCTAATCAGCCAATCACATGGCGGCAACTCAGTGCATTTAGGCATGTAGACATGGTCAAGACAATCTCCTGCAGTTCAAACCGAGCATCAGTATGGGGAAGAAAGGTGATTTGAGGGCCTTTGAACGTGGCATGGTTGTTGGTGCCAGAAGGGCTGGTCTGAGTATTTCAGAAACTGCTGATCTACTGGGATTTTCACGCACAACCATCTCTAGGGTTTACAGAGAATGGTCGGAAAAAGAAAAACCATCCAGTGAGCGGCAGTTCTGTGGGCGGAAATGCCTTGTTGATGCCAGAGGTCAGAGGAGAATGGGCAGACTGGTTCGAGCTGATAGAAAGGCAACAGTGACTCAAATAGCCAACCGTTACAACCAAGGTAGGCAGAAGAGCATCTCTGAACGCACAGTACCTCCAACTTTGAGGCAGATGGGCTACAGCAGCAGAAGACCACACCGGGTGCCACTCCGCTCAGCTAAGAACAGGAAACTGAGGCTACAATTTGCACAAGCTCATCGAAATTGGACAGTAGAAGATTGGAAAAATGTTGCCTGGTCTGATGAGTCTCGATTTCTGCTTGAACATGACAATGAGTTCACTGTACTCCAATGGCCTCCACAGTCACCAGATCTCAATCCAATAGAGCATCTTTGGGATGTGGTGGAACGGGAGATTGGCATCATGGATGTGCAGCCGACAAATCTGCGGCAACTGTGTGATGCCATCATGTCAATATGGACCAAAATCTCTGAGGAAGCTTCCAGCACCTTGTTGTATCTATGCCACCAAGAATTGAGGCAGTTCTGAAGGCAAAAGGGGGTCCAACCCGTTACTAGCATGGTGTACCTAATAAAGTGGCCGGTGAGTGTAATATATATATATATATATATATATATATATATATGTTGTTAGTGATGTTCATACATCACCTCTCCATGCTCCCGCTCTTCTCCTGCCCCCCTGCTCTGTTCCCGCCACTGCGTCCTGCAGCTTCTTTGAGCTGACAGGCCCCTCAGCCAATCACTGGCTGTGGCGGTCCTGACCAGTGATTGGCTGAGCGGCCTGTCAGCTGAGAGACCAGTCTGAAGCTTCAGCCGTGGTGCCAGGAAGCAAGTATAGGGCAGGAGAAGACTGGGAACGTGGAGAGGTGATGTATAACAGTTTATTTAATGGTTATCTGTCAGCTGCGTATCGCTATTACAGTAGCCATTACACGTAGCAGACAATAATTTTCATGTGGAACCTAAAGAAACAATTGCTGTCATTGGCTGATTGTTGTTTCAATTACATGGAGCAATAATCGTCCAAATCGTCCGATTATCGCTCCGTCTTATTGTAGGGCCCTAAGTTTACAATGTCTATCAACTTTTAGTTTTTTTTATTTTCCCGTTCAAACCCTAAATACTAGTAAATAATAATAATAATAATAATTATAATAATAATAATTTGCAGTCAGTGTATGGACCATAGAATATAGAGAGTAAACTTGCAGAAGATGGAATTGTAAAGTGCTGCGGAATCTGTTGGTGCTATATAAATAAAAATTATTATTATTATTATAGACGCTCACCATCGCTTTGTTTTCTTCATTCATCATATGATTTATTTTTATAGCTAATTGTTAAAATGTGTGAAAATGTCAATTGTCATTTGCGTCAGGCTGACAGTGAGATATGATGTCCAGCCAAAGCGGGGACTGAAAGAATTACATAGCGATAAATCTCCGCCATTGGGAGAGCTCAGTTATTGTATTTACAGGGGACAACAAGCATCTGGGCCAGAAAAGACTTGGCTTGGTGACTCGGCCTGCAGTAAATTTCTACTCCAGGTTCCTGAAGATTTGTGACATCACTCGGGATGTACACAGATGAACGTTTAAACTTGGATGACCCGTTAACTGGAATTAATTTTCTGCTGAACGCTTTCCAGTATATTATGTTCAGGTTTAGATTTTTCTGGTGAAAAGCAAAAATGAAACCAGAACGAGTGTCTTATAAATAATAGTCTTGGGGGCATTTTATTAGTCATTGTGTAATTGAAGTTGTTTAGTTTTACGGGGCTCCTGTCAGTCAAGAAGAGGGAAAACAATCCAATAAACAGCTGGAAAGGGTTACTCTGGAGAAGAGGAAGATGAGACGCTTCATGTTGGATTTATTATTGGTAAATCAAAGTGCTGGATGGAGAGTTTTATTCCTTTGGGAATACCTACTGTCATCCACTTATGATCCTCTTAGGATATGCACCTCCAGTTTATATTGTAGAATTTGTATATATGAGGCCTTTATGCTGTTTAGTAGCGTCATTGATTACAAGCTTCGAACTCTAAAACAAACTTCGCTTAGGGGGGGAAATAAGACTAAAATAATGTAACTCTGACTTATAATTGTTGTATTCATAGTAACATAGTTAAAGGAGAAGCCCGGCCAGTTTTAAAATCTGGCAGCCGGTAGGGGCAGGGGGGAATTTGATGAAGGGGGATGAACTTACCTCTCCCCATGCCCACAATGAGCGGCGGCATGTCCTGGCTGATGGACTGGCTGCTCAGCCAATCATTGGCGTCCCCTCCCAGTCACTCACTGGCTGGGCGGCCAGTTTTTCAGCCAAATTGTGACGTGTGAGCGACGAAGATCCTGGAACCCAGTGAGGGTCCCAAGACCGGTCTCGCCGCTCATCACAGGGAGAGTTCATACACCTGACGGCTACCAGATTTTAAAAATGACAAGCTTCCATCAAGTTCAACCTACAGAACCCCTACTGTGTTGATCCAGAAGAAGGCAAAAACCCTTATGAGGCAGATGACAAATGCCCCATCACAGGGTGAAAATTCCTTCCACACTCCAATGGCATCAGAATAATCCCTGGATCAACGTATCACCAGAAATCTATTGGCCATAACCTGTAATATTATATTTATAAAAAGCATCATGTGGCAGAGAGTCCCATAGTCTCTGGTCATTATACACTGCACCATTTTCTCTGTACTAGTATACATCCTATTACTTTGTCTCCCCTGAGGATTCCAAGTGGATAAAACACGTAGGGAGCTTTATCTAAGGGTAAGTGTAGGGTCCTGGAATAGGGTTAGTACAAGGCAGGGTCTTCCCTTTTTAGGGCGTTTAACCAGACGGTTCCCTGAGGAAGTAGGGATAGATTGGTGCCCCTAACCCTAGGGACTTGTAGGGTCTTGGCACGCTTGATCTACCTACTCCAGCCGGCTTGTGGTACTTTACGAAACATGTCCACACCTGAAGACCTCTGAGGTGGTGAGATTGCCGATCCGGCTCTTTACATTGGGATTTGTGCTATAGTTACTAGTAATGTCTGGTTAGTGTTTTCTTATGGCCTCTTGTAAATAGACGTATATATTTGGAGCTACGCTGTCAGTGATTGGCCAGTGTTGTGGAGGGGAGCACCTTTAGGGTCCTATTACATGGAGCGATTTTTAACAACTAACCACTAACGATAAACGATCGCAAACTAAATTGTTTTTCGTTAACCTGAAATCGTTCACTTTATTAAACAGATCGATGGTCGTTAGTTACAATCGTTACTATGATCGTTAGGGTCCTATTCCATGGACTGACCAGGGCCCGATCAACAATGTAAACGAGCGCCGATCTGCTGGGCCTATTCCACTGCCCGATAATCGTTTAGCGAGGGCTGCAAGGACATTGTTACTGATGTTTTTACAGCTCTTGTTTAAACATCATACTTTACCTATCCAGGCTGCAGGTCTTCTCCTGCGCTTCTTCTTCCTCCCGGTCCCGCGCGCAGCAGCAGCTTCGGAGCGGCCTGTCTGAACTGACAGACCACTCAGCCAAACACTGGCCGTGGCGGTCCTGGCCAATGATTGGCTGAGCGGTCTGTCAGTTCTGACAGGCCGCTCCGAAGCTGCTGCTGCACGCGGGAATGGGAGAAGGAGCGCAGGAAAAGACCTGCAGTCTGGATAGGTAAAGTATGATGTTTTTAAATCATTGGTTGCCCGCCGCGCACCACTATTCCAGGTGGCGATGCGCATGTGGCGGCCGATGATTTTAGGTTTGAACCTAAATGAACGATCAGCAGATGACACGATCATCGGCTGATTGTTCTCTCTATTCCACGGAGCAATAATCATCCGAATCGGGCCGATTATCGCTCCGTGGAATAGGCCCCTTATTGCAATCGTTACTATGATCGTTTATTCCTTCCGATCCCAGCAAAACAATGAACAATGTGCAATTACACTGAACTATTAGTGAAAAAATGCGGAACGAATGTGGAATTACAGCGAACGATTAACGATAAATCAACGATTAACGACATATGAACGATTTTTCGATCGCTGCCCGCAATTACACAGAGCGATTATCGTTTAATTTCGAACGATATAACGACTTTTCGCACGATAATCGCCCCGTGTAATAGGGCCCTAAGTGTTTTCATATATTTGATTGTACATCGATTTCAATGCATATCTATTAGATGTTATATTTTATTGGTATACCACACTGTGATCAAAACATATTATAGGTTGTGTGAACATAGGCTAAGATTATGTTTCCACGCTGTAGAAACAACAGCCGGTCTGCATGTACCGCCATTGTTTAACATTACATACGAACATTTCCAGAGCGTGGGAACATAGCCTAAAGGTTCAAAAAAAAGTTTAGGAATTATTCTTCATCGTCTAAATTTTTTTTCTACAAGACAAAAAAAAACTTGGCCTCTTCACCCAGGGATACGTCTATTCTTCACCGATGTCCTCATTTTTGGTCCTCGGAGCCGTAACTTTACAACAACTTTATTTCATTTATTTTCTTAACGATTTCGAAACAAAGAGATATGATGGCAACCCGATGCGGTGTGTAAAATGGGTCTATGAAGCCTATCTTGTCCCTATTTCTCATGAAAGCCTATGATGTAAGCCGGGGAGTGTTTGAACAGCCTGCCTTCTGATGAATATGTGCCTCTAAGGATTACATCAACACTTTAATCAAATTCTGTCTGTTGTTTTAGTGCTGACTATAACTGAGACTGATGAGAGCCAGAGAGATGTATGGTTCATGTTGCATCACACATAGCCGATGGAGATTGAAGCTTCCCTTTGAATTGAAAATACAGGGTTTGCAGATTTGCTGGTAGTGTCGATGGGACTGGCCCCCACGGGTCATGGTGTTTCGCAGTAAATGTTTTTGCCTTATATACAGATTTAGAAGAGCTTAAATTGTTTTTTTTTTCTGTAAAGAACGTTTATTTGGCAGTTTACAGAGAGATTTTACATTGAACATTATGTAAGAAAGAGGAATGTCACAGCAAAGTCTGTACAAACAGTTCAAAAATCAATGCGATGAACAGATGTTCTAAAAGAAAGATATACGCGATGTTTACAGACAGCGCCTCACTACCGTATAATAGACATGCTATATATTCCTGTAGTGTCTATAGTACCGTATATGTGCACATGGTGGCTCCCTTAGTACTGTACTTATTATGGTGCCCTGTGCCAGCGAAGATGACTAGGAGAAAATCTTTACAGGAGCAGGGACTCCTGTTAAAGAAAAGAGTCCCTGCACCTGTAGAGTAATAGGCAATGCTGTATACATTGCTTCTTATTCAGTACAGTTATTTAGCATGTTTGCTCAGGGAAAGTGTATGGAGGTGGCCTCACAATTCTACATGCACTGTATCAGGCATAGAGTAAAAAAGTGAAGCGGGGTCGTGGAGGTGAGCAGCAATGTTAGATGCACCCGGCCCATCCCGCCTTATTGTGTTACTGGAAATGGTACAGACATACAGTGTTTGCCTCATGCAGTGTTTGCCTTACCTACAGAAGTAGGAACTCCTGTGTTTGACAGGTGTCCCTGCTCCTGCACATTGCCTCTAAGGCAGGGATGGGCAACTGCGGGCTTCCAGCTGTTGCAGAACTACAATTCCCATTATGCCTGGACAGTTAAAGAGGCGATCAGCAGGTTAGATAAATCTAAGCTACTGATGCGCAGTAGGGGGCTATGTCTTTTGCCTTCCTCCTCGGCACCATTCCCATGCTGTTAGCAGTGTAATCCTAGGTAAGGAACACTGTTAGGAGCACTGCCCCACCCCCAACGCATAAGCTCGCTTTCAAGCTCCTAGTGGTGCTCCGGGCCGGGTATTACACTGCTAACAGCACTGGAACGGCACAGAGGATGAAGGTAAGAGACATATCTTCTGTGCAATAGTGACATATCAGCAGGTTAGATTTGTGTAACCTGCGGATAGTTCCCCTTTAAAGCCAAAGCTTTGGCTGTCCAGGCATGATGAGAATTGTAGTTCTGCAACAGCTGACAGGACGCAGTTGCTCATCTCTGCTAAGGTATGCTACCCTGATAAGTACTGATAATGTAGCCTGCCTTGAGAAACATGTAGTGCTCTACATGTTTTGCTGGGCAGTGAAAAATCCTCCAGTCTCTCCAGACATGTCTACTTTATTCAGTATTGGTATCCCCTATTGGATAATAATGATCTGAAGAAGCGCGGGCATGCGCAAGAAACAGCTGTAACTGCTTACTGCGTGTGGCGTCCCCCCACCTGCTCTCGCATGCTATGTTTTAGCCTGTGTGTCATATGAAATAAAGAAGGTTGCATCAGACGGTGAGTGCCCCCTCTACTTTCTTTTCTTCCTGAACTGTTAGCCCTATTGGATAATAATACTATAGAAACTTTCCATGAAACAGAATTGTGCTGTTCCTCAAACATCGCTCCTGGGAATCTAGAAATGACACAATGGCTTCTGGGTGTTATCCTTTCCCTAAGCCCATAGAGGGTGTCCTGAGATAGCACTGATCGGACGACGTCAGCTTGGGTTAGGTCACACCTTATGGTAACAAACTACCGAGTTCTGATGATGGAAGGTGGAGATTTCCTTCACTTCTTCTCCTTCTTTCCTGATATTCTGCTGTTTCTTTAAGCTTGCCAGCAAAAATACACAGTAACCTCGAAGGACTTTGTAATTCAATCTCTGTTTTAATCAAGTGACCGACCATTCCGCATCTTCGTCTATTCATCAGTCTGGTCTCTTCTAATCAGAGTGTATTTGGATTGGAGGAATAGTAATCTGTATTAATGAGTTTAATAACAGGCCCCGAGAAGCATTACAGGAATATAAGACCAGTCCAAGTAATGCTTCAGATATACCGGGGGACGTTATGTGTGTCCGTCTGTAGGAGAATTGGTCCATGAATCATCCTGTAGATAAATATGGACTTGGAAGGTATCTCTGATACCAACCTGAATGGGACTCATCACAACCTGTACTCATGTATTAACCTCTTCAGGACTGGGCTGTAATATGTTTTATTAAGCAGGCTGTTGGATAAATCTGTAACATTTAAAGACTGTTTAGTTTTGTGGAGGAAAGTTTACACCATCTATTACTTGTCCGCCATCATTTTCAGCCAAATTCAGGTGCTTTTTTGTGTGCAAAGTAGACCACGCCCCCCTTTTTTCATAAACCCGCCCCTTTTTTGTACTTTGTGGAAAAGTGTCTGAAATGAATAATAAATGTGGAAGAAAGTGTGCCACTTTTTCAGCCAAAGTTCTGTCAGGGGCACATTAGTATATCTGGGCCTTCATGTATTGGGCGGCCATCATTTCATTGACTTCAGTGCATTACATTGAATTATTCAATAATAATTTGTCTGACTTATATAAATAAATATAAAATATAAATATATATAAAATATAAAATAACTGACTTATTTTATTTGTTATTTAAATTATCTTTTTATATTTTTTTATACATTGTGAACATAGCCCAACAGCAGCTGGACCGGCTTCGGGACCCCCGTCAGGCTTCAGGCTCTCTGGTGCTGACACATCATTACTCAGCTGATGGACTTGCTGCTAAGCCAGTCAGTGACTGGGGCGGGACACAGGTCCATACACTGATTGGCTGAGCAGTCACTCCAACTGCTGGGATAGGCCTTTACTCCCAAGTTGCGACTTTATCACAACCTGGGGGGGAAAGTGCCATCCTGCAGGGTTCCCGAGGCTGGTCTTGCTACTCACCACAGGTACGGGGAGAGACAACGTCCCGGAGGAACGATCCACCCCACTAGACACCAGGGATGCAGCTGTTAACTTTGACAGCTGCATCCGATTACTTTAATAGCGGGCATGGCGATCGGACCATGCCCGCTAATAGCCGCGGTCCCGGGCTATGAGCACCCGGCACGGCAGTTCACATGGAACACATGGAGGCGGCCCTGGATGTACGGGTACATCCAGGGTTGCCTAAGGGTTAAAGTGTCACTGTTGTTTTTATTTTTTTGGCTGAAATCAAAATTCCAGGCGATTTTAAGAAACTTTATAATTGGGTTCATTAGGCAAATATGCCATTATCTGCATTCAAAAAGACTTTCCCCAGCCCCCCCCGTCCCCGTCCCCGTCCCCGTCCCTCCTCTCTCTCATTCACTGCTCATTATCAGGAAATCTCGACTATTTTACATCAGTCGGGCTCTGTGTAACCTATGGAGAGGGGAGGGGGGAGGAGAGAGGAGGGAGATTAGTTGCCAGCAGTGAGCAGAGAACAAAAGGATTACACAGTGGAACCTGTGTGAAAGCCGGTATTCAGAGGTCAGAGAGGTCAGTGCTGACTTCAGAGGAGATAGCCCAGTGAAGTGGCTGTAAATTAACTCTTTGTTGTCCTGTTTTGGTGCCTCATCTCCCTCCACCCTTCCCCTCTCCATAAGAGAACCATGAAGACAGGGGGGAAAGCTTCAAATGGCTTTTTCATGATAAAAATACATTTCTAGGCTGCGTTCACACTACGTATATTTCAGTCAGTATTGCAACCAAAACCAGGAGTGGATTAAAAACACAGAAAGGCTCTGTTCACACAATGATGAAATTGAGTGGATGGCCGCCATATAACAATAAATAACTGCCATTATTTCAATACAACAGCCGTTGTTTTAAAATAACAGCAAATATTTGCCATTAAATGGCGGCCATCCACTCAATTTCAACATTATGTGATCATAGCCTTTCTGTGTTTTTAATCCACTCCTGGTTTTGGTTGCAATACTGACTGAAATATACTGACTGAAATATACATAGTGTGAACGCAGCCGTCGCAGCTAATAAACCCAATTACAAAGTTTTTTAAAATTTCCTGTACTATTGATTTCTGCAAAAAAATTTAAATGACAGTGACACTTTACGTGATCAACTGGGCTTGTTCAGGTCCCCTAGTGGAACTAAAGATATATGGTGAAAACAAATCTATTTTTTATATAAAAGAAACTAAAAATAATGAACTTTACAAACTATTATAATATAATGCTTACCATGATTCCATGATGATGAAGAAAAGTCAGTGTTTAATTTTTTTATAAAAATATTACATACAGTATGCATCACTGTAATAATACATTTACGTAGCAATATTTACCTGGTAAAAGTTGACAATTTTTTTCAGGAAATTTTGTTTAGGAGTTTTTTTGTTTTTTTTTTACCATATGTATAGTTTTTTTTTTTCATATTACATTTCATGGTTAAATCTAGAATGGTAATAAAAATTACAATTGGTCATAAAAAAATGACCTTTCTAAATAAAATTATGTTTATTTCATGTTCCAAATGTTCTACAGTGAAAGCAAAATTTTGATTGTGTTTGATTATGGAACTTTGTGACTCATCCATGATCTCCTCGAAGGGAGTTGTCTATACAGGACAATCCCTCCAAGTGTATTGTTTCACCATGTATGTTCCATTTAGATTTCTTTTAGATTCTTACCGCTCGTTCGCTGTATTTTCCAATAACATTTCTGTTTTATTTTGAGCATGAAGTTGTTTAGTTTGTACTACTCACTACCGAGACATTTATGTTTTTGTCGATTTGTTCTCCGAGATGGACCCACGGGTTAAGCTAAAAATAATAACTGTCAATATGTTGGATATAAGGAAAGTTCATGTTAAAGCTCAAATGTGTTATTCACGGCTAAGGTTGAATTGGCTGGGAGTTCCAGGTCGACTGCAGATTCTTGTATCGCTCACTTGTCTGATCTGATGCCAATTTTTTATTTTTTTTTTTACATAAATTTATTTGGACTTTTCAGTAAAACTATTGTTTTAATCAGCACCCGGGCAGGATCCAACAAGCAAGAAGAACCACAAAAATTACTGGCGGTGTAGAAAAACAGAGGACATTATATATTTGCAGAAGTAGCCTCACTTCTCCCCTTATACTTGGAATTTCATGTTGCTGGATTGAGTATCCAGCACTGCGGTGTGTATTGGTAATATGTTTTAGAAAGGTGAGATATACTAATCAGCCATAACTTTAAAACCACTGATTTTAAGTGATAAGTGAGTATTATTGATTCTCATGTCACATATATAAGATAGCAAGGGAGAAATCAGTTGATGTGTTAGAAGCAGGAAGAAAGGAAGCTTAAAGGTTATGGACACCTTTGTATTGTTTTTTTTTTACTTTGCTGGGTTGCTTCCTGAATGCACAATAAGGCTATGTTCACATGGCTTAAGAGACCGGCTGTTCCGTGACCCGGGCGGGTCATGGAGCAGCCGCTCTCTAAAATGATTATCCCGGTTGGTACTGCAGTACCGGCTGGATGATCTTTCACACCGCCGAGTTCTGATGCCCGCATCAGAACTCCCAACAGCACACTATAAAGCTTGCGGCCGGAGCCGCTCGCTTCAGGGCCAGTTCACACTGAGTAAGATCGCTGGAATTCCACGGTGAAATCTCGCGGTACTCAGTGTGCTGCTGTAAGTGAATGGAGAGGGCGCACGCTCGTAAGCTGCCGCCTCTCTCCACTCACAGAACTAAAATGTTCATTCTTTGAGCGGAGAGTAAGCAAACAAGCGCGCGCTCTCCCATGCGCTCAAAGCAGGACACTGAGCACGGCGGGATTCCGCGGCGGAGAGCTCCGACGCGGAATTACGCTGTGTTTCCTCAGTGTGAACTGGCCCTCATAATATGAACTGACAGGGTTTTCTATGGCCGCTATTCACCAAATAGTGGACGCAGAAAACTGACATGTCAGTTCTTTGAGGTATGCGTATACTATGTGACTATGTGTATACGCTCTGGCCGGGATCCCATAAAGAAACAGGACACGTATCTATTCGTAAAAAGTACGGCCGTTGTTGCATGTGTGATTAGATGTGTGAACATAGCCTAAAGCAACATTCTAAATAGTCTTCAATAAATCTTTCCTATTGTTTAACTACTGCTCAGAGAAGGATAAGATAAATCCACCAGATAGACTTGCTTTTTTTAAGTGCTAAAGTTAGAAACAGGGAAGTGGAGGGGCCTATACATGAACTTAAAGGTGAAGTAGTACACTACAGAACAGCACACAATGTCAGTCAGCTTCTTCTAAGGCCAGCAGGATACTGTCATGTATATAACAGGCATGGACTCTTGGGACAGGTATATAATATTACCACTCTATGAAGCTTTGCTGCGGCCTCATCTGGAGTATGCCGTCCAGTTTTGGAATCCGATACATGGAAAGGACGTCCTAGAGCTGGAGAGGGTACAAAGACGGGCAACTAAACTAATAAGGGGAATGGAGAATCTTAGTTATGAAAATAGATTAAAAGAAGAGAAGAGACGTATAAGGGGAGATATGATTCATTTATTTTTATATATAAATGGCCCCTACAAGAGATATGGGGAATAGATGTTCCAGGTAAAACCCCCTTAAAAGACAAGGGGGCACTGCCTCCGCCTGTAGAGACAAGGGGGCACTGCCTCCGCCTGGAGAGACAAGGGGGCGCTGCCTCCGCCTGTAGAGACAAGGGGGCACTGCCTCCGCCTGTAGAGACAAGGGGGCACTGCCTCCGCCTGGAGAGACAAGGGGGCGCTGCCTCCGCCTGGAGAGACAAGGGGACACTGCCTCCGCCTGGAGAGACAAGGGGGCGCTGCCTCCGCCTGGAGAAAAAAGGTTCAATCTCCGGAGGCGACAAGTCTTCTTTACCATGAGAACTGTGAATCTGTGGAACAGTCACCACAGGATCTGGTCACAGCAAAAACATTAGAAGGCTTCAAAACAGGAGAGACAAATTCTTAGACAAAAATAACATAAATGCATATGTATAGAACCGTCCTCATCATCCGTCCCCCTTCCGTGTATCCATCCCCTCCTTGTCTATCCCCCTTCCCATCACGCATCCCCTCCTTGGTTGAACTTGATGGACATGTGTCTTTTTTCAACTTTATTAACTATGTAACTATAAGTATCAGCAGGTTAGATTAAGCCCCCTATTGTGCACGGTGCACCATTCCCAGGCATATAGTAGTTGAATCCATGGCCTAGAGCACCGTCCTAAAAAACAACTTTTAAACTTGCAGCCCTGTGTCAAATTGGCATGGCCTAGAGTGTCTGTGCATTAGGCTTGCACCTCCTCTCCGTCCCTTCTCCTCACCCTCTTCATCATTAGGTATGCTCCAGGCAGGTTTTCTCCTATTCACATATGCTGGATCGTTAAGGCACCTGTGCAGTGTTCAGACAAGTGAGGAATAGGAGAAATTCTGCCAGTGGCATTCCTAATGATAAAGAGGGAGGGGAGGAGGGACGGAGAGGCGGTGCAAGGTTAGAACATACACACTATAGGCCATGCCAATTTGACACAGGGCTGCAAGTTTATATGTTGTTTTTTAGGACAATAACTGCATCACCTGCCGAACAGACCCCAGGACAGATCTTGGATTAAAAGCAGCTATCCGAAGGTACAAGTGGTTTGGGGAGGGGGGAGATTGTGGGTAGAGTCACTTTAGGACCAACAACACACTACCTATTGAACCAACTTCTTTCTTCTTCATTCTCAGTATAGGCTAGATAGGTTAGTAATATTTTTTTTCTCTGGATAATTCCTTTACATTTTCGAGGTAGGAAGGAGATAGTACCTACAATTAGATTCTCGTCACAGTTACTTTAGTAGCCTTCATTTTGGTTTGAGACATTATTGCTATTTTCATGGCACAAATCATGGAATGAGCAGCACTATCCCTGCTGTTAAAAATATCAAAATTTAAATGGGGTCAAATATAATCAGAGTTTGCTGCACACTTCTTAAAGGGGAACTATGAGCAGGTTAGACAACTCTAACATGCTTATATGTCCCTACTACCCAGGAGACACCAAGGAGGACAGTATGTCTCTTACCTTCCTCCTTGGTGCTGTTCCAGTGCAGTTAGCCTTTTGCTCCACGGTCCGGTGAGACCGTCGGGAGCAATGGGCCACCTGTTAGGAGAACTGTCCGCCCCTATAGCACTGATGGGGGTGGACCAAATCAGTACAATAGGGGCGGGCAGTGCTCCTAACAGTCTTACAGGACCATGGAGCAAAAGACTAACTGCATCAGAATGGCACCGAGAAGGGAGGTAAGAGACATACCCTCCTCCTAGATTTGTCTAACCTGCTGATAGTCCCACTTTAACGCTAATGCAGGCGGATATAGGTCTGGAATTACATCTGATCATGCCCAATAACGATCTGGTGCATCAGTCTTGTCATCGGTTTTGCTCTCCATTGTTTTTGTACCATGCAGGAGGGAGTCACGATGGAGGGTCGGATATAAGTATTTATTCTCAAATAAATATAGGGCTATAAATTATAAGCAATCTTATTGTAAAAATCCGGTGTTCTTGACTTTTTATACAATCTTTTGAAATATGTTCAAAGGAAATATTTCTACCATTATAATAAATGATAATGTTTTGGGGTTTTTTTCCATATACAAATTTTTTAAGATGTATTTCTAAGGAGGGAGTTAATATTTCAGATGGTTTCCTGTCGAATGTTTTGTCGTAATGGAGTACCACAGACCGTATATATGTTTCCCATTACAGCTCATGTAAGAATCTCTGTTATGTTTTACATATTTTTTTTATAGGAGTCCAAACTGCTCATTTTAATTCCGGCTTATTCAAGATGTCCAATAGAAAATAAAATAAATTGGCAAAAACTTCTGGTTTTGTTTATTTAAATAAAACATTGGAAGAAATATGACATTAATATTGGTAATATATATTACATGAAGCCGGTAGAACAATAGCAACAGGGATAGAATGTACTTCCCATAAAAATCAATAAGGTTCCATAACTCTAACCACATTGTACCAGCCCTAATTGGGAACAAACTAAATCTTATTCTTTTATGTCTTCGCTTTTGCTGTCTCAAAGATATTTTATCTCCTTCATATAATAAAAATCAGGCCAAAGGCACGCCAAAGAGAATTTCCCTGATAGAGACTATAAAAATTAGGTATGAAACGATGACGGATAGTATGGTGGTTCAGTGGTTAGCCCTCTATCTCGCCAGGGTCAAGGGTTCACATCGGGCTTGGTTTTGTCTGTATTTCCAAACACGGTTCAAAAATAAATCTGTTACTAATTATTTATGTGGTTCAAATGTATTTTACATATAGAGAACACCCCCAGATCTTGATCCATTGTTGTGCTCAAGAGCTAAAGTTCCTTTTTAATGAATACAAAGTTTTATCATGTTTTGGATTCAAACATGGCAAACCCTTATAGATCTTAAAGGAGAAGTCCGGCCATTTTTAAAATTTGGCAGCCAACAGGGGCAGGGGGGAATCCGATCAGGAGTAGTAACTTACCTCTCCCGTGCCCATGGTGAGTAGTGGGAACAGCGTCAAGACCCCCCCCCCCCCCCCCCCCGGAAAGCATTTTCCCCCGAGTTGTGATGACGCCATGACCCGGGGGGAAATGCCTGTCCTGGCTAATGGACTGGCCGCTCAGCCAATCAGTGATTGGAGCAGCGTCTGACCCCAATCACAGACTGGCTGAGCATCCAGTGCATCAGCAGGGTTGTGAGATCCCAGAGCTGGTTGGGGATGGGGCATAAGCAGCAGTCTGGGTGGAAGAGGAAAGCAATGAGTGTCATTCTATGTGAGAGAGATGAGGTCTTGATGGGCGGGCATAGGCACCAGTCTAAGTGAAAAGGGAAGTCATGAGCAGAGGTCTGTGAGAGAGGAGCCATGAGAGGCAGTCTGTGTGAGAGAGGGGAGCCATGTGTTAGTCTATGTAAAAGAGGCTATGAGCCACAATTTATATGGGGGCATAGGGAGCCAACCATGTGAGGGGTATTCACGGGTGGCAGTCTGTGTGGTTTGGGATCAGGAACATTCTATATGAGAAAAGCCATGAGAGGAAGGAGGAGACATGGAGAGCAGTGTTTATGTAAGGAGGTCTTCTGGTCATTTTGTGGTTCGGCCTGGCATTGGACAGCTGTGGCACCTGTCAGATCCCCTCTTGAATCCTGTAGTTACTATCGAGGGGTTAAATAAACTGAGTGTCGGCTGCCGATATTATTTTTATATTTTACAGAAAATATAATTATATAAAATTTACAAATATTTTGGGAACAGATTTCTATTTTATCTAACTGGCTGACGTATCACATTTTGTTGTTGTTAATATAATTATTATTATTATTATTTAAATATCATGCTTTTAAAATAAATTTTACAAATAATAAAGTAAATATTTTTACATAAAAATATATAAAAAAATAACCGAAACAAAATGAAAACTAAGATGTTGAAAGAAAGAAACAAACAACACGGGTCATTTGTTCATGACCTTCGGCTACAGGAAAAACTTTGAATGTTCAATTATGTTTAGTGTCATGTTTTATTGCTTGTTTTAGCTAATTTGTCTTGTAGACCGAAATGTTTTGTAACGTATTCCAGAGAGTGGGCAGTGTAAAAGTTCATTAAAATAAACTTAACATAAAACCTTGAATTATGTGACCACCTAAGACTTTTTTTTTTTTTTCAAGAATTTAACCTGAGAGGTCTTTTAAAGCTTTCTGATTTATGTCATTGTTGGCCGCATTTGAAACTTGACTGTCAATTAAGTGGAGGATAAATCTTTCAGCATAAAACTGCCATGTTCCAAACCCGCTGCTGTCCTTAAAGGACTGTTACTCTTGGAAGATCAAACAGCAGCTATTGATGAAAACAACTCCACTCACTTTTTATGATCTTTCTAATGTAAATAAATTAAAAGGATGTAAGTATTTTTTTTTTTTCTTTGCTGACTGCATAGAAAATTAACAGGTTATAGTGTAATATGCAGGGTGGAATCAGAAATGGGTTTACAGTAGGATTTCTCAAATTTTCTCAATTTGGATGTGGTTTAGTCCTTTAAAAATAGTTGAACAAAAACATGATATTTGCTTCTGTAGCTTTGTGGATATGTTGGTTATGTGCTTATGTGTTAAAGGGAATTTAATAGATAGATAGATAGATAGATAGATAGATAGATAGATAGATAGATAGATAGGAGATAGATAGATAGATAGATAGATAGATAGATAGGAGATAGATAGATAGATAGATGATAGATAGATAGATAATAGATAGATAGATAATAGATAGATAATAGATAGATAGATAGATAGATAATAGATAGATAGATAGATAGATAGATAGATAGATAGATAGGAGATAGATAGATAGATAGATAGATAGATAGATAGATAGGAGATAGATAGATAGATAGATAGATAGATAGATAGGAGATAGATAGATAGATAGATAGATAGATAGATAGGAGATAGATAGATAGATAGATAGATAATAGATAGATAGATAGATAGATAGATAGATAGATAGATAGATAGGAGATAGATAGACATGTAGATAGATAATAGATAGATAGATATAGAAAGATTTGATTTACTTTTACTAATCAAAACTAGAAACTTGGCAGATTTATTTTAGTTTAGTTTTATTCTATTTAGCCATCTTGCATTTTATTATTTAGTTATCGCAGTTATTCCTTACAGAATCCATATAGAGCACAGTAACCTGTAACCTGGAGATGACTCACTGACATCTATGGAGGAGCGGGCTTGTTCTGTGACCTGTGCAGAGTTCATAGGGAGGTAGACGTGGCCTGTGACCATCACCTATTGTCAATGGCAAATCTTGTGTTGTCTATCTATAGGTGTTACCTGTCATCCTTAATCCTACCTGTGATGGCAATAAGATGACTTCTGAGAAGTGATCTATACAGAAGGGGAAGTGCTTGCCTATAGTGGGGCTCAATTGTCAGATTTCAAGGATTGGCGAGATTTCAAAGGCTTAATATAGGTATTGACATGGACTTTAAAAAAATATATATATAAAGAGCTAAACACAATGTAACTCCAAGTCAATCAGACTTCTGCGAAATTAACCTGTCCAGTTATGAAGCAACAATCATTGATAATAAGCACAATAAAAACCCCTATAAAGGAGCGGTCCTGCAGGTGGTGACCACAGAACATTTCTCTGTTCTCATATTTTTTGCCTGTTGTTTTGGTCACCTTTGCATTTTGTCATTGCTCTCACCCATAGAGGTAGCATGAGGCGGTGTCTACAACCTACACAAGTGGCTCAGGTAGTGCAGCTCATCCAGGATGGCACATTTATGCAAGCTATGGCAGGAAGTTTATCTGTGCCTGTCAGTGTAGTGTCCAAAGAATGGAGCAGATACCAGGATACAGGTCAGTATACCAAGACCTGTCCTTGTTTGCCCTGCAAAATGACCTCCAGCAGACCACAAATGTGCATGTGCAGAAACAGTCAGAAACTGACTCCATGAGCCCAAAACCATGCAGGATTATTGGCATTAGCCAGAGAAGATTGGTAGAGTAGACATTGGTGCCCTGTGCTCTTTATGGATGAGAATAGGTTAACACTGAGCACATGTGACAGAGTATGGAGACACCAAAGAGAATGTTCTGCTGCCTGCAACATCCTCCAACATGACCGGTTTGGCAGTCAGTCAGTAATGATGTGAGGAGGCATTGTTTCGGAAGGTCGCACAGCTTTCCATCTGAGACCATATGCTGGTGCGGAGGGCCCTGAATTTCTCCTAATGCAGGACAATGTTAGACCTCATGAGGCTGGAGTATGTCAGCAGTTCCTGCAAGATGAAGGCATTGAAGCTATGGACTGGCAACCCATTCCCCAGAACTAAGTCCCATTGACCATATCTGGGACATCAAGTCTCTCTCCATCCACCAACGTCACGTTGCACCATAGACCATGTCCGGAAGTTGACCGGTGCTATAATCCAGTTCTGGGAGAAGATCCCTCAGGAGACCATTCACCACCTCATTGGGAGCATGCCCAGGCATTGTAGGGAGATCATACAGACACATGGAGGCCACACACACTACTGAGCCTCATTTCCTTGTCTTGAAGTATTTCCACTGAAGTTGAATCAGTCTGTAATCTGATTTTCCACTTTGATTTTGAGTATTGGACCCCCGTCTGATGTATTATGAATAGAGCTGCTGGTATGGCATGTAATCTGCGGCTCTTTTCATTCTTATCGAGCAACGGAAAGAGCTGGGGACCCGATATGGAGATCAACAAAGGGTACAGAGGTTGCACCCCCCAAAATCTCCTACTTTTCTCCTATGCTGTGGATAGGGGAAAAGTGAATTTTTCTTATAATCCCTCTTAAAGTTTCTGGTGTTTAGATGCAGCTATAAGACATAAGAATGGAGTCAGTATGACTTTCGTTAAATCCTGAAGCCGTAACCATTGATAATAATTGTACGGTAAGAAGAGATTGAGCCAAAGGTTTTGGCAGTTCATTTAGTCAGTCATTACCAATGCATGTAAGAGTGTGAGATCCTTTAAATCATTATAAAGAACTATGTATGGAGTCCGCTCGTTCTTAAATATCAATCCACAGAATATACAAAAAACATTCTAACTCTAGAGTGAGTGATAGGTATTTATGAGCTGATTTGTAAATTTCAAAAGTTTCCTCGTCCTTTCCGTCAAAGGGTAGCCATGTCCGTGACAGTCCGTAGCTGACAGCCCATTAGACATCCCTTAATCTAGACCACAGCATCTGTCATCAGATAGAGACATGGAAACTCCAGCATTACAGAACTGATTGTCCACCATGTTCGCACTTTTAAGTTGCCCCTTCAGTAACTTCAGCTTATCAGCGAATTTCCTATCAATCAGCTCCAATTCATTGGACAGCTTAAGCTAAAGTGGAAATCTAAAGTGGGACCATGCATTATATATAGCTTTTAGCCCCCCCCCTCCCTGCTCGCGTTCCATAGATATCGCTGTCAATTGTCGGGGGCAAATATGTCATTTGTCCGAAGCACAATCATTTTTGTTTAACAAATCCCCCTTTTCCTTGGCTAGCCAATAACTCAGGGCTATAAAAGTAACCCAATACTGCATTAGAAGTAATATATCTTGTAAACCTAGGATCTGGCGGGAGAAAGCCAATATTTTTTTGTCCCATTTAATGCTAGTACCTGGGATTTTCCCACGTGCTCTGTGTTGCTTAATATGGAGTTATTGATACGACACGGCTGGTCGTGACATTTGTATCTACATCTAATCCCTTAGATACAATAACAGAACCAGATGTTCAGCAGAGCTGGATAAATACACACAGTAGCTCCTAACAACTTGATATCTTATTTGCACACAAGAATACTTTGTCCGTATACTGCACACAATGTACGGCTATAACCTCAGACTCTTAATTCTTTTTTAAAGCTGTATTAAAGGAGAAGTCAGTCGAAAATTTTTATTACAGTATTGTAATATCCCCCAAAAGTTATACAAATCCCCAATATACACTTATTACAGGAAATGCTTATAAAGTGCTTTTTTCCCTGCACTTACTACTGCATCAAGGCTTCACTTCCTGGATAACATGGTGATGTCACTTCCTGGATAACATGGTGATGTCACTTCCTGGATAACATGGTGATGTCACTTCCTGGATAAACATGGTGATGTCACTTCCTGGATAACATGGTGATGTCACTTCCTGGATAACATGGTGATGTCACTTCCTGGATAACATGGTGGTGTCACTTCCTGGATAACATGGTGGGGGTTTAAGCACATACTCACAGCGGGATGTCAATTCCGCTGCGAGTATGTGCTCTATAGGGATGAATGAGACTGGATCTGCAGCGGATCTCGTCGGGAATCCGCAGTGGGAAATCTGCTGCGGATCCGATTGGTGTGAAGGCACCCATAA
This sequence comes from Dendropsophus ebraccatus, assembly GCF_027789765.1. NCBI lineage: Eukaryota > Metazoa > Chordata > Amphibia > Anura > Hylidae > Dendropsophus > Dendropsophus ebraccatus. The sequence continues at coordinate 140,031,409 of NC_091459.1, read as the reverse complement.
AGTAGAATTGGCCCAGTTTCCCCTAGCAACCAATCAGATTCCACCCTTCATTCCTCACAGACTTTTTGAAATATGAAAGATGGGATCCAATTGGTTGCTAGGGGCAACTGGGCCAATTCTGCTTTACACCAGTTTGATAAATCTCCCCCATTGTTTTTCTTCTTTTGTGTTAGACCAGACCTAAGGTATTGCTATGATCTTCTTAAAGGGAACGAATCAGCTCTCCGGTGGTGTCGGGGAATCTGGGCTCCTTGGGCTTCATGGGTGGTAAAATGTCTTGCCAGGGGGTCAGATAGATGGAGGGGGGGTTAGAGAGGTGTCAGGGGAGGAGAGATGTGGCAAGGGATTGAAGAGATGGCAGGGGATGGGAGAGGGGGCAGGGGGTCAGAAAGGTGGCAGGGGATCAGATAGATGGCAGGGGGTGGGAGAGGTGGCAGAGAGGTGGCAGGGAGTCAGAGAGGTGGCAGGAGATCAGATAGATGGCAGGGGGTCAGAGAGGTGGCAGGGGATGGGAGAGGTGGCAGGGGGTCAGAGAGGTGGCAGGGGGTTGGAGAGGTGGAGTCTTTTTTTTTTTTAATCCAGAAAATAAATGAATGATAGCTGATCCCTTAAAAGTTACAATAACCTACATGTACAAATATATACATACACACACACATCCATTTACAAACACTCATACATTCACATATACACTATATGCACACACAGGGGACATTTATCAAACTAATTGCGCCTGTTATTAGTCTAATATATCTAGTTTGCGCTCAAAATAAATCTAATCTGAATTTATGAAGCTTTTTTAGACAAGACTATCCAAATTAGATGCAACTTTTTGAATTAGATTTTTTGTTGTTAATTAGATCGAAAGTGCGCCAGAATTCTTTTTTAGCTAAATTTATTAACTGCGCAATTCTTTAAAAAGTCGCATATATTGGCGCATCACTGCGTCTGCTCCGAACCAGGTGAATTTATTAGACTAATTGAAAGACCGTTATTTTTAAGACACATTTACTATGCTATTACACAATTTACATAAATTTGACTAAACACATTAGATTGGAAATTATGCCAAAACATCTTTGACAAAATCGTGATTTTAGATTTGTTAGTAAATATCCCCCAGAGTGTATACACCGTCACATTATATGCACACACAGTGTATACACCGTCACATTATATGCACACACAGTGTATACACCGTCACATTATATGCACACACAGTGTATACACCGTCACATTATATGCACACACAGTGTATACACCGTCACATTATATGCACACACAGTGTATACACCGTCACATTATATGCACACACAGTGTATACACCGTCACATTATATGCACACACAGTATATAAATTGTCACATTATATCCACACACACGCACACAGTAAATACACAATCACATTACATCTACACACACGCACACAGTATATATACAATCACATTACATCTACACACACACACTATATATACAGTCACATTACATCTACACACACACACTATACTGTATATACAGTCACATTACATCTACACACACACACACTATATATACAGTCACATTACATCTACACACACACTATATATACAGTCACATTACATCTACACACACACACTATATATACAGTCACATTACATCTACACACACACACACTATATATACAGTCACATTACATCTACACACACACACTATACTGTATATACAGTCACATTACATCTACACACACACACTATATATACAGTCACATTACATCTACACACACACACTATATATACAGTCACATTACATCTACACACACACACTATATATACAGTCACATTACATCTACACACACACTATATATACAGTCACATTACATCTACACACACACACTATATATACAGTCACATTACAGGCACACGTACTTTGTTGTACAGTAGGTTGCAGCTCATAGAGCCGTATTTGTTTGCCGGCAGCCTGTGACTATGTGACTATCACTCCCAAGTACATCGATGGTTGGAAATTGTTCTTCAGCCCTGTAGAAACATCAGAAAAGAGAAAGACAATTTGCAGAAAACATGTGGTTGTTATTTAATGAATGTGTTATCATTTTTCATTGTGACATTGAGGCAGTTAGAGGGAGAGTTCAGAGCACTGTACAATGTAAGAGCTAATGTGAGATGAGGGCTACCGCTCCTTGCCACAGGAAACGTGATTCACAAACAATTTCAGGGTAACTGCAAGGTGATGTGCCACAGAGAACCAGAAGCTCATGAAACGTTAACCATTGTTCCTGGACAATATAATACCTCTCAGAAAATGACTTAAAAGAGCGCAGCTACATTGTTTCTTCACCCAGGAGGATTAGCGAACCCCAGCCTGGCCTTTTCTTCTTCAGTTACCATATATTAACACATCTTCACTTGTACCACATGGAGTTCAATGGGGAGGGGTTACTTACATAGAAGAGGGTCGGTAGTTTGACATTTTCATGCAATATTGTATACTTTTTCCCATGAAGCATTGCCAAAAAGTAGGCCTCTATGCATCACGGGTCTCTCTTTGGACCATAAAGAGTTCCTTCTATAAAGGTGGCTATTAGAGATGAGCGAACAGGGTTCAGGTTCGAGTCGATCAAAACCTGAACGTTCGGCATTTGATTAGCTGGGGCTGCTGAACTTGGGTAAAGCTCTAAGGTTGTCTGGAAAATATGGATACAGCCAATGACTATATCCATGTTTTCCACATAGCCTTAGGGCTGCATCCAACTTCAGCAGCCACCGCTAATCAAATGCCGAAAGTTCGGGTTCGGATGGACTCCAGCATGCTCCAGGTTCGCTCATCTCTAGTGGCTATACATTGCTAATAACGGTCTATCAAATGTTCATTACCTCTCCTGAACTTCCCGTGAACATGAACAGTAGGTACAGCCGAAGTTTTATGTTTCCTAAATGGGAAGGGGCCATACAGCTCTGGTAGTGTCTTAGCAAGAGCGATAGGGTCAGGTGGTAATGATCCAACACATCCAACCCTTCTCTCTGCTTACATTATCTGTCAGCCGCAACCTGGCAAAGGCGGCGGGTTTGGTTAGCTTTCGTATAAGGTGTATGGGTACTTTAAAGTGAATCTGTCACCTCTAAATCATACTCAGAGCTCAGATGTTAAGGAGTCTTTGCTGAGCTGCATTCCTCCTCCCTCCCTTCCCTTCATGTTTGATATACAGGGCTTGGCTTCCAGCACCGAGCCCTGTACAAATCAGAACTGATGACAGGGGCAGTCCTGCTCCCTGCAAGTCTACTCAATGCTCTGTGAGCTAAATATGGCACCAATCTGTCTACAATGCATCAGTCTGTAGTCCAGAGCATTGTCTAGCTGTATACTATTGTATCCAACTGACTACAGGACTAGCTGTATATATGAATGTAACATTTAGGGATGACCAATCTGAGATTTGTTCTGAATTTTGCAAAAATTCTGGTTCGCTGCCCAACCAAACTTTTTGCAAAGTTTAGAACAAGTTTGGCAAGATGGCGGCCGCACATCTAAAAAAAAAAAAAAAATAGAGTTTTTTCACCTGTCCACATTTCCCCAGTGTCATCCTCTGGGTCTTCGGTGTCTTTAGCCATATCCAGCCAACCATTGACTGAGATGGGACAGCGCTACGGCCAGTAATCGGCTGAGCGAGTTGTCATTCTTATCTCAAGAGTGATAGCCTGCTCAACCAATAATGGGCTGATTGAGGCCAAACAACGCAGCAGCCAGTGATTGGCTGAGCAGGCTGTTGAGACGAGTGATAGCCAGCTCAACCAATCACTGGCTGCAATACTGAGTTGGATTTTGTCTATGGCCATTTGTACATGGATGTAATTTTGTACATATACTATTACTAGGTGATGCTAGTATATTGGGTCATTACACTTGGGCTCAGGTCGGGAATTACAGTCATTGTGCCCATATGCCCCCATATTATGGTAAAGTAGAACCAGCTTAGGCTGTATAGAGCGCATAATGTGACCTACACCATCTGATTTGTCTACAATTCGATATCTAAATAACGAATGACATAAGTCCATTAAATCACTTAACACCAGGGTAAGCCAACTATTCGTTAAAACTTTGTATCACGTTAAATAAACCCATAAGCAAATAGCCTTAAGAAGCTATAAATTCTTGCCCGTCTTGACCACAGCACCTCAAATTTCTCTATCCCATTTATTTACAATGGTTTTTACAAACCCTTATTGTTCATTTGGAAAAAAAAATACCCTCGACCAAATATTCATTAGCAGAGAGTTAGAAAACACCACAAACCTTACTAATTTGCCCAACGGAACTATAAATGGGGAAGTTCTCGGTACAATTTGTTTTACTGATTTCATACTTGGTCACTGTGTATCAGCCATTGTTATATGTATGAAAGTTTTAGTCATTTATAACTCCAATAAAAGTCTATTGTTTTTCCTTGAAAAAAAAAAAAAAGTCAGATATACTCAAAGAAGAAATGAAATTGTTTGCATTAGTGGTATGGTGTTGTTTTCCTGGGAAAAAGAAGAAGATAAATAAATGATAAAAAATACATTAAAATATCGTAGTATAGGTATTTGCCTTGACTTACGGCCCAGTGATATAGTAATAACGTTTTAAATAAGTTTTAAAAGGAGTTTTGCTGTTTTTGAAAACTAAAGAGATTTTTCAATCTGGGTACTCCAGCGGAAAAAAAAAAATTCCTTTCAAATAAACTGGTTTCAGAAAGTTATGTAGATTTGTAATTTACTTCTATTTAGAAATCTCCAGTCTTCCAGTAGATATCAGCTGCTGTATGTCCTGCAGGAAGTGATGTATTCTTTCCAGTCTGACACAGTGCTCTCTGCTGCCACCTCTGTCCATGTCAGGAACTGTCCAGAGCAGGAGAGGTTTTCTATGGGGATTTGCTGCTGCTCTGGACAGTTCCTGACATGGACAGAGGTGGCAGCACAGAGCACTGTGTCAGACTAGAAAGAATACACCTTTAAATGATGGATTCTTAAAAGGACTGTAAATTATGATCAGACTTAAGCGAGTAGGAAAATAAAATAAATGAGTCATGTGTTGCAGCTGATGGCTGTTTGCAAAGTTATAAAATCATTCTTTTCCTTCTACGCTCCAGTTGTAGAGGTAGTGCTGAGCTGCAGCATGCACGTCTATCTCTCTTTCATCCCTTTTTGCTCTGCATAACTGATGTATAGGGCTCAGTCCTGGAAGCCAAACCCAAAACATTGAAAATAAAACCATTCTTTACTAGAGATGAGCGAACCTGGAGCATGCTGGAGTCCATCCGAACCCGATCAGCATTTGATTAGCGGTGGCTGCTGAAGTTGGAGAAAGCCCTAAGGCTATGTGGAAATCATGGATATAGTCATTGGCTGTATCCATGTTTTCCAGACAACCTTACAGCTTTATCCAACTTCAGCAGCCCCAGCTAATCAAATACCGAACGATCGGGTTCGGATGGACTCCAGCATGCTCCAGGTTCGCTCATCTCTATTCTTTAAATAAAAAGAATAACAATATTAATAATATCAATAAGGCTATGTTCACACTAAGTAAAAAAAGGGGGAAAATCACGCTTCCGGTTTCCATGAATATCATTGGGGCGCTGCTATCACATCATGGAGCCCTGATTGTTGCTGGACAGATAATTCTCCCTCTGTAGTGAGGGAATTCTCTGTCTGGAGCCCTATAGATGCTGTGGTCCCTGCTGTGATCACCACTGTTACAGGCACAGCTTCTGTGCCTGTGTCATCCTGGATTGTAAATTAACATTGCTGCAGCTTTGGGCATAGGCTGCAGCAACGTTGATTTACTGTGCAGCTGCGAGAGGGTGAATTGACTTCAATGGAATGCATTGATGCGAATGGAATGATGGAAATCCAATGCACATAGTGTATTAAGTGACGGACGTTGTTTGCATGGACATCACAATAATGATGATGACCTCTATTACAACGGATGTAATTTTTTATTTGTTGACGCACAGATTTTATTATTTCAACGTCCTTTCACCATGTTTACTATTTAATTCAATGGACTTTACGATTAACGACACATCCAAAGGACAATCAGGCCATCTGAACTAGACTAATGTACCATGTAACATTGTAAAGACAGCCGTCCAAAATGTAAAATGACTGACGTAATTTTGAACTCGTCATTAGCATCATGGGCATCATTTAAAAAAAATAAAATAAAAAAAATAAATAAAATAAAAACGGAAATAAAAAAAACTCATGTGAACATAGCCTAAGAGAGGGATTCTTGTCCAAGTAGCAACGCCCATATGGGAGCGACCTTCTGGCAACTTGTAATTCACAATAGCTCGCCCAAAGGCAGAGTACTGGTAAGACCTCAGGTGAAGTGTTTAATGACTAACTCCAAGACGAGGGCTGGAACCCAGGAATCGTACAGAACAGCAGGCGAAGTACAGGTACAGGGCAGCCAATAGGCTAGCCTTGTTTTAACAGTTTACTTGCTTGATTTCAATGAACTTTCCATCTGTCCTACCAGCTCACAGATGGAGAATACCCCATTTGTGTTGCTGGTAGGACGAGAGGGAATACTGCACACTTTTTACTTTTTCCCATTGTACGACACACGTAGCATACCTTTTTTCATGTTAGTTTTTCTGGCCATCATTTTGGGCAAATTTCCATTGTTATCCTGTCCGCTATATTATTATACTGGTATCCTAAGATAAAATATAAAGCAAACCATATTAAGGCAAACTAGATGGACCAGATGGTCCTTTTCTGCCGACAGTCTTCTATGTTTCTATGTATCTATAGGCGCAGCTGGGAGACTAAGTGAAGCTATTTGTTTCTCTAACACTTATTCATCAACAGATAAGTAACAGTAACACGGGGCAAATGTTTTTCTATCGCTAAAAAGATCAGTGACTTTGTTTTAATTATACAGAATACAATGTGTGAGATTCCATGCTGAACGCATCAAACGGTTCTCGTGTCAAATAAGACGTCCTCCCAATATGTTATTATTCTGTTACCTAAGAGACTATCTCCCAAACAGAAGCCCTGGTGGATCCTCTGGAGAGTCCTCAGATACTTTTTAACTCTGTGTTACAATGTGTATATATATGACTTGGCTATAGTTCATCACGCAGAAGATTTTGTGCCAGAATTCTATTACACTTGACCCTGACCTTTGGCTATCCCAAAGAATAAAAAACAAGACGGCACCCATTTTTTTTTAATCATTTTCAACTTCTGTTTTTAACATATTCAAATTTATGCTTCATTTGAAATGAATTCGAGAAACATGTTCATTGCAGAATTCCTCTTTTCTCCATCCAGTTTTTCAGTGCTTGGATTGTCCCGAGCATTACATCAATCTACATGCCAAAATGAAGGAGTCTTCGCGAAGCATTCCACTTCTGGTATCCAAAAAGCAAAACATAAATACAACACATCCCACATGAAAAGCACACAGTTTGAAAAAGAAGTTTTCTTTCTAATCTAACTTTTTTTTTTTTTTTTTTTTATATTTTATAAGCAAAACAAAATGTTCCGGTTGATCTACGGCCAATTCTTGAAATGTGTCTTGTTTCACTCATTCAGCTTCACAACACGAAGACAAAAGACCGCAAGTAAGCAATAACTTTAAAATGCCATCACCGAAAACAAATAACTCCGACAACCTTATAAGGGAAATTTTCTTCGGATTCTTTCTGTCGTCTTCTTTAAACGAATACCAAATAACTTAAAACAATTAACACATAAAACTTTCTTTTAAGGGGGTTATTTTTGTAAATATTTGATGTCAGAAGCTCCTCATGAGACAAATATAAAAAAAAAAAAAAAGAAACTGGGTCATGGTTAATAAAGAAACACTCTTGCTGAGCTGATACTAGAAGCCTAAGGTCATGTTCACATGGCGTAAGAGAACGGCTGTTCCGTGACCCAGCCGGTCATGGAGCGGCCGGTCTCTGAAAAGATCATCCCGGCCTGTTGATCTTTCGGCCCGCAAAGTGCTGATACGGGGGCATCCGTGCGCGCCCGCATCGGAACTCACCACTGCACACTATGAAGCTTGTGGCCAGAGCCGCTTGTTTCATAGTGTTCACTATTTTTTATGGCCACTATTTACTGAATAGCGGCCGCAGAAAACTGTCCTGAGCTGGAGCGTATACGATGTGTATACGCTCCGGCCGGGATCCCATAGAAGGCAAGGCAACGTATGTTTTCGTACAAAGTACGGCTGTTGTTGCCGATCGCAACAATGGCCATAATTTTACAAAAACGTATGTTGTGTGAACATAGCCTAATGGCGTAACTTTGGTTATAAAGTCTTCAACTGCAAAAGGGTCTCTGGGCTGAAGGGGGCCCCCATGGCCTCTATATTTTGGACTATTTACCAATAAATGTATACCCCCCCTCAATACCATGTGGACTGGTTTATGCTTATATAGAAGACTCTACATAGTCCATGAATTTGTATTTTTATATATTTCTACCTACAGTATCTTTACTTGAACTTTGTGTGAACTTTACTTAAACTTTGAACTTTCTACCTATCTTTACTTGAACTTTGGGGGCACTTAAAAAGAAATCATATCGATATTACATGGCATGGGCAAAGCAATGTTAGGCTATGTTCACACAACGTATATTTTGTAAAATCACGGCCGATGTACAACGGCCGTGATTATTACCAGAATATACGTTGCATTGCTGTTTATGGGATCCCTAGCGGCGCCGCAAACAACTGACACGTCAGTTTTCTGCTTCTGCTATTCAATGAATAGCAGCCGTAGAAAACCATATCAGTGCACACTGTGGAGCGAGCAGCTCTGGTCACATGCTCCATAGTGTGCTGTGGGGAGTTCTGATCCAGGCGCGCACGGATGCGCCCACATCAGAACTCTGCGGCCCCGAAAGATCATCAAGCCAGTACTGTAGTACCGGCCGGGATGATCTTTTCAGAGACCGGCCGGGTCACGGAATGTCCAGTCTCTTACGCTTTATGAACATAGCCTTACTAAGTATGGAAGTGTTATCGCACTCCTCTGAACCCCATTCAGCTGTGATTGATAGCACCCCCCCATACCAAACTCAGTTGTGATCAAGAGTAACCCAACAGCCCCCCACCCGAACTCCATGATCGATAGCAAGCTCCCCTCCAGCCCTCACTCAGCCATGATATATAGCACCAAACAACAACCCACCAACATCCCCACAACCCCCCACCTACAAATCTTTAGTTGAATTCTTGTACTGTTTGGGTAACAGAATTATAGTACGGTTATTGAGTTTACCGTAAATCTATGTTTACTCACAGTAAACTAGCCAAACCAAAATACAGCAGTAATTTTCAGTGAAAAAAATACAGTCATTTTTTTTTCCAATGTAATAATGTTCTCCGGTAAAGTGTATAGGGAATTAACACTACAAGCACACTACATAATAACGGCCTAAATGAAGATGGCCATAAAAATAGTGAACATGCTCATGATTAACTGTCTGTCTTTACAAAAAGAGTTTATTTCTCCACCAAGTTACACATGGTCACTAGATGGAAAAGTAACAAAACGAAAAAAGCCAAATAAAACAGCCGTTATTTAAAAATGTCTGTAAAAGTAATTGAAAACCGCCATATTTTACTATTCTAAATTAATGCAGTTTTTTTTTTACAGTTATTTAACATTACCATAAAAAGTTCTGTGTATATAGCCTAAGGCCCCGTTCCCACTGAGCAAAATTAGCGGAATTCTGCGACGGAATTGTCCGCCACGGAATGACATTAGCCTCACGCTCATAATGGGAGTCCATGGGAGGCGTGCGCTCCTGCTCTGTACGCGCTGAAGAATAAACTCAGTGGGGGCCTAAGGGTAGATTCACACACATCGTATCGCAGTGAATTTTCTGCTGCGGATACGCAGCAGATCAGCAGCAGATTTGGTGTAAATAACTGAACACAGCATCAAATCTGCTGCAGATCTGCTGCGCATCGGTCGTGTGGGTTAGCACCCTTAGCAAACAAATCACTAATAAACACCAAAAATATATAATCTAAAAAAGTGCAGACTAATTTTGCAAATTAATAAAGAAAGAGGAATAGAGGGGGAGCGCTCCCCGGTGTAATATCCTCGGGTCTCAAACACCACAACAGGAGTATGTCACAACTGCTCAATCACCTGGAGTGGTTGTGCGAGTTAGGCTGGGTTCACACTGCGTTTTTGCAATTCGTTTTTTTCATCAGTTTTTTGCAAAAAACATAAAAAAAGGGATGCATTTGTGTGCATCCATTTTGATCCGTTTTTCCATTGACTTCCATTGTAAAAAAAAATAGATCAAAACAGATCATTTTTTTTTAACGGACACAAGTAGTGCCAGCTACGTTTTTGTGTCCGTAAAAAAAAAAAACAGATCCTTTTTTTTACAATGGAAGTCAATGGAAAAACGGATGCACACAAATGCATCCGTTTTTTTCATCCGTTTTTTGCAACCCAGCCTTACACTAATGAGAGCTCAAGAGGTGTATGGAATCACAGCAGCTTGCCAAGAACCACTTGTGCCCAACGGACAGTGCAGTAGCAGTAGGCTATCTAGTCGGCTATGGAGAAACTACTTTCAGGTAATTAGCGCAGGTGATGGGCAACTTAGCCGGAATCCTTCTTAGTCAACAGGATAAAACCGGACACCGTAACGTATCAAAAATTTATTGTAACATGCAATTTTCCTCAAAATAACAGCCGTTATTTAACATACTTTGGCGTCATTGCAATGACGGCCATTGGTAAATTGTTTAAGTTTAGGGTGGACAATGGCCGTGTTCAACACTCTTTCGAGTGCGGCTATTTTTAAAGGTCCATTGAATTTTGGTCTATTGAACTTAAAATAAAGGCCGTTGTTTGCTAAATAATGTCCGCCAATAAATTTCCTGAACATTAAACTGATGGCTGCTGCGAACAACGGCCGTCATTCTACACATTGTATGCGCTGACGCACGCTGTTTCCATAGACTTCAATAGAAATCATTAAAGACTGAAAACAGCGGCTGTTATTTTGAGTATCCAAATAGCAGCGTTTAGTTTTCTAAAAAAGACAGTGTTTGAACATGGCCTAAAAGTATAAAAAAATAAGCACAGAGGAACAATCTAATTACAAAATATCAAAAGTTGTAAAACTACTATAAGGCTATGTTCCCACACAGTGTTTTTGCTCAGTATTTTGGTCAGTATTTTGCAAACAAAACCAAGAGTGGGTTAAAAACACAGAAAGGCCATGTTCACACACTGTTGAAATTTTGTGAATGGCCGTCATTTAATGACAAGTATTTACAGTTATTTTAAAACAGGGCCATTGTTTTAAAATAACGGCTATTATTTTTCCTTTAAATGGCGGCTATCTGCTAAATTTCAACAGTGTGTGAGCATAGCCTTTGGCTATGTTCACACGTCTTTTTCAGCTCCGTTTAAAATGACGTCTGTTATTTTGAGTCTAAAATAACAGACGTTTTTCGAAGCCTGGCATCCCCTTGACGGGTGTTTGCACATTATTTTAGTTTGGGGTTACTAATTGCCCTTTGGTTGTGGCTTAATTGAAAAGTCCATTGAATTTAATAGTAAAAACAGAGAAAGAACGGTGACAATAGAAGAACTGTGTGTGAACAACTAATAAAAAATGTCCGCTATTTGCAAAAAACTTCCAAAAATAATGTTCATGTTCATTATTTTGACGTCCGTGGCAAAAACGTCCGTTTTTCAATGCATTGTGTGCATAGGACATTGTCCATTGACTTCAATGCAATTACATTGAAGTCAGTTAAATTGCTGCAAAAACGGACGTTTTTTTTAGCGAAATCAGATGTTTTTTACTCCATTTTTGACGTTGTGTGAACATAGCCTCTCAGTGTTTTCAATTCCCTCCTGGTTTTGGTTGCAAAATACCGACAAATATACTGAGTGGGAGCATAGCCTAAGGCTATATTCACATAAAGTTTTTTGAGGCAAAAATATGTAGTATTTCCATCAGTCTTTTGCTCAGTCTTTTTTCAACAAAACCAGGACTGGGTTCAAAAAACAGAAACTGAGCAAATCTTTCCTATATAATTTTGCCTGGTCAGTTCCACTCCTTATTTTGGTTGAAAAAATACTGACCAAAAAACTGATGTACTAAATACTATGTGTGAACATAGCTATAGTGTGAAAAGGTGTGTAATAGGTACGAATGTTTAATTCCCATATTTACCCACCACATCCGACAACATTTTACCATCGGCTTCATCTCTGGTGGTTCTATACGGCTGAGTTCACACTACAGATGTATCCTGTGTTGAATGACTCATTTAACTTTATTTTCTAATTAACTTAACATGGCGCACTGACACAATTGTTGCATCAAGGATCATGTTAACCCTGGCTACAGATGTTCATGTTTGCAAAAAATTGATGAAAAAACGGACGGAAAAACAGATGAGTATGTGCATCCGTTTTGATTCATTTTTTCATTGACTTCTATTAAAAAAAGGATCAAAAGTTTTTTTTAACCCCTTAGTGACTACAGTAGTAGTGCAGTGTATTGTAACAATGATCAAAAGATCACTGCTCAGTGTACAGTAATGTACACTAGTGTAAAAGTGAAAAAAAAAAAAAGCTTACACCAAAACACACACACAAAAAGCCCCTCCCCCCCCCCCCCCCGGCCCTCTCAATAATAAAAATGCTTAAAATAAGAATCTATAAAACTATTTCAATTTTTATATTGCATGACACACGGTGTAAAAGAAAGATCGGAAAAAAAGTGCCAGATTTGGTGTATTTGATCAATTCGCTTCCGTAAAAACGTCATAAAAGAGATCAAAACGTCATATATATGTAATACTTGGTATCAATAAAAACTATACATCTTCCTTCAATAAATGAGCCCTAAGCCAGCTCTGTTGCGCGAAAGATAAGAACGCTATGGATCTTGCAATGTGGCAACAGTTTTTAGCCTTTTTTTTTCAGGAAGATAGTTTCTATTGCGCCAAAGTGGTGATAATAATAAAGAAATATGCAAATTTGGTATCAACATAACCGTAGTGACCCAGAGAATACAATAATTATGTTATTTTTACCGTATGCATAACAGTGTATGTTTGATATTTTAAAAAAAAACTGGAAAAATTTATTATAATTTTTCCAATTTTTCATGGTATTTTTTTTAACAAAAAACACACAAGATAGTGACCAAATTTTGCCCCTAATATAAAGTGCAATATGTCACGAAAAAACTATCTCAGAATCGCTAGCATACATTAATGCATCACAACACTATAGGCGCATAAAGTGAGACAGGTCAGATTTTGAAAATTTAGCTCGGTCATGAGTGCCCAAATTAGGGGGTTAATGTACACAAAAATAAGGCAAAAAACTAAATAAAAAGGATTCATTTTGATCCTTTTTTTTTATAGTGGAAGTCAATGAAAAAAAACGGATCAAAACAGATGCACCCAAATGCATAGTGTGAACCAAGTCTAACATTGATTAGAATATATAAAAAAATAAATAACAGTGATAAAAATGCTAAAATAAAAGTCATCAGGAAAGGAGGAAATTGTTTTTGTACAAATGGTTTTGGTGACAAGTCTGCTTGAAGTTATTAAAGATATGAAAAAAAAAATTGCATTTACTGTTTCCAAATGGTTCACGATGTTTCACGTCTCATTTGGGGAAGCATATGCCTTAAATCACAGTCTTGTGTACACATTTGTTCTTTGTCCAAAAGTCGGTTTAGAAAATGTAATTAAAACTACAAAATACACATCTGAACATTAATGTCACCCATGAAGAATGCTGGACGGGCAGTCTGAGAAGAAACATCTGATTTACAAATATAGACCCCCGTCTACGGCGTGGCGTAAACCGCAATAAAATAGTGATTATTCTTGATGGAGGCTTTGTAAACAGTGCCGCTCCAGAAGAAGACAAACGTCCTAATCTTAGGAGGATATATGGTGGCTAAACGCTCCGCGTATTAAACCCTGTTTATAGAAGCCGCAGCTAAAACCTGAACTTAGCATAGATTAAAGTCCTTCGAGCCAATGGTTTGTGTATATCATTTTCAGTTTTGGCGGGGGGACTTACAAACTCAGGCTGGCAATTTGCAAGTACAGCGTTAACAATTTCGGCTTGTAAAATAAACGAAACATTTAGGGAAACCATATTGCGCCATCGTGGAAGAAAAGAATGGGTTTCCTGTCTGTCTCTTTCTACGGAAAAGTCCAAAGAAAATCTATTCAGAACTATCCCCATTCATTCAGCGCGAGAATAATATAACAGTCCACAATCGTGAATGAAAAAAGCAAAAATAAAAAAAAAAGTTCATTCAAGATTTTCTTGTTGATATGTACTAGTTTTTAGATATACATAGTTGGGTTTTGGGTTGTTGCCCCTCACCAGTTCATCACAGAACGTTCAGGACGTTCTGTGACAGATGCTGTCTGTGACATTCACGCCGGCCGATATGGAAGTACCGGCTGGATGAACTTCCCCTCTTTTGATTTGGAATGCGGGCGCATTCAGGTGCACATTCCGGTGTGCCCGCATTCCAAATCACCATAGCTGACAATGTAAAGTGCGGTCGGAGCTGCACTTTACATTGTCTGCACTGTCTGTTTTGTACGGCTGCTATTTAATGAATAGCGGCTGCACAAATCTAACATGTCAGTTTTCTATGCAGCCGCAAGGAATCTCTGTCGGGATTCCATAGGACATAATGTTATTTTAACTTAAAAAAAATAGCGTCCATTGTTGCAAACAGCTGTTATTTATTGACATTTTATGTTGTGTTAACTTAGCCTACGGGTAAGTTCACACAACGTGAAAATTCATTAAACAACGGCCATAGTTGCAGTTTTGTAACCACGGCCATTATTTAATGAATTGGCCGATTGTATTGAAGTCTATGGAATCCAGGCTAGAGTGTGTACACACTGTATACACTCCAGCCGGGATTCCAAGTGGCCGCAGAAAAAAACTGACATGTCAGTTTTGTGCGTCCGCTATTCATTAAATAGCGGCCAACCAAGACTGACAGAGCAGACAATGTAAAGTGCGGCTCCGGCTGCACTTTATATTGTTGGCTATGGTTAATTGGAATGCAGGCATGTCCAAATGCGCCAGCATTACAATTAAAAAGAAATGACGTTCATCCATCCAGTACTGCAGTACCGTCCGAGACAGACACCGTTCTGTGAACGGCTAATGTCATGCTGCGTGTGAACCTTGCCTAAGGGTGCATTCCCACGGAGCAAAATCAGCAGAATTCACACAGTGTCACACAGTGTATCAATGGGAGGGCTTGTGCGCCTATGCTTCCGCTTGTTGACTTGTCAATTCTTTGAGTGGAGAGTGACGGAAGCAGAGGCACATGAGCCCTCTCATTGAGACACCGAGGCAGGTGGGATTCCACAGCTTTTGCTCCCTGTGAACTGGCCCTAACTGACAATATTCAGAAGCTGTTTGGGATACTTAGGCTAGGTTCACACTTTGCTTTTGCATCTGTTTAACTGTTTATGTATTTAAAAGTTTAATTTGAACTCACAGAAAAACGTTGCCAACCCTGTTTTTGTTATGCTAAAAAATAAATTAAAAAACATCTCCATTTCCATCCACTATTTTGTAATAAAAGTCAACGAAAAACGGATCCTTATTTACGGCATGCAACTGCATCAGTTTTAGCATCTGTTTTTTTCCTCCAAAATTAAATTGTTAAAAATTGCTTCGTCTAAAGCCTCTATTACACGGAGCGATTGTCGTTTAAAGATTCACTGTAACGATCGATCAGTACCGAATTTATAGCAAGCCATTTACATGTTATTACACAGAACGATTGCTGTGCTGAAAGATTATTTTTGCGGTCTTTACATGGCTACTAAATCGTTCTTGTGAGAGAAAAATAGTCGATCACGTAGGATTTTTTTTTTCGTCGACACAACGATTTCTTATCACACAAACAGATTAGCAATTTTTTTTCGACACACTGAAATATCATGACGAACGAGAATATAACGATTTTGTGTTCGTCGTATGCTCACTAAGACCTAACGATAATTGGGTACCATAAATCGTTTTACCGGGTTTTTGAACGATAATCCTTCCCTTGTAATAGCGCCTTCATAGGACCCTTAGGCCTTGGGGGTAATAAGCACAAAATAGACGATTCTCCAGAAGCAGTAAATATGGCCAATGAGAAATGTTTTCCGTGCCGCTCGCAGATTAAGCAAACTCTTCTTCTAAACAACACATTTTCTTTCCTAGATAAGACGTGGAAATATGGTCTTGCATGGAAAAAAAAAAAGCTGGCAGAATTTTTATTAACAAAGAACAAGCAGTAATTCTGATTTACAGCGTCTGTGTTAAATCTCGTAATGTCAACAATCGCGCACGGTAGGCACCAAAAGCTTTTAAGCTGAAGTGGTTGATTTGACGTGTCCAGCAGAGTTCTGAATGCGGAGATATAATTAACCACATGTTCCTTCTTATCAAAACAGTAGTGGAAAAACAGAAAAATACATTTTTTATTTCAATGCTTCAAAAGTTTTCGAAACGGAGCAAACAATGTCAAGGCAGATTTATTTCTGTGTATGCCGTCAAAGAAATGGAATCTCTGAAGAGAGGATCTACTTGGGATGGCTCCTCGGGATTATGCGTCCTCAGATATAGTGTGGGTGTGGGCTAGTAGTGCGAGGCGGACGGTTCCGGAGCCAGAAGTTTCATCTAAACATTATATGGAGCCCAATGTGGTGTAAGGCCATATATCTAAATGGGAGGACAGGAAGCGGAGTCTCAGTAGGACAGTTATGTCCATCCTTGGAGTATTCATTTCCATTATAAATAAGTCAATGATGGAAATCATTGCTACTCGGGTTGGATCGGAGAAGATGTTTCCAATTTGTTATAGAGATAGATTCTTCTCCGGCGCAATGCCCATCGACAGCTCATGGATATCTAGATGGATAGGCATCATTACTTTGTGTCTTATAAACCTGTTACTTACAGATGTGGAAATGGTATCACACTGTGTCCATGTCAGGGCACTTCCATTAAAGGACAACTCCGGCGGGACCCCCCCAAAAAAAAAAAAAACACAGACACACACAGACACCATACTCACCATCCCTCCGGTGACGATCGCCACTCCATTCGCCCGCCGTCCGCCTCACCGTCACCTGCGTCCGCCGTCCAGCGATGTCTCCTTCTTCCGGGTCCATGAGAGAGAAAAGGCTGCCAGCGCGCTTGCGCACCGGCAGCCTTTTCATTGGCTGGAGCGCATCACATGGCTTCCAGCAAGCTCAGCCAATCAGGGCTGAGCAAGCTGGAAGCCATGTGATGCGCTCCAGCCAATGAAAAGGCTGCTGGTGCGCATGTGCACCAGCAGCCTTTTCTCTCCCATTCACTCTCAATGAAGACGCCGAGGAGGAAGAAGACCCGGACCGCCCCCAGCTCTGACATCACCCGACACCAGAGAAGAGGACCGTGACGACCGTAATAGGTAATGTATATATTCGCTTTGCAAATTCGCTAAATATGGCGGCTGCAATAGCGACCACACATGTTAGCTTACACTTACATCACAATATAAACCCCTTTGCATGTTAGAAAATGATTGTTATAACCATTCCAATCATCGAACACAAATAATTAGCGGCATGTTCGTACGATCATATGAACATTTCCGAACATGTTCGCTGGCCACTATTTTTAATGAGATTCGTTTGTATGCAATCTGCAAATATTTGCGAATTTGTGGGAATATACACGAACTTCGCGAAACGAATTTCTGAGTGATTCGCTTATCTCTACTGCAGATAGTTCCCCATTTAGGCTGCGTTCACACTACGTATATTTCAGTCAGTATATTTCAGTCAGTATTGTGGTCCTCATATTGCAACCAAAATCAGGAGTGGATTAAAAACACAGAAAGGATCTGTTCACACAATGTTGAAATTGAGTGGATGGCCGCCATTTAATGGCAAATATTTGCTGTTATTTTAGAACAACGGCTGTTATATTGAAATAATGGCCGTTATTTACTGTTATATGGCGGCCATCCACTCAATTTCATCATTGTGTGAACAGAGCCTTTCTGTGTTTTTAATCCACTCCTGGTTTTGGTTGCAATACTGACTGAAATATACGTAGTGTGAACGCAGCCTTATAAAGGTGTATGAAATTAGAAAAGATGGCTGCTTTCTTCTAGAAACAGCAGCACTTGCTGCATATTGCTCCCATACCGGAGCCGACTGATAGATAATAGTAGCAGTGTTTCTGCAGCTCATCTGCATTTATGTGAATTGGGATGAGATGCAACACCAGAAAGACACAACCCATAGATTTTAGTTTTGGAATAGGTATCAGTTTTTTTTTTCTCGAAACTTCTTCAGACTTCTGCTGGGGTTGTCACTGATATTGCAGCTAAGACCTATTCATGTAAGTTGTTCTGAGCTATAATATCAAACCCAGTCCATGGATTTAATGCCCTAATGAGTGTGCCCCCATTGTGCTATCCAACCGATATATCTTTGGGCTAAGCACCTTCTGGCTTTAATTCCCATTTATCTCCTTTCAGGATGTGGAAGCTGGTACCATGCCACTTTTCAAGAATGGTCCTGGCAGGTCAGGCTGGTTGGATCATCCTGGAGCCTGTGGACCCAGTGGTACTAATGGTCGTCTGGGTAATAAACTAACAGCCAGGTATTCAGATTCAGGAAGAAGGGTCATGGCAACAGGTGCAGGATCAGGGTTAGCCACCTGGGTCAAGCGATGAGTGGTACACAAGGATCAGGCAATGGCAGGTACCGAGGCACAGCTCAGATACAGGGTGGTAGATCAGGAACACACACATTTACTAATATAAACTCAAAAAATTGTCCTGGAACCACTGAGCAGGTCAAGCAGCCTTACAGGGGTTATCCTGTTCTGTCCCATTTCCTCATTTTGGCAATCTCTAAAGTATAAGTTCCAAGATGAGAGAGGGGCAGGTTCATGGCAGCTGCATGGTGCAAGCATTGCACAAGGGCAAATCCACAGCCGCATGCAATGTCCATTGTCTCACTGCAACACGAGATGCTCAGGACATGCACCCACCTCCCCTTTGTCTTGGTAGGTAGCCTGTATTTCTAAGATGGCCAGAGGTAAGATCTTTTCTGCTTCCCAATATCCCCATGTGGGAATAGGCGGAGGACACATTAGGAGACCACATGTTGATTCTTTACTTTGCTGGTGGTGGGGAACAAAAGAAACCGCAGCAGAGATCAATGGTGGTGAGTGGTGGGGCAGAGAGTGCGCCAACAGGTGCCAACGTTTGGCCATCAAGTTGACAGGACTGGAACCATTCCTGGTAGAAAGAGACCATGCATCTCATAACTTTTTTTTTTTTTTTTTCAAAAATAGCAGTTCTCTTTTCCATTGTATTGGTGAATGACTCTAAGCTGCAGCAGACAGGTTATTTCTGGAAGTGCCGCTCAGTGTCTCACTCGTAATATCAGACCTGGTCCATTGGCTAATTCTGGAGGAAGTACGGCTCATGCCCGTTCAAGCCAATAGGGATGACCTGGAATACCTGCATTGTTGTTGCATGACTAGGACACTTCCATTGTAGTAATGATAGAGTTATATTGTACCGTGCAGTTTGAAATCCTATCATGGTGCAGCTATTAAACAGTAGCCACGTCATTCATACTAAATACCTACATTAATGCTCAAACCTTCTGTTAGTGCTTGCGGTATATTAAAGTATATCTCTGGCTGTGTGTTGTAACCTAATCCGCGCGTCATGCTGTAAGAAGCTTTCATGGTCCATACAGCGGTGTTATTAAATGGGAGTTATACGTTCTGATCTGCAGTGGAAAACTATGACCCTGTATAACATATCTTCCCATTGTTTATAACTGCAAGAAAATCAACATTCTCCAATCCTGGTTCACACAGTGGGAATCCCATTTTTTTTGGGCCAAACGCAATTTATACAACTGCAAGGAACAATAAAACATGAACTTTACAATGTTTTCTTACCTAAAAATAATACAGAGTCTGTAAAGTTCCAGAGCTTATTATTATAACGTAAAAGACAGTCATTCAAAAGCCGAAGCTCATTTTAGAAGGGGTTGGATCCCGGCCAGCACTAAGCATAGGAGCACCTGCATCTGCTACTATACATTGACACCAGGGAGAGGGAGAACGCTGGAGCGTTCCAATAAAATCCATACTGTGGATTACCAGGAAAAATGAGATCGACAAATTATTGGCAACCAGTAGTATGGGTGGCAAGACGTGAAGCCCTACGTACGATGGACGGAGATGAAGACATCTGCTTCTTCTTTTCTTGCAGTTACAGAAGGTAATGTAGACCTGAGAATTTTAGGGAGATTACAGAGGACTGCAGGGACTTCAACCATTTGGAGACCTCCTTTCCAAGTTATCTGAAGTGTATGGATTATAGCGAATCAGTTCATAAAAAAATGGTAAAAAGAGGTGTATGCATGTGCCATTAATCCCACCAGAAAAACAATGGGGTAATAGATATAGCAGCCGCTCAGCTATGTTGGTAGAAAGTTTTAAATTTCCCGGTGAGCTGCTACCCCCACCCGAAGATCCGAAGATGGAGGACCGATATTGTCCTGTCGGGAGTCGTGCTAAACATCTAACTGAAACAAGGAATATTGAAGGAGAATGACTTTATTTGCTTGGACAACGTGTTACGAAGGTCTATAAACACCTTCATCAGGTTCTCATCAGCGAATCAATTCAGAAAGAATTTTAGATCTTAAATTTAGAAAAAAATTCAGATTTATTCAGATATATATTTTTGTGATGCACTTGGGGTTTTACTAAGTAGCTGGGCATATACTTTATGCCTAGATACTAAGCCCCCAAGAAGCGTTAAGTTAAAGGGGTACTCCAGCAGGGGGGGACACTTTTCTTGCTGGGACCGGGGAGGAGGTGGACGAGGGAAAAGACGTCCACTCACCTCCCCAATTCCAGCGGCGGGTCCCGCATCGTGGCGCTCTGGTGGCCGGTTCCCGGATGCTTCGGGGTGTCTGACGCGGGCCCGAGACGATGAAGGAAGGCAGGATCTGAGCAGACTTGAAACGGATCCCGCCTCCTTCACTGAGTGGCTGAGTGGACCTGAGATGTCACGTCTCGGGCCTACGTCAGACACCCTGAAATGGCCGCTGGAACCGGGGAGGTGAGTGGACGCTATTTCCCTCGGCCACCTCCTCCCCGGTCCCAGCAAAAAAGTGCCCCCCCCGCTGGAGTACCCCTTTAAGGTATCTTCTACTTCAGACTTTAGTGATTATCTAGTGAGCACTGCAGTACTACAGCATTTTCCTCTGCAGAATGTTAGTGACCACTTAAAGGGCTTACTTAGGATTTCAAAAACAGCACCACTCCTGTCCTCAGGCTGTGTGTGGTATCACACTTCAGCTCCACACCCAAAATGAGGACAGGAGATGTGCTGTTTTCAGAAGAAAATAGCCATGTTTTTTCTAATCTTGCATACCTAATTTAAAGGAGAAGTCCGGAGATGCTATAATTTATGAAAAAGCAGGGGCCGGGGGAATATAATAACCACTACTCCCCCGTCCCCATGCCTGTCCAGCATCGGATCACTGCTCCAGGACCCCGGCCGAGATCTTCTTCTCAGGAGACATCACAACTTGGCTGATTGACAGCCCGCTCAGCCGGTGATTGACTGGGGTGGGCCGCTGACCCAGTAACCGATTGGCTAAGCAGGCTGACCATCAGCCAGGATGGGCAGTGCCTTCTGGCAGGGGTCCCGAGGCCGGTCAGGCAGCTCATTCTGGGCACGGGTAGAGGTAAGCGTTGCTCTATTGTTACTATCTCCCCTGCCACCTGTTAAAAGTTAGATAAGAACGGACTTCTCCTTTAATTGATAGATATCGTCACAACTCAGAGGGGGAATGCCTTCCGGCCGTGGTTCTGTTGTTGGTCAGGCAGCACATCGCAGGCGCGGGGAAAGGTAATAAATCAATGAAGGTCATTTTCTCCCCTGCCGCATAACAAGTTTTTAAGGCCGAACTTCTCTTTTAATAGTTACTCTTTTTTTTGTTGTTGTTTTAGTCAGTTTAATAGTATAACAAAGCGGGTTTCACCGAGAGATAGGTGACCCTGCCCCCCCTTTGTTCTCTATGCAATAAATATGGGAAAATTGACTCATATGCAAAACACAGATGTGTTAAATTTCCACTAATTCCTTCAACCCGAGTGCTCGACCACTGGCATCATACTTTAGGGTTATTAACATGTGGCAAATTTGTTGCAGAAATTTCTCAGTCTTATTTATCAGAATGGCAGAAAACCAATGTGCATGGTGCAGAAAATCCCGTTTTAGCCGTACAGAACACGTACAGTATATCTGCCGCATTTTTCCCCCAGAATTCCCTTTAAGTACATCATTAGCATTCTCTAAGCTAAGGTAACAACGATCGGGTTAAGCAGTGTTAGCAAAACCTTTTACATTTGCTATTATAACATATTAGCAGAAAAAGTATCTTTGCGGTTCACCAATAAAAGAAACATTGTATAATATTTTATCTGAAGAGAAGTATCCCTCCGCTCTGTAATAAAAATATAATGATATGCTTGTATAACTCGCCCTCCCCAGGACACGCTTAAACTCTAGTGAATGAATATCATACTTTTTTTTTTTAAAGGAATAATCATAACAGTCACATATGTGAAGGAGCGGTTTCCATTTCCTTCATCGATGTCTAATAGCTGCTTTATAGTTATGAGAAAGAATATGTAGTATAGATTAACATCATTATAACTAAAGATGAGCCCAACTGAGGATCGGCACTGGCTGGGCACGCGGAGAGGTTAAGTTAGACTTCTGATTTAAGTTTCCTCCCTGACGGCTGACAAACAAACAAACAAAAAAAATGGCCAGACTTCTCCTTTAATTTGCCAACCCTGGATAAACCCTAAAGTCTTGACCACTAATTGTCTCCTTCCCCTGCAATCTGCTGCCCATTGTCTGTTGTGGAGGTTAGTCATGTGGTACAGTATGTGCGGGTGACAGAGAAACATAGAGAAAGCCTGGTCTGTGTATCTGCAAGCTGATGCCAGTTTGCTTGCTAAAGATGATCCACACTGTGCCTGAAAGGTAAATTAAAGCTTACCATCCAAAGAGTTATATGCAGCTGCCCCTTGTATAAATAGCAGTGTACATCCTGCTGTATGTGTACAGTGCTGCAGTGTATTTTCCCCCTTCTTTTAGTCTGCAAACTTCATCATCATCATCAATGTAGCCCAGGGATAGGGAACCTTTTGCTCTCCAGCAGTTGCAAAATTACAATTCCCATCATGCCTAGACAACAAAAGCTTTAGCTTCCCTTCCCGGTGGCTAGTCCTGTGTTTCGAGACTCTTAAATGAGGCTCCACGGGCTCTTCTTTTGCATATAAATGTTTCCCAGGGAGCAATGCACCTAGGATTTCCCTGCATTGAGCGCTTTAACCAGCAGCCGGCAGTGTTATCTTTGGCTGGTCTTTGTGAGATCAGAGATATGTTTCTCTTATGGCGTTACAAGGCATTGCTGCAACCTAGCCAGAATCCTGCTCCACACTGATGAGGGGCAACACCCCAAAACAGCTGTATGTGGATACCTAGCCTTGGTTTTCCCCTTGTCATTACATTGACTTATAGGGCCACTTAATATGGTGGTTTACCTACAGGAGCCACCCCTTGGCTGGATCCTTCCCGGAGGGATATCTGGCTAGTCCTGTGTTTCGAGACTCTTAAATGAGGCTCCACGGGCTCTTCTTTTGCATATTCATGTTTCCCAGGGAGCAACGCACCTAGGATTTCACTGCTTTGAGCGCTTTAACCGACAACTGGCAGTGTTATCGTTTAGCTGGTCTCCCTGAGATCAGTGATCTGTTTCTCGTATGACTTTACAAGGCATTGCTGCAACCTAGCCAGAATCCTGCTCCACACTGATGAGGGACAACACCCCAAAACAGCTGTATGTGAATGGATACCTGGCCTTGGTTTTCCCCTTGTCATTACATTGACTTATAGGGCCACTTAATATGGTGGTTTTGGTGGTTTCCCTACAGGAGCCACCCCCTGGTTGGGTCCTTCTCAGAGGGATATCTGGCTAGTCCTGCGTTTCAAGGCTCTTAAATGAGGCTCCACTGGCTCTTCTTTTGCACTTTGGCTGTCCAGACATTATGGGAAATGTAGTTTTGCAACAGCTAGAGAGGTGAAGGTTTCCCAATCTTGATGTAACCCTTTCCTTGTTGTGCTGCTGCTTTTTCTGCTGACATAGCACCTATCAAAGCCAGTGCATTAGTAACCGCTTCTCCCTCCACTGTGCTGTGCAAACCATCAGCTTAGCACAGTGCCAGCCTGTTCATCACCAGCACTATATTGTGATATAGCAGAGAGAAGTATGTGCTGTGGTTGGCCAAAGAAGAAAGAGGAGGAAGTAACTGTGTGTATACTGCTGGAAAACAACCAAGCTCTGGTCTCAGCCCCTGAAATGGAGAGACTGAGAAATATCTGTGCACCATGGAGGGGGCTTTTAGGGGTTCAATGGTTCAAGGGTATCCATAGACAGGTCTTAGGGGCAACAATTAGGGTACTATTACACGGGCCGATGGGGGCCCGACAATACCTGCTAGATCGGCGCTCGTTTACTGGGCCTATTACACGGCCCGATAATCGTTTAACAAGGGCTGCATGAACATCGTTACCGATGTCCTTGCAGCCCTTGCTAAACTGGCATACATTACCTATCCCGGGTCCAGGGCTCCTCTTGCTGTCCGCTTCTACCCGGGTCCCGTGCGCTGCAGCTTCAGAGCGGCCTGTCTTAACTGACAGGCCGCTCAGCCAATCACTGGCCGCGGCGGTCCCAGCCTGTGATTGACTGAGCGGCCTGTCAGCTAAGACAGGCCGCTCTGAAGCTGCTGCGTGCAAGACCCAGGGAGAAGAGGAGCGCTGGAGTAGCCCTGGACCATGGATAGGTAATTGCAAATCGTCAGCCGCCGGCCCCGCACCGCTATTACACGTAGCGGTGCGCGGTCGGTGGCCGATAACTTTAGGTCAAAACCTATATCAACAATCAGCCGATGACAACGATCATCAGCTGATCTTTGTGTTTATTACGATAATCAGCCGGATAGGGCCGATTCTGCCGATTATGGTTCCCTGTAATAGTACCCTTATACTACTATTTTTTAAACAGAAATTCCCCTATGTGTGTCCTGGATTCCAGATTCCTCTAATCAGCGGTGATCGAGCCTTTTCTTATCTCTATTATACAGTTTACATGCAATGGGTAGAGCTGGTTTAATGGATGGTGTTTCCAAGTTCATTATTCCGATGCCAGTTTTTTCCTGACCTTACACTAACTCAAGGACTGAACTGATAAAACTTTTATTTCATCCTGTGTGCAGCCCACAAATATTCTTCATTAGCAAATATTTGGAAGTAAAATGCTGCTGTAAAATCCTGGAATGTGATGTGAAATCCGAGTCTACGATAGAAATGTAAAAAATAGCGTATAGACCGCCGTGTGTACATAATGCAAACTCTTCCTTTCATAGGATCAGGCTAGAAGCTTATTGTTTGGATCCTGGAAAGGTCAACAAATAAATGTCTTTACCACTTATCGTGAGCCGGAATGTATTAAACAAATGGGAAATTTTCCGGCCCTAATAGGCTCTCAGCTATGTTATTCTGGGGAGTTTAGAGTCAATTAAGCCTTAAATTTTCCAGAAAACAAGTAATATTTTGAGCAATTCTGCAAGTTGCTTTCTAGCTGAATCGTATAGAAACCGCTATGGAGTTCTTTAAAGGGATAGTTCACCAATAGAAAGTTATATAGATTTGTAATTTACTTCTATTAAAATATCTCAAGTCTTCCAGTACTTATCATCTGCTGTATGTCCTGCAGGAAGTGGGGAAGTGGTGTATTCTTTCCAGCTTGGAGAGCAGGAGAGGCTTTTTTATGTTGATTTACTGCTGCTCTGGGCAGTTCCTGACATGGACAGAGGTGGCAGCAGAGAGCACGGTGTCAGACTGGAGAGAATACACCATTTCCTTTAGGATATACAAGAATACATTTTTTTTTAAGGTAAAATTACCTACATTACTGTATTGTTCTTCTCCCCCATGGATCTGATCACTTCCTGGTTTTAACTCTGAACTGCGACCTTGCTGTTGTCATGCAACAGAGCAAACACTTTCCCACAATCTCACTCACTTGCATATACAGTAAAGACTAATGAGGATTATACAGGTGAACTGAGCATGCTTCACCATCTCTGAGTTCAGAAATGCTTGCATGCTTGTTATGAGAGTCTAGTATTTTTCAATGTTCAAGTGCTCGATTCATTTGGTCTCTTTTTTTCAATCGGCACAAGGCTAAAAAGCAGCCTTCAGGAGACTGGACCTGGATACAGTAAGTATAGGTGTTATATAGCTGCCTTCAGGAGACTGGACCTGGATACAGTAAGTATAGCTGTTATAGAGATGCCTTCAGGAGACTGGACCTGGATACAGTAAGTATAGGTGTTATATAGCTGCCTTCAGGAGACTGGACCTGGATACAGCAAGTATAGCTCTTATATAGCTGCCTTCAGGAGACTGGACCTGGATACAGTAAGTATAGCTGTTATATAGCTGCCTTCAGGAGACTGGACCTGGATACAGCAAGTATAGCTCTTATATAGCTGCCTTCAGGAGACTGGACCTAGATACAGTAAGTATAGCTGGTGTATAGCTGCCTTCAGGAGACTGGACCTGGATACAGTAAGTATAGCTGTTATATAGCTGCCTTCAGGAGACTGGACCTGGATACAGTAAGTATAGCTGTTATACAGCTGCCTTCAGGAGACTGGACCTGGATACAGTAAGTAGAGCTCTTATATAGCAGCCTTTAGGAGACTGGACCTGGATACAGTAAGTATAGCTGTTATAGAGCTGCCTTCAGGAGACTGGACCTGGATACAGTGAGTATAGCTGTTATATAGCTGCCTTCAGGAGACTGGACCTGGATACAGTAAGTATAGCTGGTGTATAGCTGCCTTCAGGAGACTGGACCTGGATACAGTAAGTATAGCTGTTATATAGCTGCCTTCAGGAGACTGGACCTGGATACATTAAGTAGAGCTCTTATATAGCAGCCTTCAGGAGACTCGACCTGGATACAGTAAGTATAACTGTTATAGAGCTGCCTTCAGGAGACTGGACCTGGATACAGTGAGTATAGCTGTTATATAGCAGCCTTCAGGAGATCGGACCTGGATACAGTAAGTACAGCTGTTATATAGCTGCCTTCAGGAGACTGGACCTGGATACAGTAAGTATAGCTGTTATATAGCTGCCTTCAGGAGACTGGACTTGAATACAGTAAGTATAGCTGTTATATAGCTGCCTTCAGGAGACTGGACCTGGATACAGTAAGAAGAGCTGTTATATAGCTGCCTTCAGGAGACTGGACCTGGTTACAGTAAGTATAACTGTTATATAGCTGCCTTCAGGAGACTGGACCTGGATACAGTAAGTATAGCTGTTATATAGCAGCCTTCAGGAGACTGGACCTGGATACAGTAAGTATAGCTGTTATATAGCTGCCTTCAGAAGACCGGACCTGGATACAGTAAGTATAGCTGTTATATAGCTGCCTTCAGGAGACCGGACCTGGATACAGTAAGTATAGCTGTTATATAGCAGCCTTCAGGAGACTGGACCTGGATACAGCAAGTATAGCTCTTATATAACTGCCTTCAGGAGACTGGACCTAGATACAGTAAGTATAGCTGGTGTATAGCTGCCTTCAGGAGACTGGACCTGGATACAGTAAGTATAGCTGTTATATAGCAGCCTTCAGGAGACTGGACCTGGATACAGTAAGTATAGCTGTTATACAGCTGCCTTCAGGAGACTGGACCTGGATGCAGTAAGTAGAGCTCTTATATAGCAGCCTTCAGGAGACTGGACCTGTATACAGTAAGTATAGCTGTTATAGAGCTGCCTTCAGGAGACTGGACCTGGATACAGTGAGTATAGCTGTTATATAGCAGCCTTCAGGAGATCGGACCTGGATACAGTAAGTATAGCTGGTGTATAGCTGCCTTCAGGAGACTGGACCTGGATACAGTAAGTATAGCTGTTATATACCTGCCTTCAGGAGACTGGACCTGGATACAGTAAGTAGAGCTCTTATATAGCTGCCTTCAGGAGACTCGACCTGGATACAGTAAGTATAGCTGTTATATAGCAGCCTTCAGGAGACTGGACTTGGATACAGTAAGTATAGCTGTTATATAGCTGCCTTCAGGAGACTGGACCTGGATACAATAAGTATAGCTGTTATATAGCAGCCTTCAGGAGACTGGACCTGGATACAGTAAGTATAGCTGTTATATAGCTGCCTTCAGGAGACTGGACCTGGATACAGTAAGTATAGCTGTTATATAGCTGCCTTCAGGAGACTGGACCTGGATACAGTAAGTATAGCTGTTATATAGCTGCCTTCAGGACACTGGACCAGGATACAGTAAGTATAGCTGTTATATAGCTGCCTTCAGGAGACTGGACCTGGATACAGTAAGTATAGCTGTTATATAGCTGCCTTCAGGAGACTGGACCTGGATACAGTAAGTATAGCTGTTATATAGCTGCCTTCAGGAGACTGGACCTGGATACAGTAAGTATAGCTGTTATATAGCTGCCTTCAGGAGACCGGACCTGGATACAGTAAGTATAGCTGTTATATAGCTGCCTTCAGGAGACCGGACCAGGATACAGTAAGTATAGCTGTTATATAGCAGCCTTCAGGAGACTGGCCCTGGATACAGCAAGTATAGCTCTTATATAACTGCCTTCAGGAGACTGGACCTAGATACAGTAAGTATAGCTGGTGTATAGCTGCCTTCAGGAGACTGGACCTGGATACAGTAAGTATAGCTGTTATATAGCAGCCTTCAGGAGACTGGACCTGGATACAGTAAGTACAGCTGTTATACAGCTGCCTTCAGGAGACTGGACCTGGATGCAGTAAGTAGAGCTCTTATATAGCAGCCTTCAGGAGACTGGACCTGGATACAGTGAGTATAGCTGTTATATAGCAGCCTTCAGGAGATCGGACCTGGATACAGTAAGTATAGCTGGTGTATAGCTGCCTTCAGGAGACTGGACCTGGATACAGTAAGTATAGCTGTTATATAGCTGCCTTCAGGAGACTGGACCTGGATACAGTAAGTAGAGCTCTTATATAGCTGCCTTCAGGAGACTCGACCTGGATACAGTAAGTATAGCTGTTATATAGCAGCCTTCAGGAGACTGGACTTGGATACAGTAAGTATAGCTGTTATATAGCTGCCTTCAGGAGACTGGACCTGGATACAGTAAGTATAGCTGTTATATAGCTGCCTTCAGGAGACCGGACCTGGATACAGTAAGTATAGGTGTTATATAGCTGCCTTCAGGAGACTAGACCTGGATATGGTAAGTATAGCTGTTATATATGTGGCTCAGGGAAGAAACAGAGTGCTGCACATCACACCCATGGCTGATACTAGTGCCGCTTGGCTAAATAAAAAACACATCAGAATTTTGTGTATGAATTGATCAAGCCATACTGCCCCATGTACCTCGTGCCGGTATCTGATACACATGGGTCCCTACACTAAGTCCACACCGTGCCAGTCAGTGGCCACCAACCCCGCAGGCGTGCACAGCCAGGGAACGGGGGCCATGGGACGGCCCTGCGACCCCCATGCCACAGGACCAGACCCAAAAACACCACACCAGAACCCGGCCAGCACCGCCGGCGGAGAAGGTCGCCCCCAAGCAGCACAAGTCTGGATAAGGTATTGCGCTCACCATAGCTGCAGCAAACAGAATGGGAAAAAAACAGGAGGGATTAAAACCATGTGCACTCAGGTGTCTCCTGCTAATTGCGGTCATGTGGGTCTCACCAGGAGGAGTGCAATACACGGAGAAAAGAGAGAAACAAAATGTGGCTCAGGGAAGAAACAGAGTGCTGCACATCACACCCATGGCTGATACTAGTGCCGCTTGGCTAAATAAAAAACACATCAGAATTTTGTGTATGAATTGATCAAGCCATACTGCCCCATGTACCTCGTGCCGGTATCTGATACACATGGGTCCCTACACTAAGTCCACACCGTGCCAGTCAGTGGCCACCAACCCCGCATGCGTGCACAGCCAGGGAACGGGGGCCATGGGACGGCCCTGCGACCCCCATGCCACAGGACTAGACCCAAAAACACCACACCACCGCCGGCGGTGCTGGCCGGGTTCTGGTGTGGTGTTTTTGGGTCTGGTCCTGTGGCATGGGGGTCGCAGGGCCGTCCCATGGCCCCCGTTCCCTGGCTGTGCACGCCTGCGGGGTTGGTGGCCACTGACTGGCACGGTGTGGACTTCGTGTAGGGACCCATGTGTATCAGATACCGGCACGAGGTACATGGGGCAGTATGGCTTGATCAATTCATACACAAAATTCTGATGTGTTTTTTATTTAGCCAAGCGGCACTGGTATCAGCCATGGGTGTGATGTGCAGCACTCTGTTTCTTCCCTGAGCCACATATAGCTGTTATATAGCTGCCTTCAGGAGACTGGACCTGGATATGGTAAGTATAGCTTTGTTGATAAACAAGCAAAAAAAAAAAAAAAAAAGAATTAATATATATATTGCAAAAATGCTTTATATCATATCTCTTGTTGATTTTAAAAGTTATAATAAAAGTGCCCAATATACCACCCCAACCCCTTGCTGTCTCGTCATGAAAAGCATTTAGTTTGTGCATCATGACAACCAGCACTTCCCTTACGTCCTATTGGCATCACAATAGATAGATGGGGTGTCTCCGCCCCTGTGAGACCCGCAGGACGAGAGGAAATTTTAATAAACAGAAAAAAACAGCTCCACCCCCTCCGGTATAACTATGGCTCAACCCCCTCTACCTTCAGTTCTTTTTTTTCGTCCCTTGCAGGCCGCAGTGAGAGGAGGTCAGGAGAGGTCTCCTGACCCTTTCTACATAGTTCGAGTGGGAAGTTCCTGGTGCACCCGGACTTCTTACTTGGATTTCAGAGGTTAGTGCGCATCAGAAGCGCTCTTGCTACTACCTGACTGAGCTCAGGTCGGCCGGAGGTCTCCTCGTATGGGCGCCGCCATTTTGTCGTAGCCCGGTGAGCGGAAGTGCGTCACTCTAGGGGCCGGCGAGCCTTTTGATGACGTATATCCGGCGTGGGTGCCGGTCAGAAGCCATCTCCGTTCGGCGTTCTTCCGTGGAGACGGTAGAGGATCCTGGTGGTGAGATAAGTAATTCCGTTGTTGTGTACAGGAGCCTGCGTGGCGGAAAGCCAGACTTCAGGCAATGTATGAGCTCTTCTCTTTTTTTCTGTGCATTCTTGTAAGGAGAAATTTTTGGCTGATCACTGTATATATGTATAGATGTCCTCCAGAGAGGGGTCAGGAGGTGCTTCCAGGAAAAGCTCTTCCAAGAGGAAGCATCTAGCTTGCATTGAGTGCGGTAAGTGTTTTTTCTCATCTGGGAGAGGATGGCGAGTGTTTTAGCAGCCTGAGATTGTATCATATCATTTTTAGAAAATCTGCTGCCGGACGGCTGGGAATACCTTAAATGTCATATCTGCAGACAGCAAGCTCCGTCCCAGGGGGATGTTACTCCATCTATTTTAATAGACAAGGAGGAGCCTACAGTACAGGATGTGGTCGTCTGGGCTAAGAATTATATGGACCAGTCGGTTTCAGGTCTTAATAAATCTATTGTGGATTTAAAGGAGTCCCTGCAGAAACAGTAAGTCATATGAGTGCATCTCATAAGTATATTCTAGGAGATATCTAAAGTAGAGGTATCTGTTTTATAGGAAAAGATCTAGAAGAAGTTGCTCCCCGATGAGGGTGTCCCCATCTGATCATAATTATAGGGCACCCGTGGAAGAGATTTCATCTTCAGATGATGATGATGACGATGAGGAACCTGATCCTGGGAGATGCTATTTTCCCACGGAAAAATTCAGCAAACTAACCAAAGCTGTTAGACATCAGAATCATCCGTATGAAGATGGGGAAAGACCAGGCACCTCGAGAAGATTTGAGGTGGATGAATCTGTCCTTAATATGATGAAGTTGGAGTGGCCAAAACCAGAAAAGGCTGCTGTGCTTAGTCGCAGGTTTAAAACCATTTATACCTTGGTTGAGGATAGATCTAAGGACTGGAAACCTCCCCCTAAAGTGGATGTAGCAGTTGCAAAACTCTCTAAAAGAACCCTGGTGCCCTCGGATGATGGGTCCAGTTTAAAGGACCCGATGGACAGGCGGATGGAGACCTCCTTAAAGAGAGCCTATTCTGCAGCGTCGGCCCAGGCAGCCGTAGCTATTTCCTCAGTGGAGGTTAGCCTTGCGCTTAGGAAGTGGCTTATGGGATTGCAGGAGGATATAGAGACGGGGGTCAGTAGGGATAGAATGCTCACTCTATTTAAACATATTAATTTAGGTATAGATTTTCTTGCAGATGCCTCTCATCAGCAGGTACGCTTGTCTGCCAGATCGATGTCTCTTGCCACTGCCAGTCGCAGACAACTCTGGTTAAGACCTTGGTCTGGTGATACCAACTCTAAATACTATCTGAGTAACCTGGAATATATTCCAGGTCGTCTTTTTGGAGAGGAATTAGATAAACTAATGTTAGACCTCTCTGATAAGAAAGGAAAGTCTCTACCTTATAACCAAAGGCCTTTTCGGAGGCCTTTTCGGAGAGACAGAACCCCACAGAGAACCCGTCAGTTTCGTTATTCCTCTAGAGGCAGAGGCTCCTACACAGCCAGAAGAGGTAGCAACAGACAGCAGCCAAAGACCTCAGGCAAGAAACCAGATTTCTGACTATCTCGACGTCCCGGTAGGAGGACGTCTTACCCTATTCGCAGATACCTGGGATTCCGAGATCAAGGATCCTTGGGTAACAAATTTAGTTCGGGAGGGTTACTCCCTTTCTCTGGATCCTTATCCCCCAGAGAGATTTTTTGTTTCAAAACCCCCCAGACCTCCCAGGGACGCCATATTAGAGATGGAGATTCAGACTCTAATCTCCAAGGGGGCTTTAGAGGAAGTTCCCCTTCAGGAGAGGGGCAGGGGATTGTACTCCCCTGTGTTTCTTGTGCCAAAAGCATCCAAAAAGTGGAGACTCATTCTGGATTTAAGATTTCTCAACCGTTTTATAGTAAAGAAAAGGTTTCGAATGGACACAATTCGTTCTGTTCAATTTGTTCTTGTAAGAAACGATTTCCTTGCAGCTCTGGACCTCCAGGACGCTTATTTCCACATCCCGATTTGGCCTCCGCACAGAAGACTGCTGAGAATTGCGGTTTCAATAGAAGGCTGTGTACGCCATCTGCAGTTCAAGGTTCTCCCCTTCGGCATCAGCACAGCACCATTTGTGTTTACCAAGGTAGTGGCCTCGGTAGTTGCCCAATTGAGACTCCAGGGAATCCGAGTGGTTCCTTATCTGGACGATTGGCTAATCATTGCCGCCACAGAGGACCTCCTCCACACACAGGTCAGCATAATCTTGTCTTTCCTCCATCGTCTCGGATGGATTATAAACAGGGACAAGTCGGATCTCACTCCTTCTACGCGCAAACCCTTTTTAGGGTTCCTGATAGACACGCAACGCATGCAACTCTTTCTTTCCCCTCAGAGAAAGCTAAGAATCAGACAAGGATGTCAATTTCTAGCCAGACCCAGACAGGTTCCTATCAGAACAGTCATGAAGTTTTTGGGTCTTCTTTCATCTTCAGCAGACGCAGTCCAGTGGGCACTCTGGCACATGCGCACTCTCCAGATGGAGATGCTTCAAGCTTGGGACAGATCCCTATTTTCTCTAGACTCCAAGATGGTACTCTCACCCAACAGCAGAAGATCCCTGGAGTGGTGGAGGAATCTCAAAGATGGGAGGAACTTGGAAGAGCCAGAATGGATGTTTCTTACGACGGATGCCTCGGGGACAGGCTGGGGAGCACATATGCTGGACCTCCACATCTCAGGACAATGGTCAACAGAGGAGTCCAAACTATCATCCAACACTCGGGAATTAAGAGCAATAACCTACGCACTCCGTCATTTCGCCCCGATGCTCCTTCAGAAGTCAGTCCGGATTCGTACAGACAACATAGCCTGTGTGTGGTACATCAACAAGCAGGGAGGTACCAGATCCCAATCCCTTCTGAAGGAAGTGGAAAGGATCTTTCTATGGGCAGAAGGAAGGATAACGAGTTTATCCGCAACCCATATCAAGGGAGACCTGAATATCCTGGCGGATCGCCTGAGTCGCGGTCTAACCATACCAGGGGAATGGTGTCTGAACGATGCCATATTTCAGATGTTAGTTCAGAAATGGGGATTACCCCAGATAGACTTGATGGCAACACGAGACAACAGGAAGCTGAGCAGATTTTTTTCCCTTTACAGGATGGACAATCCACTCGTGGTGGACGCCATGACGGTGCAATGGAGTTTCAGTCTGGCCTATGTCTTCCCCCCGGTTGCCATGATACCGAGAGTATTGATGAAAATCAGGCAGGACCAAGCTTCAGTGATAGCTATCATACCTTTCTGGCCGAAGAGAGCTTGGTTCCCATTACTCATGACGATGAGCCAGGGGAACTATTGGAGGTTGCCGCCATGGCCAGACCTCATTACACAGGGCCCACACCGCTGCCAGAACCTGAAAGCGTTCAACTTGACAGCGTGGAGACTAGTAGGCCCATACTAAGAGCTTCGGAACTCTCGCGGAGAGTTTTACAGACCCTTTCTCACTCGAGAAGTGAGGCAACGAACAGATCATATTCAAGAATTCAGAAAACTTTCTGTAATTGGGCAATCTCTAGGAGTATTAATCCAGAGGCTCCGTCCACAGCTCAATTGTTAGACTTTCTCCAGGACGGCTTTGACAGGGGTCTTAGACCTAGCTCCATTAGGGTGCAAATCGCTGCCCTCTCAGTTTTCCTGGGAAAGAAGCTATTACAACTTCAACAAGTAAGGGATTTTTCTAGAGCCATTGATAGGCTAAGACCTCCTCTAGTCAGACCAGTCTCTCCATGGGATCTATCTCTGGTTCTCAGATACCTGTGTTCTCATCCCTTTGAACCACTGGAGGAAGCGGACATGAAGTTTGTCACGTTTAAGATTTCGTTTCTCCTGGCTATAGTAACAGCCAAAAGGGTTGGTGAGCTACAAGCATTAGGTTCTGTAGAACCATATCTAACCTTCCTTCCGGACAGAGTGCTTCTCAGATTCCTTCCGCAATTCAGGCCCAAGGTTCCATCCTTTTCTAATTTAAACCAGCCCATTATCATTCCTGCTTTTCAGCCATCGTCTGCCGAAGGGGAAGATCATTCTTCTTTGGATGTTCCTCGTTGCCTCAGAGTATACTTATCCAGAACTCAAGAGTTCAGAAAGGAGGAAAACCTACTGGTACTGTTTCAGGGTCGCTTTAGGGGCAAGAAAGCTTCCAAACCATCAATCTCTAGATGGATCTGCGACTGCATTCGCACTTGTTACACTTTAGCAGAAAGGGAGATGCCAGAGTTTCTGCAAGCCCATTCCACTAGAGCAGTGTCTACCACCTGGGCAGAGAGATGTGCTGTTCCAATTGAAAACATTTGTTTATCAGCTACTTGGTCTACACCGGGTACATTTATTAAGCATTATCGCCTACACTCCCTCCTTGCTGACAGGACGCTTTTTGCCAGTTCTGTCCTTAGTGCTGTGGTGTCTGAGGGCCCTCCCGATGGGGGTACTTCTCGCTAATTCCCATCTATTGTGAGGCCAATAGGACGTAAGGGAAGTTGACATTTTGAATGTTAATGTGTTTTCCCTGAGTCCTATTGGCATCACAAGAGTCCCCCCCTTAGTAGATTTATTGTTATTGAACTGAAGGTAGAGGGGGTTGAGCCATAGTTATACCGGAGGGGGTGGAGCTGTTTTTTTCTGTTTATTAAAATTTCCTCTCGTCCTGCGGGTCTCACAGGGGCGGAGACACCCCATCTATCTATTGTGATGCCAATAGGACTCAGGGAAAACACATTAACATTCAAAATGTCAACTTCATAACGTACAGGGGCTGTATGAAACGAACTTAGGAACTGAGCTCGCTTCATAGAGAGTAAAGACCGCCTGCTATTAGCAGCCAAGTCCTCACTGTTAATGACGGGCCACAGCAATTAGGCTGTTGACTGCCAATAACCCTTTAAATGCTGCATGGGATGTAAGTGCAAAACCTGTGAAACCCCGCCCAGATGACACTGACAATGTCAAAATAAATTTTGGACTGGAGAGAGAACAAGACATGGTGTATACAGGTAGATTTAAAATGTGCAGAATGTAAGCCTCAGAATAGTGCTGAGAACTCTGTATTTGGAAAGGGGGGACAATATCACTTTAAAGGTAAATGAACAGCAGGTTTGAAGATTCTTACCTGCTGTTATGTTCCTGTAGCGCAGAGGACACTGAAAATGAACATAATTTTTTTTTACCTTCATCCTTGGCACCATTTTGGGTAAATCTTGACATTATTTCTTATGTAAATTAGGTGTTTGGTGCCCTGGGGGCACGACCATCATCCTCAATACACCGATCCTCTCTGCCACCCTTCCAATTCTCAAGAATATTCTCCCGGCGTTCTGCAGTGATGAGCGACCAAAGTGGTGCTATCCGAATGTTCCTTAGGGATCAGTGGGGCAGACTGAGGATGGTAGTTGTGTCCCCAATTGGCTCTGAGGATAACGGTAAGAGAATTTCCTTCATCCTCAGAACATGACAGCAGGTTGGGACTTCTATCCTGCTGTTGGGGTGGTATTAGATGGAAAATTTTTCGGCGATTAATGATTAACGATCTCAAACTACCGCTATGACACACGTACCTTCGGTCCTGGCTGATAGACCAGGGAACGACCGAACAACATGTTATTACAGTAAGCGATGTTCGAATGATTCATGAACAATCATCTATGAAAAATAGGTCAAGATTCTATCGAACGATCAACGATTTCTCTTTGGTCGTTTAATCCTTGCCTGCTATTACACCAAACGGTTATCGATAAAATACGAACTACGGACTGATTTTTCGAACGATAATTGTCCCGTTTAATACGGCCCCTAGTCCCCCCTTAATTATTTTGCCGCCTCGGTAACCGTCCATGAAAGCTATGAGCCGGTTTCTGCTATAATTTCTGCTAATTTCTCCCCAGGTGATCACACGCTCATAATGACATAAATGTCACGCCATTTAGAGAGCTTAGACTGACAACACGAGAAAATAACCAAAAAATTCTAAGTATGATAATCCATCTATATATAAATAGTATACTTCTAAAACAACAACATAACCTCGAAAAAGGACTATTATTACAATCTACACAGCAAAGGATTTCTTAGTGGGGAATTTTCGCTCTGACCCTCTGGTGACCTGCAGTATCTCAGAATGTGGTCAATGCAATAAAATAAAGATAGCGGATTGTGCTTGAAGCTGGGACATTTCCCTGCTGGCTGTAACACACTCTATTTTGCTGATCAGCATAGATGCTCCTCTCATTTTGCTATACTTGGCCAGCGATCATAACGAAAGCTGCATTGCTGTGATCTGCTGGAGCCCGGCCATAACTCTGTAACACAGGAAAGGAATATCTTGCTTTTACAAGCAACAAATAATCTCCCACATGAAAATCTATTCTTTTCTTGATAGCAATTTCATATAAATGTATGGCTTACGTTCAAGAGCTAAAAACGTCCAATTCGTTTACTGCCGCGGATTTGATCGGAGACCGTTAGGTCAAATTTGTAGTGTGTTAAATTGGAATAAAAAAAAAAGTTTTATACATGGGATTGACATGTTGATAGGTATATTAAGAATTTTCATAAGAAAAGGAGATATCTGCGTCCTGGGAAAGATTAGACAAACTTCATTTTAGCACAAAGCCCTTGGAAAAAAAAAATCATCTATGTGTGTTTGGAGGGTCCCATCGGCACCGAATGTACTCTGACTCTTGAGTTGCTGTCACTTACAGCGATCAAGATACAAATTAGAACCCAACGATGAATTACAAGAATATTGGAAGCCATTGGGTAGTTATGTATGGAAATTCACTCCTTAACCCTTTCACAACCTGGGGTCATTGATGCCTCAATGCCCAAGTCGTTTTAGGACATCAGCTTAAGGGTTCATAATGATCCCATAAGCTGAAGTCCCTATGTCTGTCCCATCTCCTCTGTCCCCTGCCGCTGTTACAATCTTGTGACAGTGGCAGGGGGGGAGAGGAGAGGGGGCAGAGTCACGGGCGCGTGCCCCGCACGCCCAGGCTTCCCTCCCCCTGCCGGCCCCCGTAGCCAGGAAACCGCGATCACTTCACAGAGCCCCACTTGACAACGGACAGAGAATTTTCCCCCTGTAGAGGGAGAGTTCTCTGTCAGAAGCCCTATAGGTGCTGCGGTCATGCTGACCGCAGTATCTATAGGGTTAACTCTCGGCACCGGAGCGCGGCTCTGGTGCTGAGAGTTGTGGCGGGTCTCTGGCTATCACAGGCATAGGCTGCAGCGACGTTATTTTACAGTGCGACGGCAGGAGGGGGTTAAAGGGGATGTCACATGGAAGGAAAAAAAACTGCAGGCAGGCTGATAGGGGCAGGAAAATAATAAACTCACTTATCCTCATGCCTCCGATGCACCGCTCCCAGGTCCCATTCGCAGCAGCCGACTGTCGGCTTCAGCTGGAAACCAGGTATGTTACTTAGTCGGCTGTACCAGCGTCAGGGCCCAGCGTCACGTCAGGGCCCAGCTTAGAGATCACCCGCTCAGCCAGTCAGTAACTGGGGCAGTGTCCTTCCTCACTGATACGTTGGGCGGGCAATCACTCAGCCAGGTTTGTGACATTGCAGCTAGCAGAGCTACTGATGTGAACAGAACAGGAGACTGGCGCATGGGAGGCACAGGACAGGTGAGTTCAGTTCTTTATTATTTTCCTACCCCCACCAGCCTGCCTGCAGTTTTGGTCCGTCCATGGGACTTCTTTTTTAACAACAACAAAAAATAACACACCATGATGGATATTTTTTAATCAAAGTAAACCTTATATGTGCGCATGAATACAAGATGAGATACAGTTTGGCATGGAGGATACTGATTGGTATGGAGTCCTATGGCACATTTTCCCACAGATGTCACAGTTGGGCCTGTAGATCCAGCACACATATAGGTTGCTGAAGCTGGCAACCCAGCTGGTCCAATAAATTTTTGATTGTTGATACATTTGGTGACTGGCAGCCATGGAAGTGGTGGACTATGGTGGAGACATTCCTGGCATACCCTTACTGTGTGTCGGAGGGCTGAAAACCATGAAAGGCAACACATGCAGTGGCCCAGCTACTGGAAGTGGTGTTGGGCCTGCTGGTGGGATCTGGTGGTTTGGGGGCTACTTGTAACAGTGGTTAGGAGCGGTAACACCCAACACCGGCACACGGCAACCGGACCTTAGTTATGACAGAGGTGAGCTGCAGAGTGTATGTGCAGGTGCGGCGGTAGAAATAACAGAGCCCTACTTTAAAAAAGTCCAAACTTTACTATCTCAGTGCAATAATAACTGTTACAGTGCTCAGGTACTTAGTGCAAAAATCGACAGCAGCAACGGGCAAACAGGTGGGCTGATCGAAGAATAAACAGTAGGTGTCAGAGACCAGATAGGAGGGCCCCTTGTCTGATTTAGTAAGTACTCTGTCAGGAAAGGGTAAAGTGTCTCTATACTGTTCTGTAGTAATCCTCGTACTCACGTATATATGATCTCTGCATATATGACTACCTTCTGCCCCTCAGTGTCCGGTTTCCATCCTAATGGGGTAGTACGAGTCCCAGGTACAACCTTTATAGTCCTCTTCTTTCTTAAAGTGGTTGACTGCCCTGTGTCAAAGTAAATCCACAGCGTAGTTAAACGAGAGACAGTAGACGTGTACTATAATGGCAACACCGGCACATCAACATATTGGATATATAGAAGTACTTTATTTAGTCAGGTACAAAAATACAGATAAAAAGATCCCCATTAAAACCATTTAAAATGGTTTTAATGGGGATCTTTTTATCTGTATTTTTGTACCTGACTAAATAAAGTACTTCTATATATCCAATATTTTGGTGTGGCGGTGTTGCCATTATAGTACACGTCTACTGTCTCCTTTATACTTGTTTTTTTCATGTACTAGTACTGTGCACCCAACCTATTATTTTTGTGAGCTGTGCATATCCAATCCCTTTCTCTTTCTGTAGTTAAACCTGTGGTTACTGCAGCTGTACTATGGGAGAGTGTAACGCCTAGTGGTTGGAATAAGGTACAGCAGCTTACTGTCCTAACTGTGACACTGTAGAGAAAAACTTTTGCCTAGGTGTAAGAAAGAAGAAAAAACACATAGGACACTACACACATGTGGTGGCAGGATGTCTTGTACAGAGTAGGAGAGGTTTTCTATGGGGATTTGCTGCTGTTCTGGACAGTTCCTGACATGGACAGAGGTGGCAGCAGAGAGCACTGTGTCAGACTGGAAAGAATATGCAAAAGAACACTGCAGAGACACCATCACATGTCTCGACGTCAGTGAACTAGCCAGACCTTCCCTCCGGGAAGGAACAACCATGCCAAAGGCGTTCTCCAATCAAGGAAACCACCTCAGCAAGGTATCCATCCACAGACAGCTGTTTCGGGGTTTTTGCCCCTCATCAGTGTGGAGTAGGTTTCTGGCTAGTGGGAGCAATGACTAGTAAGTTCATGAAAAAAGACGCTGATTGACCTCAGGGAGATCAACGAAAACACCGCAGAGACACCATCACGTGTCACAACGTCAGTATATTATAGAACATTGCCCCCTAGGAAATCAAATATGCAAAAGAACACTGCAGAGACACCATCACATGTCTCAACGTCAGTGAACTAGCCAGACCTTCCCTCCGGGAAGGAACAACCAAGCCAAAGGCATTCTCCAATCAAGGAAACCACCTCAACAAGGAATCCATCCACAGAAAGCTGTTTCGGGGATTATGCCCCTCATCAGTGTGGAGTAGGTTTCTGGCTACTGGGAGCAATGACTAGTAAGTGCATGCAAAAGGACGCTGGTTGACCTCAGGGAGATCCAACAAAAACACCGCAGAGACACATCATGGCGCAAAAAATGACACCTCACACAGCCCCATAGACCAAAGGATAAAAGCGCTATAAGCCTGGGAATGGAGCGATTTTAAGTGACAAATATTTGTTAACTATGGTTTGAATTTTTTACAGGCCATCAGATACAATAAAAGTTATACATCTTATATATCGTTTTAATCGTAACGACTTGAGGAACATATATAACAAGTCAGTTTTACCCCAGGGCAAACGGCGTAAAAACACAAACCCCCCAAATAAAAGAAATGCGTTTTTTTTTTTCAATTTCACCACACTTTGAATTTTTTTCTGGTTTCGCAGTGTACTTTAAGCAAAAATTCAGCCTGTCATTGCAAAGTACAATTAGTGGCGCAAAAAATAAGGGCTCATGTGGGTTTCTAGTTGAAAAAATGCAAGTGCTATGGCCTTTTAAACACAAGGAGGAAAAAACAAAAATGCAAAAATTGAAATTGGTCCGGCTCTCTAAGGGTTAAGCTACTCATTTTTATTAATGTTTGAATTCCAATGCAAATGTATGTAAACTACAAACAAATCTTTAAAAAAATTATTATATTATCCAAACAAGTATAGGGCTCTGTACACACTAGAATCATGGCTTTTGCTAACAAAAGTTACAATGTTGTGATGGATCCTTTTACCATAAGATGCAAACTCTGACAGACAGACCCCATTGACTAATAAGGGATTCCATCGGGGTTCCTATGTTTAGAATGGCAAAGTGCTGCACCATTCATTTCAAAAAAGTTGATGGAACCCCAACATAATATATATTTTTTTTTAATATAAAATGAGGTTACTCCCTCCATGTATGAAGAACAGATTTAGGAGAAGTGATTCTTACTGGCCTGTGGAATTTCTAAGTGTCTTGGCCCAGTAAAATGGTTATAAAGAATGGCTGAGAACTGGTCGCACAACAAATGGAAGCAACTGGTTTCGTTTAGTCAATTTAGGAACCCGTTAAATATTGCAGCTCTATAAACATCTAGTCGGCATCAAGCGCTCAGATGGAGTGTTAGGACGTGTAAAAAAAACTTTGGCAGAGTTTTTTACAAAAGCATTTTTACTATTATGAAGCCAGCGCACAGAAAGAACTTTTCAATTCCTTTTATATGAGGCTATATATAGATTCATTTCACTAAATTCATTCTTCAGAACTGGTTACCCATGGATGTTTAGGAGATGAAAGGTCCTGGAGTCAATCAGCACATTAGAATATTAGCAGCAGTACAGAGGAGGTCAGCTAGCTGGTGCAAATATCTCTTACCACCAACCTTATCCCAAGCTGTGCCTGTACATGGGCTAAAATAAGGTCGATTTTATCCCTTTAATTTATATTTTTGACTAATGCGTTTTTCCTCATTACCTTAAGACCAATAACATTTTTATTTTTGCACTGACAGAGTCTTATAGGGACTTATTTTTTGTGCTTTTTACTGGTAGCCTTAATTTTCCTAAATAATATATTATGAAGAAAATTTGACAAAAAAATAAAATAAAAATGTCATTGTGCTAATTTATGGGGCAATATTTTTTTTAGAGTTCACCACATGATGAAACTATCAAGATAAACGTATTCTACATGTGAGCCCAAATCCAGAAATACCAAACATGGGTAGTTATTGTTTTGTTTTACAATTAAACAATAACAAAATAAAACAAACATTTATTTTTTTCAAAAATAAATCACCCTAATATTTTTTTTTCTACCTATGGAAATGTGTGAGAGCACTTTTGTTTTTCTGTTATCTGTAGCTTTTGTACACTTTTTTTTTTCTTATTTGAAAAATGTCAAAAAGAGATCAATTAAAATTTTTAATAGGAAAAAGTTTTTTTAAAATATTTTTAAAGTTTTGAAACTACGAGTGAGACGCTGGTGAGGGCTGTAATCTTTCCCAAAGGTGATTAAGTCCTTCTTTCCCTGAAGTACAAGAATCTTCCTGTTTAGTATCTGAATTGGGCTGAAAGCCACTACTTTCAGTTACTAGAAGTGCCCAGGGGTCCTTGTACAACTTACCCCCTAAATTCAGAAAGTGACAGTACAGAGGTCTTAGTTAGCTCTGCATGAAACATACTCAAGTCCATCCACTTGGGTTTCTGAACTGTGGATTCCCTTTATCTGTAGAAGTTCAGGCCCTCTTGGCTATGGAAAGCGCGCCTGATAAACTCTCACAGTCCCTCTTAAGGACCTATTACACGAGACGACTATCGGCCGTATTTGGCTGATATCGGCTGTTACAGCCGATAATTATCTTGTGTAATAGAAGCCAACGGTCAGCGGCCATTATCGATGTCGGCTGATCATTGCTGTCGTTTGTCTTTCAACATATTGAAAGACAAACGACTAATATAGGAGCGATCTGCTGCCGTTGCTCTGCGAAATAGGGGCGGCGGCTGCAGACCGCTGCTATCTGCTATGGGTTGCTCGGACGATAAAACGATCACCCGGGCAGCTCCCCCGCAGCTCCTGGCAGTTCCCCCCCCCCCCATACTCACCTGCTTTCTGTGACAGGGCAGCGTTCGTTTGTTCCTCTCAGTCTCCCCATGTAATAGGGGCTTAAAGAGAACCAATCACGGAAGAATTAATTTTTTTTAAATTCCTTAATTCTATTTAAATTACTTTTTATTAATATTTGTAAATAGAATTAATACATTTTCTGGCCGCATTTTTTATTTATTCATGTTTCTCTTCACTGTCACGCGCCGGCTCTTTTCAAAAGAGCCGGCGCGTGACAGGAAACTCCCGGCATGCAGAGCGGCAGGAAGAGCTCCCATGAGCCCTTGCCCGCCGCTCTGTAAATACACAATAATCTCGCGCTATACAGTGCGAGATCGCTGTGTATATCTGTCCTAATTAAACCTATTAGTTAACTCATGAAGATACAGACCGCCTTTCCAGTCTGTATCTAATACTTTACCTAATCCTGTATAGTGGTGTAGTATTGCCGGGCGCCACCATCTTCATGACGTCACTTGCGTTCCAGCGCTGGAACGCACTGCTGGAACGAAAGTGACACCATCAAGATGGCGGCGTCCGGCAATACTACACCGGCACCGCTATACAGGAGTAGGTAAAGTATAAGATACAGACTGCAAAGGCGGTCTGTATCTTAATGAGTAGACTTAGGGAGAGAGAAACTTTTATTATAAGGACAGTTAATTTCAGGTGATAGGTTCGCTTTAAGTCTCATCTCAGCTGCCCTCTTCTTTGCTGCTCAGCTTGTACTCCAACTGTTACTCCTTGATCCCCTCTTTCAGCTTCTCTGGTGTCCTTGACAGTTCTTAGCTCAGCTTGTCTCTTTACAGCTACTCGACTTGTCTCACTTACACCCTGTCTGAGCAGGCCTTTCATGTGGAGCACATAAGCATGCTCCATCTACCTTCTAGCAGAAAGAGTTGGAACTATTACCTAAAGCAGTTCCCACTAAAGACAATGGGTGTCACTGTTGCCAATAGTGTAGTGTATATGCAAAGAAAAAAATATCACAAATGGCGCTGCATGTGCAGGTCAAAACACACTTTGGAGAAACATGCATGTGTGTGCAAATGCACCC
Organism: Dendropsophus ebraccatus; assembly: GCF_027789765.1. Lineage (NCBI taxonomy): Eukaryota > Metazoa > Chordata > Amphibia > Anura > Hylidae > Dendropsophus > Dendropsophus ebraccatus. Next base: position 139,986,619 of record NC_091459.1, on the reverse strand, counting down.
TCACCTGAGTGGGTTGTACACAATTAGGCACGACTCTAAGCGCTCTGGATCAACGGGGGATGCTGCCTTCCACCATCCGATTCTCCAAAGGGGATCCTCGGTGTCAATCACAATAGTGGTAAAAGGAAGAGGTTGGTTGGATTCGTCTGGCGCAAATACCCCTTTTGGAACACCGGCCACGTTCCCCTGTTCCTTCTCTGAATGAAGAGAACTCCTGGCACTGATGTGAAGTCAAATTCAGGCTTTTATTTGATGCAACGCGTTTCGAGGGTGCAATCCCCTCTTCATCAGGCATGTGTTCCGCGTTCCATGGAACGTGGCCGGTGTTCCAAAAGGGGTGTTTGCACCAGACGAATCAGACCAACCTCTTCCTTTACCACTATTGTAATAGTGTAGTGTGTGTGTGTGTGTGTGTGTGTGTGGCAATGTAACCCATTCCCTGCCTGCAAGTTACACTGGTACAGAGAATATATAACATAACCAGGGCCGTTTCTATAGGCGGGCGGGCCGGGCGACCGCACGGGGCGCCAACAGCTAGAGGGCGCTGGTGTCACCCCCGGCAGACCACCCGCCCCATCATCTGCCCCTCTGGCCGCCCCTCCACCTACCCCATCATCTGCCCCTCCGCTGCTGGACCCCATCACCTGCGGTCGCGCCGTCCACAGCTCCGCTCAGCGTGTGGTCGGAGGCAGCATTCTGCCTCCGGCCACAAGAGGCTGCTCTCTCCCCCTAGAGCTCTGGCACACAATAACATCACTCCTGTGCTTGTTCTCAGAGCGGGAAGAGAAGACGCGAGGCGCAGGGCCTGCTGTGGTGCATTTAGGTGAGTATGATATTTTTTTGTTTTATACAGAAAACCTGAAAAGTTGGGAGGGGGTCAAAACAACAGGGGAGATGCCTACATGGGGGGGGGGGGGAATCTAACAGGGAAGATGCCTACATAGGGGATCTAACAGGGAAGATGCCTACATATGGGGGGGATCTAACAGGGGATATGCCTACATGGGGGGGGGATCTAACAGGGGAGATGCCTACATAAGGGGGGGATCTAACAGCTGAGATGCCTACATGGGGGGGGATCTAATAGGGGAGATGCCTACATTTGTGGGGGATCTAACAGGGGATATGCCTACATGGGGGGGGTTATCTAACAGGGGATATGCCTACATAAGGGGGGGATCTAACAGGGGAGATGCCTACATAGGGGATCTAACAGGGAAGATGCCTACATATGGGGGGGATCTAACAGGGGATATGCCTACATGGGGGGGGATCTAACAGGGGAGATGCCTACATAAGGGGGGGATCTAACAGGGGATATGCCTACATGGGGGGGGATCTAACAGGGGAGATGCCTACATTTGTGGGGGATCTAACAGGGGATATGCCTACATGGGGGGGTTATCTAACAGGGGATATGCCTACATATGGGGGGAATCTAACAGGGGAGATGCCTACATATGGGGGGGGATCTAACAGGGGAGATGCCTACATGGGGGGGGGGGAATCTAACAGGGGAGATGCCTACATAAGGGGGGGATTTAACAGAGGAGATGCCTACATATGGGGGGGAATCTAACGGGAGATGCCTACATAAGGGGGGGATCTAACAGAGGAGATGCCTACATAAGAGGGTGAGGGGGCTAAACCATAGTGGGGATGCCTACATAGCAGGTGAGTAGGGCTAACTAACAGAGGAGATGTCTAAAAAGGGCAGGGGGCTAACTGCCAGGGGGATTGCCTACCATGGGGATGCCATCTGCTAGGGGGCTAACTAACTACCTAACTGCCATGTCGCCTACATTGGGGGTTACTATATATAGGGGGGATGTTTAACAATCAGGGAGATTACTTACAGGGGGTATGGCTAAATGCCTAAGGGGGTGGGGGCTAACTAACGGGGGATTACTTACAGAGGAAATACTGCATACTGGTGGGCTTACTATTGGGGGGGATCCCTACCTGCTACGTTCTGTGGAGACTACCTTCAGGGGATTAGCTACATTGCTGACACTACCTATTGGGGGAGGGGGGGGCAACCTGTACAAGGAGGCCTAACTTCTATACAGATGCACACGGGGGGGGGGGGGGGGCTAACTGCTATACAGATGCACACATGGGGGCCTGTGGACATTATTACTATATGGGGGTACAGCAGGGGATCCTACACACAGGGGGTTACCCACATACCTAATGACTTTACTGCACATGACACAAAAATGTGGAAGTTGTTGTAAAAGTGCGGAGCCTAAGAGATTTGTCTGGCAGGTTCAGAAGAGATGTATTGTTGCTGCAAGAAATCGTCATGGTGGTCCGGGCCAGAAGGAGAGGAAAAGGAAAGTGACGCCTCGGATCAAAGAAGACGTCACCTGTGAGTTACTGAATGACTCTTTTTTTGCCTCAAGTTGAATAGTAACAAACCCAAAAACACTAAAATCTCTTGTGACCAGAGGCAGAATCCTGCCTGCAGATACAAGAGTGACTGGCAGAGCAGAGAGCCAATGGCTGCTTGCTCTGTCAGTCCACTGTATTTAACTATAAGGGCCCATTAGGAGCCCTTACAGTTAAATACATAGGTGCAGGAGCAGACTATCTGCTGCTTAACCCCTTATGTACTGCAGTGTGTAAGTGACCCAAAGTTCACTAACATGCTGCAAAACAAAAAAAAAAGAGTTAAAAAGGAAAACAATGAGATATCTGCTTCACCTCCTGTGCATTGATAACCTCTGACCTGCAATCAAGTAGGAAAATGTGCCAGAGGTCAGGGGTTATCAGAGCAGTGAAGCAGAGATCTCCATGTGCTCTGCATATTAACCCCTTTTTTATGTTGCAGTATGTAAGTGAATATTGGGTCACTTACACACTGCAGTACGTAAGTGGTGAAGCAGAAGGACACAGGAAACTCTTTTCTTCCCTGTCCATCGCCAGGCCCTCCTCCCCCACGGGCCCCATAGCAGCTGCCTACCCTGCCTGTATGGTAGCTATGCCACTGTCAACATATCAGTGGATCAGTGCAGAAGAGAAATGCAAACTGGAGACTTGGAGGTAAGATATAAAGTTAAAGGCAAAACTTTTAGCTCAGAAGGAATTTATTAAGACTGGTATTATATAAACTGGTAAGCCAATCTGGAAAATTTTATAGCGTATCTACAGGGTAGGCTATAAATGCGCCCTAGACAGTGTCTCACCTCTTAGACTCCCACCTAACACTAGAAGAAGAGTTCTGGCCTTCTTGCAGCCACCAGGGGTAGTCAGGAAGCTTCATACAGCCTAGCCGGGCAAGTTGCTTAGCTCCCATTGACTTTAACCCCTAGATGAGGTACAGGTACGCCCCCACCCATATATTAATGTTTTCGAGATATTAACCAAAATGTAAGGTATAAGTGATAGGGTTTCCTTTTCCAACTATGTTAAGTATTCCAGTAAACATCCATTCAATTGAATAGGGATGACCAATGGCAGACACAACCCGTGGAAAGACATGGTGGTGTTTTTTTTTTTATAATCAAAACAAATAAAATGGAAAAAAAAATTAAAAACATTAAAGACTGGCAGAATTTTAGCTGTGTTAACATGTAATGAATGTATTATTAAGACCAGCAGGCATCACTGTTCCTTGTTTATATAACCTCTGGGCACATTATTTGGGGTGATGGTGTATATGTTATTAACGCTATCATTTATGTAATGTTATTATGGATAGAGAACAATAACATCCCTATCAGTCCGGTTTTTGGTGCATAACAGAATCTGAGAACTGTTAGGTGTATTGGTTCTCAGTAAGATTTCGCTCCTAGCTATAAGCACCTGGGTCGCCAACACATACCAGAGGAACTAATAACTAGTGTTAGGATTGTTTACAAGATAATAGATTGGATGATTGTCTCGACTCTCGATCAATACATCTTTTGTTCGGAAAGGTTAGGACTCCGCGGGAGGTAAAAAAGAAAAAAATGATGCAAGGCACATTAGAATAAATATTCTCTCTGAGAAAAGACATGTATAGTCCCTAAAACCGAAAATGTATTCCAACTAGGCGCTAGACAAGAATGGGAAGGCCTCGAGGCAAGATGTTTCTCATCAGTGATGTCTATGATGAAAATTGTCTTTCATGGGAAAAAAATTCATGCTTATAATTTAAATGCTGTATACTGACTGTATATGATACTCAATGCAATAACTGTAAGACCATGTTCCCACTGCGTATAACACCGGCCGCTCTGTGACCTGGCCGGGTCACATAACTACCGATGTTACTGAAGATCATCCTGGCCGGTACTGCAGTACCGGCCGGATGATCTTCATTTCTGGTGCCCGCATCCCAATTCACCGCTGCACACAATGAAGCCTGCGGCCGGAGCTATTCAATGAATAGCGGCCGCAGAAAACTGACATGTCAGTTTTTCATGCGGCCGGATGGAATCCTGGCCAGAGCATATAGTATGTGTATACGCTTTGGCCAGGATTCCATTCATTCAAATACAACGTATATTTAGCATAAATCACGGCCATTGTTGCAAATTGCAACAACGGCCGTGATTTATGCTAAATATACGTTGTGTGAACATGGCCTAAAAGTGTAACAACTAGAGGTCCTAATGACAAGTCGCACACAACAACAGGTCACTCGTCTTCTATCGCTCTCACCACTTCATTCCTTTCAATACCTTTCCCCTTTTGCATCTCCATCCTCTGCAGTGTTCTGTATCAGCTCTGTTCTCTTTATGCCTATATGAGCCGTCTTTCGCACACTGCCTTATACTCCATTTATCCAGCCATTGTGAGCTATCCTCCAAGGTTACTCTCCCCTCTACAGTGTACTGCCTGTGATCTATTCTGTGCCTTGAATCTGTGCCTCTCTCTTTCTCCAGCCTGTAAGTGTGATGTCTTATGAGGGTTCCTTCTCCTCCACAGCCTCTACTATGTGCTGTCTGTCATTCATTTTCTTTCTATGTCTATATAAATCCCCTCTGCAGACTGCCTTGTACCTGCTCTCCTCTCTTTCTCCAGTCTGTGTGAGTTGTCCTCTAGGGGTTTCTCTCTACTTTACAGTGTTCTGTATGAGCTTTATTCTCTTCTATGCCTAAATGAGTCTCCCCTGCAGACTGCCTTGTATCTACTCCACCCTCTTCCCCTCTCAAGAAGAAGTCATTCGTTATAGTGATCTCTGAGATCATTTCAGCCACAAGCCGTGCTGATTTGTATCTTCGTCTTAAAGACACAAAAACAATTAGTCCAGGGCTCCTCTATTGAGAGAATCCCGTTGAGGTCTGCTTGTAAAGTAAAGAATCCTAACAGTTACCACTATGTAAACACCTGTAAACCCAGCAGAGGACCATCTCTAGGACACTGCTGTATGTATGTGGTTATCCGAGTCCCCAATCATACTGGATCTTTCTTGAAGATACAAGACATTTCTTATCCCCCCAATGGGTATTTAATCTATTTACGTTTGTATCTAAATAGAGGTATACAGCAAGCATTCTCTTAATCCCATTGTAAACTGGGAACACTGACATCTAAATGACTGAGGATTACAAGCAGGATTTATGTTAACATTTTGCTACATCTCACTTACACAGGGAACCTGCCAAGTATCAGCATTTCAGTGGGAGGCAGCTGTTTCTGAAACTACGCAAGGAATTGTGTGTGTAAACATCTCAGGGCATAGAGCTCAGTCAACGTACAGGATGCCAGTTTTATATAGACACTCCCTTCAATTCCTTATAATTTTTCATGTGAAATATCAACATGCCGGTGTAATAAAAATAGCTCTCCTCACTTGTTCCCTTTGTCTTCTTCCATTTCTCCTTCTTCAGCTTATTTTTCTTTATCTTTTTTCCTTTTCTGTGGCTACATTTCCTTCCTTTTCCTCTTCTCGATTTTTTAATCTTTGGTCTCTTTCTCGCTCAATCGGCTTCTGCTTCTTCTTGTGCTTCTTTTTCTCCACCATTTCTCTTTCTATTTCTTCCTCATTATATTATTTTCTTTGTCTTTTTTCTTCTTATACTTATTCTTTTCCTTCTTCCATTTATATTATATTTAATTTTATTCTTATTTTTGCCTCTTGATCTCCTTCTTCTACTTTTCTTTTTTCCATTAGTCTTCTCGTCCTCTTCCTTTTCTTCCTCCCCCTCATGTTTCTCCTCTTCCTTCTTCTTGATCTCCTTTGTTTTCTTCTTCCTCCTTCTTCTACTTTTTATCCTCTTTTTGCCCGTTTATCTTGAGCTCTCCCTATTTTTATTTTTGTTTCTGTTCTTCGGCTCCTCTCCTCTCCTTTCCCTTCCTCTTTTGCCTCTTGATCTCCTTCTTCTACTTTTCTTCTTTCCATTTGTCTTCTTGTCCTCTTCCTCACCTTCCTCCTCATTGTCCTCCTCTTCCTTCTTCTTTATCTCCTTTGTCTTCTTCTTCCTCCTCCTTCTTCTACTTTTTATCCTCTTTTTGCCCGTTTATCTTGTGCTCTCCCTATTTTTATTCTTGTTTTTGTTCTTCGGCTCCTCTCCTCTCCTTTCCGTTCCTCATTTGCCTCTTGACCTCCTTCTTCTACTTTTCTTCTTTCCATTTGTCTTCTTGTCTTCTTCCTCGCCTTTCTCCTCATCGTCCTCCTCTTCCTTCTTCTTTATCTCCTTTGTCTTCTTCTTCCTCCTCCTTCTTCTACTTTTTATCCTCTTTTTGCCCGTTTATCTTGTGCTCTCCCTATTTTTATTCTTGTTTTTGTCCTTCGGCTCCTCTCCTCTCCTTTCCGTTCCTCATTTGCCTCTTGACCTCCTTCTTCTACTTTTCTTCTTTCCATTTGTCTTCTTGTCTTCTTCCTCACCTTTCTCCTCATCGTCCTCCTCTTCCTTCTTCTTTATTTCCTTTGTCTTCTTCTTCCCCCTCCTTCTTCTACTTCTTATGCTCTTTTTGCCCTATTTTTGTTCTTGTTTTTGTTCTCCGGCTCCTTTCCTCTCCTTTCTTTGTTTTCTCACACTGTTGATGCCCATACTATCTCGCCTGAGCTTAACAAAGCATTGGCAATTGGCACATGTACTGTACATGTTTGTTTCAATAGAGACAAGGAAATAAGTGCAAGGTACCTGGCAGCAAATTATTTCCTGTTGGGTTATGTTGAAACTTCAACTTCTTAGATGTTTGTTGTTGAGAAGACTAATAAACTGGCCACATGTACATTGTATAATCTAATATCACCCCTAAACTGGTTGGTTTGGCCATCTCTTGTCTATGTAGGAAGTCTTTCTCAGCACTTGTATAACTAGGCAGAAGTTACAAAATGCATTTTGGACTGTTCCAAAATCAAACAATAAATCAATGAAGAGATGAGCCAATCTGGAGCATATTTGGGTTCATCCAAACCTGAACGCTCTGCATTTGATTACCGGTGGCTGAAGAAGTCATAGGCTATACCCATGTATTCCAGGACTCCCTAGGGCCGAATCAAACTTCTTCAGCCACTGGTAATCAAATGCAGAGCGTTCAGGTTTGGATGAACCCAAATATGCTCCAGATTCGCTCATCTCTACTGCTATGATATTAACCCTTCAATGACTTCTGCCACATATATAAGAAGGATGCATGACCAGTCACGATGAAGCGAGCTTAGAAACTGATCTCACTTCATAGACGTTTAGAGTATGTATCACTGAGCCGGTTGCTCACCAACATGCACACATTTTACTCCAGCCCAAGCATTCTGTTTATATACCAACCTTTTATTGAATACTTGTAAAGATCAGGATATATGACACCCCGAGGTTTGTGCTGATTCAGTCTTATCTCCTCGGAAAAGCCGAACAGCTTAGCTTGACAGGACCGATATCCCATAATCCCATGCTGATATAGAGTTATAACTTCATTTACTTACTTACATCACTTACTTTGTACTGTATTCTATATAAAAATAACTGAAGCATAAAAATATATTTTTACAATTATATCCCATTAAAACAAACTGCATCCATTTCCCCCAATTCCATTTACCATTTTCTATATTCCATTCTAAAATCTATAAATCATAGGAAAACCCAATCAAACTTGGCTTCCTAGACCCAAATAATTCATCTTTATTTGACACTGTTCTTTTTTTGATCAGCAATCATGATCAGCAATTTCAAGTCTATTAAAATATTACTTGAAAATTACATCTTGGATGTAGACGTATCATGGGAATTCCGTTGGCCTGAGTGGGTTTGAGCTAAGAATTACCTCTCGCCTTCTTCTCGTACTAGCATCATCATCATTGTGGTCATACAAGGTGCATAAAAGAACAACACGAGGGACCAAAGTTTAATAATATCCACAGGAATAACAAAGCATTGGCAAGATCCGTATCTAGTGGACAGAGCAGCAGACCGTGAGTCATCCTGTATCAGATTTCTTTGTCATTTGCAAATATGTATCATTTAGGTCTTGTTGCCAATAGGAAAAATAGACAAATAGCAACAAAGTTTTTATTTTCTTCCTGGCACTGATTTTATAATTAACTTTTGATTTCTTTTAGGGTTTATGTACATTAACCTATTTCAGCTCTAAGCAACCTCCAAGGATGGCTTTAAAGCTCTAATGTACCTCTGTCTGTCTCCAGTTTTATTCAGAGGTATTCTTCTTGCAATCCAAAAGAAAAATAAAGCTGGATGTTGTAAAGTAGAAGTGTTCTTCTCTAGAGATGATCGAACAGCAGAAAATCTTGGGTTCTATCAAACTGGAACCTTGCCGAACCTTCCGCATTTGATTTCCGATGCCTTCCCGATCCGTGGGGAAGGAGGAGACAGCCCGAGTACCATCTGAAATTCCGGGATTCAGCCTAGGTAATAGGCGGTACCCGCGCTGTCTCCTCCTTCCCCACAGACCGGGAAGGCATCGGGAATCAAATGCGGAAGGTTCGGCAAGGTTCGAGTTCGATAGAACCTAAGAGTTTCCGCTCTTCAATCATCTCTATTCTTCTCTAATGCCTAAGACTCCATAGTAGAGAGCCACACAGACCATGCTGAAGCCTGACATGATGTTTTATAATGTATAGGGAATATAATGCATTTTTATTATTCTGGAGGGCTGGAGGTTTTTTTTGTGTGTGTTTTGGTGTAAACTTTTATTTTTACTTTTACACTAGTGTAAATTAGGGTACACTAGTGTACACTACCCGGTGAGCTTTTGATCACTATTATAATACACTGCTTCTGGCAAGGTTGTGTAGAGGCTTCACCATGGCAACCCCAGGGGCCTTCAGAAGGCCCCAGGATTACCATGATGCCGATCAGAGAACCGGACCTCGGTGTGGGACTTCCAATCAGGTGAGTATACTACTACACCTGACCGGAACCCGTTACATGCCACTGTCATGACTTGATGACGGGATATAACGGATTAAAACTACCTAGACCTCCAGGTAGTTGCAGCAGAAGATCAGCTGTCATGTCAGATTAGGATAGACCTGCGGCAATTTGCTACAATAGTTACAATTACCGCATGTTAGAGTTTAGCACAACTCTAAGCATACTCGAGTCCGATCATTCAGCACTTGAATAACAGTGGCTGAAGAACTGGATGCAACCCTATGGACTCCGGGAAAACATGGATACAGGTTGTATCCAAAGTTCTAGACTTTTAGGGCTGCAACAACTTCTTCAGCCACCAAACAATTGGACTCACGCTCATCTCCACGGCACGGATTTAACTTTGAGAGTTCCTTGACTGTATCTCTTTATGGGTAACTGAGTTTTTGGATAAGTAGTTTTTTTTCCGAGCAAACTTTAAACTATCCGCTCAATAAACACAAAACATCAACAAAAGAGTCTATGGGAAGAAAAGCAAAGCCGAAAGCGCTCTTAACCCCAGCCACACGCAATAACATTTACCACAACAGATTATGTTTCGGGACTACTGTTTAAGTTTGATTTAGTTTGCTCTATTGCTCTGTTTACTGTATCCTTTTACTCTCCGTCCAGAGATGCACTCAGTCATGTTCCGCTCGGTGCTGTGGGCTATTATTGGAGAAATAATTTATGAAGGGGTAGAAATATTTACTCGCAATTAAATATGTCAAAGCCTCTCTTGGCAGGACGTTGTGGATGGTCAAAGAACAGAAAAAATATAGGAGCTTCTTGGCTGAACTGTTGGCCTTGCTGTTAGCTTAAACAAAGGTCTTAACTGTAATTTAAAACTTCAAGATGGGATTACTATGCCAGAAAGGTGCTCGGGAAAGAAGACAAAATTAATTTTCTTGCCATACCATATGGCCGGTGGAGGTAGCGCTCTGTGAGAAAGTATTAAACCGCCACTGATCTATGGATATTATTCTGCAGGGACTGACTCATGTTCTTCAAGTACTCTTTAAAGAATATTATCTCTGAAGTGTTGTGTGAGGCTTTGCAGCTTATTCTCAACAAATCGTCTAATGGGATAGTAAAGCCGCCCAGTGCATTTACGTTTTAAACAAACGAATGGAAACAACCATAAAAAAAGGGGGGTAAAAAAAAATTCTTGGTGACCTTCTGAAATTTTAAGTGCTTTGTTTGAGAGTGTGCACAGGAGTGAACAAGTAGCCTAACATTGTCATCATTGACAGGTTGTGATTTATCTCGACTTTCTCTGTCCATTTGGCTAAACGTTTTAAGTAAACAACTTCAGTTCCCCTCGGCTGCCACTTCCCACTTGTAGGGAGCGTTGCCAAAAAAAGCAGTCAGACAGTTCATTTACCTCTCCCAAACTCTCTTGCGTTTGTAGATAGCTTCACTAAAGGGTTGACATGACTACCGAGCACTTCCAACATCGTCGAGAGCTAAAACGTCCCGAAACTTAGTATAAATTTGCAGTTTCTTGGGAAGTTTCGCAAAAGGTAAACATTTTTTTATAGACTGGAATCTGGATAATGATGTATATAGAAGAAAATATTGAATGACTGTGCTCAGGGCTAATCCCATGGATAAGTACCTTGCGTCACTCCATGTGAGGTGACCATATTCTTTCCATAACGACAGAAACATCTACCAAACAACAGCTATCTCTCCCAAACTCCCCATATGCGGGGATATTTGGCACAGCTGAATGTTCATGCTTCCTCTATGGGGAGGGGTAAGTTGCAGCTCTGGTGGCAACTAGAGATGATCCAACATCTGGAACATTACCTAGGCTGTATCCCTATTTTCCAGGCGATACTCTGGCAGTCTCCTCCTTCCCCACGAAACGGAAAGGCATCAGGAATCAAACGTTCAAGAGGGTTCGAGTGAACCTAAGATTTCCCGATGTTCGATCATTTCTAGTAGCAACTAGAGTAGAGAGCAACGTAAGCATGCTCAAGTACAGTCGTTCGTAATGTGAATAGTGGCTGAAGAGGGATTCCGGATTTCCTAGCGCGGCATACAACTTCTTCAGCCACCGGTATTTAAATGCAGAACGATCGTACTTGAGCATGCTCTAGTTGCGCTCAACTCTAGCGGCGACTTATCTCTCCAAAAACAAAAGGTTGGGCAAATCCAAAACAAGCTTTCGCCTCGGCTGTCCAAGCATGATGGGAATTGTAATTTTGCAACAGCTGGAGGGCAGAAGGTTCCCCATCCCTGCAATAAATTATGGTTCACAAACGGGGGAAAACCATAAACACCTACAAAATGATAACCCATTATGCAATAAATTAGTTAGAATGTGCAAACCTTCATTAGTTAGTAGAAAAGATTTATTTTATTGTAAATAACAAATAAATAAACATAAAAACAGCATGAGTGATGGAGATATGAGGGCCCCTGCATTGCTTATACAGTACGATGGATATTGTAAGGTCATATATAGAAAACAAAGTGCAGCTGCAATACAGTACCTAGAATAAGTAAACATATAACAGATAATAGAGTATTAAGGTATAAAGTGGAATTTTATACTCACCGTAAATTCTCTTTCCTGTAGTCCGAAGCAGCAGCACATAATGGGGAAGATTCTATCTTCCTGCAATGATAGGACAGATGGTAACAAGCAATAAAGAGTTAATTGCCCCGCCTATAAGGCCCTATGCTGACCCAGCCTCCTTGTGTACTTCTAACGATCTAGGAAAACATGACCCAAAACACTCAAGGTATGATGCATAAACTTTTATAGGGAGGGTTAGTTTGTGCTGCTGCTTCGGACTACAGGAAAGAGAATTTACGGTGAGTATAAAATTCCACTTTCCCTTACGTCCTAAGCAGCAGCACATAATGGGGATATAGCAAGATCACATAAAGGGTGGGAGAATCATACAGCAGTCATGAGAACCACTTTACCAAGATTGGTTGCCCAGAGGTTCTAATGTTCAAAAGTATAAGAAGACCACAATGCAGTTTTGTATATCTGATCAATGAGAATGCACATCTCCTCCACCCAGGATGTAGACATTGCCCTTGTGGTAAGGGCCTTAATGGATTCAGATACTTGGACTCTCACCTCTTGGTAACACACAGAGTCTGCCGTATCCATCTGGATAAAGTGGTTTTTGAGGACTTCCAATCACTGTTCCTTCCTGAAAAAGATAGAGATAAAAATCTTCTGACTTCTCTGGTTCTCACTAAATAAACTCTCAAGGCTCCGCCCACAACCAGAGAGTGCCGGCACAAGGCTCCGCCCACAACCAGAGAGTGCAGGCCCAAGGCTACGCCCACAACCAGAGAGTGCAGTTGTAACGCTTCCTCATTGGAGGAATTTAGGCCAAAACAGGTAACTCAATCTGCGGAGTAATGTTGGATAAGGAAGGAACCTTAAGGGTAAAAGACAAAGTCCTGAAGGATAACAAGATATGGTTCAGTGGCTCCTAAAGTCTGAACATACTCCTGCGTTTAGCAGATGTAATAGCTACTAGGAAGCACCTTGAGGGTCAGGTATTTTAATTCAACTAAAGATAAGAACTCAAAACGGAGCCGTGCAAGGTGATGAAGGACGAGTCCCGGATCCCACCTGGGAGTTGGATCCATTACAGTTGCTTTAATCCTTTGCGTAGCTTTAATAAATCTCTGTATTAGGGATTTTTTCGGACAGTCAGCTGTCTGGAAGAGCATAAAGAGCAGAGACATGCACTTTGACGGTCGCAGCTTCAGCCCATTCTCAAACCCATCCTGGAGAAATCGAAGGCTCGCCTTGATAGACAGTGATATGGGAGAAGTCCGATTCTTCACACCAGGATAGACAATGTCCTTAACCCTCAGGGAGGTTCTCTTTGTGGGTTCTGCTCTTAATAGCAGAATCATGTTTACTACCAATTCTAAAAAGCCTCAGCTCATCAGGCCTGTCAATCTTCAGGCCGTCAATCATAGGTGGTCCAGACCCAGACACAATCTGCCCTTCTGTGACAGTAAGTGAGGATTCTGGGGAAGTCTCCAGACATGTCCTTTTGGACACATGCATCAGGAGAGAACCACCATGCCTTCCTGAGCTATTAGGAGTAATGAGGCATGATTGGGTCTTGTCCTTACAAGACTACTACGGGTTGTCGTCCCTAGCAGTTTTAGGCCAGGTTCAGACTATGTAACTGTGCGGCTGTATTTGCGGCTGTAATTGTGCGGCGGTATTTTTGGTGGTTCATGCGTACGCTGGAAAGTATAGGATATACGGCTGCACAGTGCACACTATGTATGAATCTACGGCCCTATCGTAAACAGACCCGTAAAAAATGAACAAGACCATTGTTTGCGGCTGGAGATGCGGCCGAGGATTGACAGGCGGTCCGTACGGAGTACTTCAAAAATAGCCGGCAATGATGCCGAATGCCGATGCCTCTAATAGTTAATATATTAAATTAATAAAACACATTCTCTTTGTAATAAAGTCCCTTTCGTTAATCAATAATTTAATTCTAACGAATCCATCATTTTGCAATTAAATATACTGTTAAAATAAATAGATATATGAATAAATGTATATTTATATATATATTTATTTTTTGACAGTATATTTAATTGCACAATGATGGATTCGTTAGAATTAAATTATTGACCAACGAAACTGAATTTATTTCAACGAAATTGTGTTTTATTAAATATTAATTAGTACAGGAAGCTCCATAAGCCGTTAATTCATATTGCCGGCAAAAGAGCATTCTGTACTAATCATCACTTTACTTTAATGAAAACATCAAATGTTTCTTCTAATTATGTTATCACAATAGCATTATTAGAAGAAACATTTAGAATTATATGTGCGCTCAGCTGATTGGCTGATCGGCTGAGCGCACATATAATGAGCCGTCACAGTCACTTCATTGTGCTGCAGACCAGCGAAGAGACAACATCGGGGTGAGTATAGAGCTCTCCCCACCCCCTCCCCAGCACTGCACCCCTCCCAGCAAGGAAGGGGGGGTCAGTTAACCCCTTCCTTGCTGGGATGGGTGCAGTCTGACATCAGTCTGGCCCCCAAGGGGTTAAGGGGGATGCAATACATCCTCCCTTAACCCCTTGGGGGCCAGACTGTAAGCAGCGATCTGTAAAGATGCTGCATACTGTAAGGAGCACAACACCGCTCACAATGATGGGTGTTGTGCTCCTGTTTGTGTGTTTTTTGTGTGTTTCTCCCTTTTTGTTTTTCAGATATCGGTATCCTGGGGATTACGTCGGATTCCGTGGACTACGTCGATGACCAGCGTTTTTTTAATGTTTTTTTTTAATAAAATGGTCAATGAGGGGTGTGGGGGTGTTTTTATTTGAATACATTTTTTTTTTTACTTGTGTCTTGTCTTTATTTCTTTACTTTATAGACTTAGTAGTGGAAGCCGTCTAATAGACGGAATCCATTACTAAGTTGGGGCCTAGTGTTAGCCGGTATAAAATGGCTAACACTAATCCCCTATTATTACCCCAGTACCCAATGCCACCAGGGGTACTGGGAAGAGCCGGGTGCCAGTGGTCCCGGAGCGTCAAAATTGGCGCTCCTGGACCGGGCGGCAGCAGGCTGGTAAGATTTAGGCTGGGGAGGGCCTAAACCAATGGCTCTTCCCACCCTGGTGTTACCAGGCTGCTGTCGTTTGGTTTTTAACCCGGCTGGTTATAAAAATAGGGGGGACCCTATGCGTTTTTTTTTTTTAAATAA
Source organism: Dendropsophus ebraccatus (assembly GCF_027789765.1). Taxonomy (NCBI): domain Eukaryota; kingdom Metazoa; phylum Chordata; class Amphibia; order Anura; family Hylidae; genus Dendropsophus; species Dendropsophus ebraccatus. The sequence continues at coordinate 139,971,580 of NC_091459.1, read as the reverse complement.
ATAATAAAAAAAAAACGCATAGGGTTCCCCCTATTTTTATAACCAGCCGGGTTAAAAACCAAATGACAGCAGCCTGGTAACACCAGGGTGGGAAGAGCCATTGTTTTAGGACCTCCCCAGCCTAAATCTTACCACAATGAAGTCACTGCGGACCGGCTCATTATATGTGCGCTGAGCCGATCAGCCAATCAGCTGAGCGCACATATAATTCTAAATGTTTCTTCTAATAATGCTTTTGTGATAACATAATTAGAAGAAACATTTGATGTTTTCATTAAAGTAAAGTGATGATTAGTACAGAAAGCTCTATTGCTGGCAATATGAATTAACGGCTTATGGAGCTTCCTGTACTAATTAATATTTAATTAATAAAACACAATTTCATTGAAATAAATTCAGTTGCACTGGTCAATAATTTAATTCTAACGAATCCATCATTGTGCAATTAAATATACTGTCAAAAAATAAATATATATATAAATATACATTTATTTATATATCTATTTATTTTAACAGTATATTTAATTGCAAAATGATGGATTCGTTAGAATTAAATTATTGACCAACGAAAGGCACTTTATTACAACGAAAATGTGTTTTATTATTTTAATAGATTAACCATGAGAGACATCGGAAAACTGCAGAGGATCGCAAACCCCGGTAATAGCAATTCATGTAAACTGTGTTCCCTGCTTTCCCAGATGCATCCAGAGGTGTTTGCATCACTTTCTTAAGATTTTATTTGTTATTTTTAGTTGAACCAGGTTTCCAAGTAAATGACCGTATGTTTTGAGCCGCATGTCTATTTTTTCCCACGGCCGGAGTTTCATCCGCACATTTACAGCCGCATAAAAAATACAGCCGCACAGTTACATAGTGTGAACCTAGCCCCCGGGAGTAAAAACCACGTATTCTGGCGTTATCCGAAATGGCCATTAGGTCCACGTTAGGGTCGCCATAATATCTGGTGATTTGCCTGACATAATCCGTCCTCATGGGGCAGTAGGTGAGGAATCTGGGGAAGTCTCCAAACTGTCCTTTTGGACATATTCATCAGGAGAGGACAACAATTACCACAATGACCTCTTGGGCCAATCTGTGGCTATCAGGATTAATGAGACTTGATCCTGTATTGTCTTTTACAAGACTTCTACTGATTGTTGTCCACAGTAGTTTTTAGGGAGTTAAAACCACGCATCCTGGTTTTACCCGAAATGGCCATGGGACCAATGGGTCGCTGTAATATCTGTCGATTCACTAGAACATCTCCTGGTCCAGAGACCATTCTTCTGTCAGGGTAATATCATGGCTTTAGCCTTTTACATTAAGGTATTGTGACTTCCCTTGTTGATGGATAGATCTCTTGGTCCATGCAAAAAACAGCTTCTGCTTTTAACAGTAATGCTACTGATCACATGCAGCTCTGAAGATCGATATGCACCACTGTAGATGGGTTCTGGATCTTACTGCGATAGCTTCCCCATGGATGGATATGCACCACTGTAGATGCATTCTTGAGCTTACCCCGATAGCTTCCCCATAGATGGATATGCACCACTGTAGATGGGTTCTGGATCTTACTCCGATAGCTTCTCCATGGATGGATATGCACCACTGTAGATGCATTCTTGAGCTTACCCCGATAGCTTCCCCATAGATGGATATGCACCACTGTAGATGCATTCTTGAGCTTACCCCGATAGCTTCCCCATAGATGGATATGCACCACTGTAGATGCATTCTTGAGCTTACCCCGATAGCTTCCCCATAGATTGATGTGCTGAAGTGGACTGGAGCTCACTTACCGCACTCATCTATCACATGTTGGATGACAGCCACTTCTGTTAGGAACAAAGTCTTCTTCGCCTGTCTCACCCTTTGTTAGATAGATCGGTGGTTGCCTCCACCCACTTTGAGGGTGAGATTGGTCTGCCACTGACTGAAGAAAATGTTGAGGCTCTTTTATCTGTGGGTATAAACCATAACCCAATGTAGGCTGTTTATTCTTTGGTCCCATACTGACAGCATCTGCTGCAAGGGGATACATATGCCAACCTGCCTATTCAATTCGTTGCTTGCAGACGTCATGAGACCTGACAATCATCATTGGGTGAAGATACACCAATGGGGAGTTCTAGGAATCCTGACCCAGGAATGGTTACGGGTAGGTGAAAATATAGTACTGTAAGTTTTTGATAATTAACAATCACTCGTGCAGGAAGGAGACAATGGTGATCTTGGATTCTCTCCAGATGGTGACTACAGCTGACATAACATAGAAGAGTGTCCCATCTACTTCCCTTCTTATCTTAGGATAGATATATGTCATCCCAGGTCCGGCAGGTAACCTTAGTGAATGTAAAGGGAGCGGAGGTGATTTCAGAAAGATTCGAAGGAATATGCAGTCTTCTCTGTAGCCAGGTACATGTAGGTGTATACAGTCTTCTCTGTAGCCAGGTACATGTAGGTGTATACAGTCTTCTCTGTAGCCAGGTACATGCAGGTGTATGCAGTCTACTCTGTAGCCAGGTACATGTAGATATGCGTCTCTCACAACTAGCATGGTTAGTCTCCTTTAGGAGGGGGAGCACAGAGCATATGTTCTCCATATGGAACCTTCTTTGCTTAGAACTGTAGATCTATGGACGTTCACCAACAACTTACCTTCTTTGGATCGGAAACTGTCGAGAATTTGGCATCATAACGTAAACCCACGGTTGCTGCCAGAGAAGCTTTTGTCACAAGCTTCTTTGTCCCCATCCACAAGACCTCTGAGATGGACGATCCCTTTTAGTGACGGATCCATCATTTCTTCCAGTACCTTCCATGCTGGAAACTTCTATAGAATGGGGAACAAGGGAGGATTTTCTTCTCCTTTTCAGACTGGGGCAGAGATTGTACCTTTCTGTAAGGAAGAGTCCTTCCTCAGAGTGTTCCCAATCCATTCAGGTGGATTCTCATGGTACATAGAGTATTATTAGAAAGAACATTCATCTCTGGCAAAGTCTAATGCTCCTCTCCAAGCATGGAGGGGCCACGGATTGGGAAGCCAAATGTGGAGGGGCCATGGATCGGGAAGCCAAATGTGGAGGGGCCATGGATCGGGAAGCCAAATGTGGAGGGGCCATGGATCGGGAAGCCAAATGTGGAGGGGCCATGGATCGGGAAGCCAACTGTGGAGTGACATGCATACTCAGAAGTAAGCACTATCTGCTTAAGATATAGCATCTTCTGTAATGGTTTACAATGAAGATACAAACAAAAATAAATTCCACTGCCATCTGGATGTGGAATCTTGCAGGATACACATACATAAGTGACTGAGCTTTCCCAAAGGTTTCCTCACCCTGAAACTTTGGGCATTAGATTCCTGCATTAAGTGAGATACAATGATAATAAACCTGTGCCAGGTAAAGAGGCAACAGACTGCTGTGTAGTGCAAGAAAACCAGATACCTCAGAGCAGCTGATACACAACTAGCAATTCTAAGGCTGTGTTCACACAATGCAGCCTCCTTGCTTCAATGGATCATTGTTTCAATAGCAGAACTAATGTAAGACAGCCACCAGGTATACTCGGTACACAACTAGAAACTCTAAAGTTGTGATCATACCCTGCAATATCTTCATTTTGCTATTTAAAAAATAGCAGTACTATACATGTAGCAACTCTAGGCGTGTGTACACACAATGCTGTTTTATAGCTTCAATGCAACATTAAATATCAGTAACTGTGCTAGAAAAGACCCCAGATGCTCAATACACAACCAGGAACTTAAGGGTTGTGTTCACACAATGCAGTCTCATAACTGCACTGCATCAAACAAAAAGCAGAGCTATAGCTGACATGTAAGGTGCAATTAATACACCACTAGCAATCCTAGGGTCGTGTTCACACAACGAAGTTTCATAACTTTACTGCCTCATTCAATAGCAGTACTGAATAAAACATTAGGTGTAATAAAAAAATAGCAACCCTAGGCTTGTGTTCACACAATGCATCTTTCCACAGCAGAGCTAGAGCAAGGAATCAGACATCAAGTGCAATAAATAACTACTCTAGGCTTGTGTTCACACAATGCATCTTTCCACAGCAGTGTTAGAGCAAGGAATCAGAGGTCAGGTGCAATAACAGCAACTCTAGGTTTGTGTTCACACAATGCATCCTTCCACAGCAGAACTGGAGCAAGGAATCAATATTCATCTAGCAACTCTGGGCTTGTGTTCACACACTGCAGTCTCACTGCATCCTTCAATCGCAGTACTAGAGCCAGGAATCACACTCAGGTGTAATGAATCCCGCATCAGGTGTCACCAATACACACCTAGCAAATCTAGGTTTGTGTACACACAATGCAGTTTCATAGCTTCAATGCAACAAGAAAAAGCAGTGCCAGTGTAAGAAAGACACCAGGTGCAATCAATACACAACCAGCAACTAGTGCAAGAAATCAGCAACCAGGTGCACAAACAGCTCAGTGACCGCACAACTAACAGCTCTTATCTAAGGCAGCATACACATATAGCAGATCCATAGCTGTCACTGTATTATTACATAGCAGGACCCATACCGCATGATCACATAGCGGAACTTTCTCACAGACCTCATACAGGCAAAAAAATAAAAATGATAAACAATTATAAATCTCATGAAATTTATATCCATTAGCCTGCACACAGGCCTCCTGCCATACAGGTCAGGCTTCCAGGCAGAGAGCCTGCACAGGCACCATACAATTCCTCACAAAAAAGGCCGTATGACTATGACTTACCTCTCTGAAGAGTGAGGACAGACACCAGGCGAGCGGCATCCTGTCTGAGCAGCGCCATGGTTAGCAGCCACGTGCAGCCCGGCAGCGGATGGCGCCATAATACTTACAGACCAGAGCATAGAAGCTGAGCGATCACTGAGATGGCGGCTGCTTCCATAAGAAAAATAAAATCTTTGCTCTGTACACAACAAAGCAAGATAAAAAACAAAATACATATACAAAAAAACTCTCCCTCTCCGCACGACCATGTGGAAAAGAAGAATTATTGGAAGGAGAGCAGAGAAACACACATAGGCCTGCTCCCCGCTCTCCTCCTACCACCTGTCCCACAGAAGGACAGAAAAAAACACAAGGAGGCTGGGTCAGCATAGGGCCTTATAGGCGGGGCAATTACCTCTTTATTGCTTGTTACCATCTGTCCTATCATTGCAGGAAGATAGAATCTTCCCCATTATGTGCTGCTGCTTAGGACGTAAGGGAAAGGCTGATATAGCAACAATAATCAATAATTCCCACAGACCTGAATGTTTCGCCTCTGGCTTTGTTAAGAGACACTTACAAAGAAATGCTGAGAAACTCCATAACAACATGTGGCAGCTCATACGTAGCTGAGTATACAGTTGGCTATGTTTGGCTCAGTTCTTTTCTGTGGAAGAAATCTAGAGGTTTTCCAGAAAATAAAATTACTTTTAAACCAACTGGTGCCAGAAGATTGACTCTTTAGAGCAGTAACTAACCCAATTGAAAACCTCTCCTATTCCGGACAGTTCCATAAAACAGACAGAGGTGGCAGCAGTGAACACTAAATGGAAAGAACTTCATAATGCTCTTTGGGACATACAGCAGCTGATAAGTACTGGAAGACTGGAGTTTTTTTAAATAGAAGTAAATTACAAATCTGTATAAGTTTCTAACAACAGCTGATTGGAAAATCGTTTTTTTCCCCACTGAAAAATGTCTTTGAGGTAGAGGAGGAGCAAATATAGATAAAGAGAGAAATGGCTCGCCAACACATAGGGGGAGATTTCTGCAGCAGAGCAATTTTGGTCGAGGCCTAATATAAGTACTCCTACGCTGGTCTTAAATTAGGCCCCGCCCCCAATTGCCCCGCCGATTCACTTAGAGGAAGCCACCACTTGAATCCGGACTGACCTGTGCCTGCTGTGCGGTGTGTGCAGAAATCTACACCTGCTACTAAGCAGGTGTAGATTTCTGCCGTGATTAAAGCCTGTGAGCAAATGTAAATGGTCGTAAATCAGGCACGGGAGTAGGCCACGCCTCCTCCCCACCTCTTAACGCCCCTTCCCCCCATCATTCGAGCAGGGATATGGCAGGTGTACGCCAAGGAGGAGTGGTGAATCTATGACTTCTCCCAGGCGTATGCCAAGGGTGGAACGATAATAAATGTCCCCCATGGAGTAGTGTCGTATCTCTTCTGATAACCGGAAAAGCTCATTATTGTCTCCTATAGGCTGATATACAGAATTGGACCATATGAAGTCACCAGTAGGGAAGGTCCCACAGCACTTGTACAGTTATTTCAGGGAGGTATTGTGAAGATGCAGCTACTGGCACTACTGAGCTAGAAATTAATGGATTTTCTTAATGCTAAATATTTCCACACATGAGTTTGCATAAAAATAACGAGGTGCTAACTTCTACTAGTTTAGACAAAGTTGTATCCATGCACGAGAAAAGTGAAAAAATGTAGGGGGCACTCACCTATAAAAACTTTATTCTTTATTCATGTCTTTCTAAAAAACGCCATAGCCGGACAAGCAGGAGAGCAGACACCTACTCCTTCTAATCAGCGTAGCAGCTCGACAGCTGTTTCGCGTGACGTAGACACGCTTCTTCAGACGTTATTTCAGTGATGTTATATTGGAACCCATACATTACAAGATCTATTCCTGGTGAGTAGAGACGTGTGATTCCTGGCTCTAAGTACAAATGGTGACAGCCAAGTTACATTTGATGATGTCATTCTCTTTATTGTAAAGCTTTGCGTTTTATATTATAGAAAAGAGATGTTTCTGGAATGTTCCCAATATTAGTAACAAACACTGGTTAAACACGCTCTACTAAAATATTAGGTACATGAACGCCTGCCAGCTGCCTGGCATCTAAAGGCTCTATTACATGGAGCAGTTATCATTTCAAAATTCTCTAGGAGGCTATGTTCACTTTAAGTTTAAAAAAAAAAAAACGAGAGAGAGAGAGAGAGAGAGAAAAGACGTCCACTTTTTCTTTTTAATTGATCTCAAAGAAATGCATCAAAGTCAATGGAATGACCGCCCAGTGCACACAGTGTATTAAATGACGGACATTATCTACGCGGACTTCAAAATTATGATCATATCACTTATTTTTCAGGCGTCTTTTGCAAACTGCGGACGTTAGTCTTTAGTTGTTCACACACATTTTTTCCACCGTCCTTTCTTCATCTTTACTATTAAATTCAATGGACTTTCAATAAAAGACACATCCGAATTAGTCCACCTGAAGTAGAATAATAATAACCAACAACCGCCATTGCACTGACGTGCAGCCAAACAGCAAAATAACGGACATCATTTGAAAAAAATGGATGGAAATAACGGATGCATGTAAGTGCACCCATTTTTCCATTGAATTCCAATATAAAAAACGGATCAAAATGGATCCGTTTTTTATTTTAACATACACAAAAACGTAGTCGACCTCATTTTTGAGTCTGTTAAAAAAAAGGATGCGTTTTTTTGTACTTCTCTCCTATCACCTTTCTCTTTACTTCTTCTGTTTGCACTCTTCACCCACTCACAGCGAACTTTAGATGCTCTGGAGCAGGGACTGAAAAATCAGCCCTGGCATTTCAGAGGACACTGACCCACTTGCCATGCAGTGAAAAGTTATGAGACGATGTTGTGAGACTACATGTTGTATCATCATGGCCATGACTGGAATTACAGATAATAACACAGTTAATGGGGTCAGAAGCTTCTGTCTCTGCACTGTGTAGCTTAGCTGCAGTTACAAGTCGTCACCACCACACCACAAACTGACTAATACCACCACATACTGACTAATACCACCACATACTGACTAATACCACCGCATACTTACTAATACCACAGCATACTGACTAAAACCACCGCATACTGACTAATACCACAGCTTACTGACTAATACCACAGCATACTGACTAATACCACCACATACTGACTAATGTCACCGCATACTGGATAATACCACCGCATACTGGCTAATACCACAGCATACTGACTAATGTCACCGCATACTGACTAATCCCTAACGCTACTGAATAAAACCCACTTTAAAAAGACCAATATCACCTCATACAGTTATATAGAGGTAGACCCAGCTCCACACAGGTTCTGTACACCATATACATTACAGAGCAGTTACATCAGGTGACTCACAGGGGACGTCTTCTCTGATCAGAGTTCTTCCCTTTTCATTTTCTTCTTCATCTCTCCTGGGCCATTAGAACTTCTCCAAGCTCCCCTCTGTGTAGTCCTCCTATAGTAGATGACACTAGATGACTGTGCTCTTCCTATAGTATATGGCCCTCCTTTCTGTAGCCCCTCCTTATAGATGGCCCCTCAGTGTAGTCCACTATAGTATATGCCCCCCTCTATGCATGCCCTATTATATACCCCCCCCCCCCCCATGTAATCCCCATTATAGAGCAAAGTTTCAGTAAGCCTAGGAACTCTATCTCTCAGCGCGGATGTCAGCAGGGAACCCTCAGCATTCCGTTCATCCGAGGTAACAAGGTCTGTGTCCCCTTCTAGGAAGGTTCAGGCAAATCTAGTGGGAATAAGGTGGTGTGAAGACTAATCAAGGTTCAATACATGGGCACAGGTGTTCTCTTCTTCTTCTAAGTATTCTTCTACTTCATCCTCCAACATCCCGTCAGAGCACAGTACTACTTGGGTTGGGACTCTCACATCCTCCTCTCTGCTACTCTGCTTCTCTTTATCACTCCACAAGTTACTCAGTCGGCACGACTATATCTCACACTACACTCCTATCACAGATTCGGTTGCTGTATGGTCCAGTATTTGTCTACAAGTGTCATCAAGTGTATTATCCAGTACTTTATCAAGAGAAACGTCATAATTGTGTATCCTGCTGCAAGCACGTACTCTTCAGTAAAAACAGCCTTATTTATGATAAAGAGACTCTGTGATCTTTTGCCTTACACCGACACACCCTTTTTGTGGGTGGCAGATTGGATAGTCCGGGAGGTCCACTCTACCACTCTGGCCATCCGTGATTCCACTAACCCAAGGGACCCCTTAGTTGCCGGGCAGGACAATGACCACAGGGGAAAAAGGTACAACTGGTCTTGTAAAATATAAGCAGGTGTGCCCTCACACCTGTGTGCCCAACCGACACTGGCGTCACAATATAACTCTTCAAGATCCGTCTGTATCTCGGCCAACCACCACCGGAGTGGAGTCACACCTCACCATCTAGCAAGTGACCGGCCAATCCTCTGACATAACAACGACATCACCGGGGGCTCACACCACACAAGCAATAGGATATACAAAAGTGATATTGTAACAAAAGTCTTCTATAGACTGTAAATCAACTTTCCATTGACTTGTATTACTAAAATTGCTTCCGATGGCTTTGAAGCCTTTCCCAGGACTTTTGCAAGCCTTGTGCTGAGGAGCAGTGCCAGAATTGGGGAAGTGTCCCCTTGGGCCATTGAGTTAGCAGTACACAGGTATACAGATAGATACAGCACAAGCACACACTCACACACGTCCTATAAATGGGCCGAGGACTGTAATTTCACATTATTTATGGCTAACAGTAGAACAGTCCCCCCATTAGGGTGCACACCAACGCTAGGAGCTTTAATCATCTACTCTTTGATTTTTTTGTAAAATAAGTATCTGTCTCTTTAATCAAAGTAGCAATAAATATATCATGGAGACAGCGCTACCAAGGTGATATTATGCGGTTTATATGATCATTGAAGAAGTGAGGAATATAGCTGTTATTACTCATAAGCTGTAGATGTATGAATTTATAAAAAGTTTATTTTTTTATTCCATATTTCTATCTTTTTGTAAATATATGATACCCTCCAGTGGACCTCTATCCAAAAATCATATATACAGATGTATCCCTTACCTATGCTTACAGAGACTCTGTCAGTAGGTTTATGCTGACCGATCTAAGGGTAACATAAACTAGTGACGGAGAAGCTGAACAGAATGATATATCACTTCCACTGTTCTGTGCAGCTGATTCAGAGAGCTCCTCCTGAATAACATGGACAATAAGTAGTTCTCTTCATTATGTGCATGTGCTCAGTAGTCCTGGATATTCATGAGCACTAGAGATGAGCGAATAGTGAAATATTCGATAATTCAAAATTCAAATCGCATAGCTCACGATATTCGTATATTCGAACGAATATTGAATCCCATTATAGTCTATGGGACAAAAATACTTGGGACCTGGAAATCAATATTTGACCACTAGGAGGTCGCCAACACCTCTGGATGCATATAGGTCAGCAGTACAGAAGCATGCCTGAGGCATGAACGTAAAGTAGAAGTGTACGTTTTGGTCTAGCGGTACTTGCGTATGTATTAGGTGATGCGTAATATTAGCGTATATATTACGCGCTCGTGCGTATAACATGTATGCATGCAGACTGTGCAAATCAGTAGTAGCAAGATAACAGATATTATCCCACACTCATAGTACAGTCATGGCCAAAGGTTTTGAGAATGATACAAATATTAATTTTTACAAAGTCTACAGCTTCAATTTTAAAATGGCAATTTGCATATACTCCAGAATGTTATAGAGTTTATCCCACAAAACACATTTCAACATCATTGCAGCCCTGCCCTAAAAGGAGCAGCTAACATCGTTTCAGTGATTGCTCCATTAACACAGGTGTGAGTGTTGATAAGGACAGGGCTGGAGATCAATCTGTCATGAATAAGTAAGAATGACACCACTGGACACTTTAAAAGGAGGCTGGTGCTTGGCATCATTGTTTTTCTTCTGTTAACCATGGTTATCTCTAAAGAAACACGTGCAGTCATTATTGCACTGCACAAAAATGGCCGAACAGGGAAGAGTATCGCAGCTAGAAAGATTGCACCTCAGTCAACAATCTATCGCATCATCAAGAACTTCAAGGAGAGAGTTTCCATTGTTGCCAAAAAGGCTCCAGGGTGCCCAGGAAAGACCAGCAAGCCCCAGGACCGTCTCTTAAAAGTGTTTCAGCTGCGGGATGGGACTACCAGCAGTGCAGAGCTTGCTCGGGAATGGCAGCAGGCAGGTGTGAGTGCATCTGCACTGTGAGGCGGAGACTCTTGGAGCAAGGCCTGGTCTCAATGAGGGCAGCAAAGAAGCCACTTCTCTCCAAAAAAAAACATCAGGGACAGACTGATATTCTGCAAAAGGTACAGGGAGTGGACTGCTGAGGACTGGGGGAAAGTCATTTTCTCTGGTGAATCCCCTTTCCGATTGTTTGGGACATCTGTAAAAGAGCTTATTGGGAGAAGACGAGGTGAGCGCTACTACCAGTCTTGTCTCATGCCAACTGTAAAGCATCCTGAAACCATTTCATGTGTGGGGTTGCTTCTCAGCCAAGGGAATTGGCTCTCTCACAGTCTTGCCTAAAAACACAGCCATCAATAAAGAATCGTACCGGAATGTCCTCCAAGAGCAACTTCTCCCAACCGTCCAAGAGCAGTTTGGCCATCAACAATGCCTTTTCCAGCATGATGGAGCACATTGCCATAAAGCAAAGGTGATAACTAAATGGCTCAGGGAACAAAACAGAGATTTTGGGTCCATGGCCTGGAAACTCCCCAGATCTTAATCCTATTGAGAACTTGTGGTCAATCATCAAGAGACGGGTGGACAAACAAAAAACAACAAATTTTGACAAAATGCAAGCATTGATTGTGCAAGAATGGACGGCTATCAGTCAGGATTTGGTCTATAAGTTGATTGACAGCAGCCAGGGAGAATTGCAGAGGTCCTGAAGAAGAAGGGTCAACACTGCAAATATTATAGACTTGCTGCATTAACTCATTCTAACTGTCAATATAAGCTGTTGTTACTCATAATATGATTGCAATTATATTTCTGTATGTGATAAAAAAAACATCTGACAAACACACATAAAAACCAGAGGGCAGCAGATCGTGTGAAAATATAATATTTGTGTCATTCTCAAAACATTTGGCCATGACTGTATACAGCCGTATACCAGATATATAATTTTTTTTTACAACAATAAAATTAAAGGGCTCTTCAACACCTTTACAGGACGCAGACTGCGCAAATCACAGGTAGCAAGATAACAAACACTGTATACAGCCGTATACACTGTCAGTAGATGTCTGAACACACTGCCTGTCTCACAACAGCTTCTAAATCTCTGTTTTTTATTCTTTTAGCCCTAACAAGGACTTTTGGGGGTCCCTCCCTACCTAACTTCACCTAAAAGCTTTCTCTCCCTGGTAAACAGTCTGTCCCTCTCTAGCTCCAACCAGCAAGTGACACAAATCTGAAATCCACTATTCTTATATTCAGGAGGTGACATAGTTTAGCCAGCCAATCACAGTTAGAGTTTTTACTCTAAATAAAATTTTTACTGCATTAGGGTTCAAATATTCAACCGCAATAGAAGTGTACTATTCAATCGAATAGTATTCGCTCATCACTAATGAGCACCAGTTCCATTTGCCCACCAGTTTCTGATTGGCAGTTGTGTGCCTGTAGTGTATATAGGCAGACAGCTGTCAATATACATTTGGAGGGTGGAGGGAGTGGTGGCAGCACAAAGCCCATTCTCCTACATATTAAGAGAACAGCTATGAAGAATTATGTAAGTAATACACTGATCTGTCCGGTATGTCCGCCACCAGTTTATGCTGCCCTCATTTAAGGTGGCCTAAACCTACTGACAGTTTCCTTTTAAGGGGAACATAAGTTCAATATAATGTTGCTAGTTAAACCCTCTACATCCTGCGATTCCCATCAAAGCCACTAGGGGGGAAAAGGATAAATGCTTAAAGGGGCTGTCCAGCGAAAATCTTTTTCTTTCAAATCATCTGGTGTCAGAAAGTTATATAGATTTGTTATTTACTTCCATTAAAAAATCTTCAGTCTTTCCATACTTATCAGCTGCTGTATATCATGCAGGAAATGTTGTTTTATTTTCTGTCTGACACAGTGCTCTTTGCTGCCACCTCTGGCCGAGACAGGAACTTTCCAGAGCAGGAGAGGTTTACTATGGGGAGTCATAGAAAACCGAGACAGAGTTCCGGTCTCGGCCAGAGATGTCAGCAGAGAGCACTGTGTCAGACAGAAAATAAAACAATATTTCCTGCAGGACATACAGCAGCTGATAAGTATGGAAAGACTTGAGATTTTTGAATGGAAGTAAATAACAAATCTATATAACTTTCTGATATCAGTTGATTTGAAAGAAAAAGATTTTCGCCGGACAACCCCTTTAAGCAACTCGAAACACAGCATAATGAAATCTTAAGATTTTTACAACAGTGGTCATCTATTGTCACCCATATGAGGATCGGTGTGAAGAGAAGTTGCCGAATGTTTGAGTTTGGCCAAACAAAAAGAGTTAATTTATACGTTGTTTATACCCAATAATGGCGCCACAGAAAACCTTAAGAAAAATAAAACGATTCAATAGCAAAATATAACATTAGAAACAAACGTATGAAGGATAAAAATAAAACTTATGTATGAAAAAAAAAAATAATTTTTCCTAAAAACAGCGCCCCTCTTTTTAAAGGCTGCATCTGGTATTGCAGCTCAGCTGTACTACTTTAACTCTTCAAAGTATTTCCTACACAATACAATGAGACTTAATGTATTCCCTGAGAAGCTTTTATAGCTCTAGGACAAGTTATCTATCACAGCGGCTGGCACACAATTGCATTGTTCTTTTAGAAGATTGGTAAAGTCTATGTCTGACATTGCTTGAAGTCCTGGAGAGGGCGAGGCTTAGTCCTGGCAGTTGTATACCGTTGTATATAGATGAACTTGCCTTGACCTGCTATTTCTCCTACCATTAGTGGAAGCTGCTTTATTTCAGTGCATGGTTTCTCGATGTCCACCTGTAGGGGGAGCAGCGGTTTGGAGCAGATTGCTGCTTAGGCTGGGTTCACACTGCGTTTTTAGCATACGTTTAACGGATCCTTTTTTTTTAACGGACAAAAAAAATAGTGTCAGCAACGTTTTTGTGTCCGTCAAAAAAAACAGATCCGTTTTTTTTTATAATGGAAGTCGATGGAAAAACGTCCATCCGTTTTCGCAATCCGTTTGTTTTCAAAAAACGGATGAAAAAAACGGATTGCAAAAACGCAGTGTGAACCCAGCCTTACCTTCTGTTTTATCACATTTCACCATGAATCCAGTTCACCTGTGTGCTGCAGGAATGAGATGAATACGCTCCAGGCTTAACCGTGAAGACTCGCACTCCCCTATCACACACTGCTACATTGTCGTTCCCAGCTGGAGTTTGACAGATTGTAACACATTAATCCGGCAGAAAATTCTTAAAACAATAAAGGAGCTGTAAAGTCTTTCTTATGATTTAACTCGCAGGATAAAAGACTTGCAAATCAGAATTTTACTGATGGACGTGAATGAACAGGCTGGGCACTCGCTTTAGAAAAACACACGTCATGTATCTCTAAGTCACTCGCCAAACCGCATCCACTGTCTTTTGTACTTGGTTTTGTTTCTGTAATTTGCTTGCAAAGCAAAATAAAAAAAACTTTTCTACAAGTAAAATACTTTACTTCTAATCTATTCTTTTATTCATTCATCTATTCATCCTAGGAAATTCTAAAAAAAATTCAGCTCCGAAGCTGGTAGAAGTGCGAATTCAGCTCTGGAGTATAATACAGACTGTCATGAATTGACATGAAATTTGGAAGAATTTTAAGTGTGTGTTAAAAGAAGGAAATTACATTTATATAATTTAGATTTATGTATTTTTTTTCTCTTATCTTTAACCCCTTGCCGCAAAATGACGTTTCCCAAACGTCATGTCTTCCCTGCCTCCCCCCGCTGTCCCTAGGTGAGATCGGGCAGCGGGAGGAGGCTATGTCACATAGCCTCCTCCCGCTGCCTCTGCCCGGAGGGGAGCCGCGCTCCCCCCGGGCAGTTAACCCCATAGACGCCGCGGTCAATGCGACCGCAGCGTCTATGGGGATATTTCTGCATTGGGAGGCGATCGGGCGGTGGGAGGGGGCTGTGGCATGTTGCCTCCTCCCGCCGCCACTACAGATCCTCCCCCGGCAGTTCCCTGTCCCCCCTGGTACTGGCGGATCGCCGCTATTACCGTTATAGCGGCGATCCGCTGCATTTCATCTCCCCCCACCGTGAATCCACGGTGGGGGATGAAATAAGTATTAATCAGACCTCAGATCAGCCCCCTAGTGGCCGATCTCTAACCCCCCCCTCCCCGGACGGCCATCAAATCCAAGATGGCCGCCCCCATCGCTGCGAACAAACGATGTTTGTTCGCAGAGATGGAAATAAAAAAATGAATGAAAACCCCATGCTCTCCGCCACCGGAGGTAGCGGAGAGCATGGGGCAGTGATCGGGGACCCCCTGTGGGGTCCCGGAACAGGCGATCGGCGGTATATACTATATACCGCTGATCGCCTGTTCCCAGTGCTGCCCGGCACTTTTTATCATTGGTGACAGGGGATAAAAAGTGTCACCGTGCCCCCCCCCCCCAAGTCGCCCAGTCACCCCCCCTTCCTCACATACGTTACCTGATCCTGGAGCTCCGTCCTCGTCGACGTCCTGACTGCTTCTGATGTGCGCATGCGCGTTAGAAGCAGTTAGCTCTGAAAATTTAAAGTGACAGAGACCAATTTGGTCTCTGTCACTAAACTATGATTACTGTGATAGAAAATATCACAGTAATCATAGTAATACAGTGAAAATGAAAGTGTAAAAAGTACAAGTGAAAAAGTGTAAATGTGAAAAAGTGAAAAACATACAAACAAAATAAAACACACTTTTTATTATAGTAATAATTGCGGTTTACTCCCAGATTACCCGTAACCACCGCAGGTTGCCCGTATCCGCCCCAGTTTGCCCGTAACCACCGCAGGTTGCCCGTATCCACCCCAGTTTGCCCGTAACCGCCGCAGGTTGCCCGTAAACACGCAAGATTACATGTAACCACCGCACGTTGCCCATAACCACCACATCTTGACCATAACCACCCCAAATTGCCAGTTACCCCCTCCAGATTGCCCGTAACTACCGCACGCTGCCTCTGACCACCGCACGTTGCCTCTGACCACCGCACGTTGCCCCTGACCACCGCACGTTGCCTCTAACCACCCCAAATTGCCAGTGACCCTCTCCAGATTGCCCGTAACCACGCCAGATTGCCTGTAACAACCCCAAATTACAGGTATCCATCCCAGATTACCTATAAGCACTTCAGTTTATCCGTAACCACCCCACGTTGCCTGTTACCACCCCACGTTGCCCGTAACCACCCCACGTTGCCCGTAACCACCCCACGTTGCCCGTAACCACCCCAGATTCTCTGTAACCACCACAGGTTGCCCATAACCACCCCAGGTTGCCCATAACCACACCAGGTTGCCCGTGACCACACCAGGTTGCCGGTGACCACCCCAGGTTGCCCGTGACCACACCAGGTTGCCCGTGACCACACCAGGTTGCCCGTGACCACCCCACATTACCTGTAATCTCATTTTTTTATTGTATTTTAGTAACTGCGCTATTCTAATAACTATTACTAGCTGCGGTTTTGCTCCAGCAAATTGGCGCTCCCTTCCTTCTGAGCCCGGCTGTGTGCCCATACTGTGGTTTATGCCCACATATGGGGTACCGTTTTACTCAGAAGAAGCTGCGTTACAGATTTTGGGGTACATTTTCTCTCCTGTTCCTCGTGAAATTAAAGGGGTTTTCCAGTACTACAAAAACATGGCCACTTACTTCCAGAGACAGCCCCACTCTTGTCTCCAGCTTGGGCGGGGTTTTGCTGCTCAGTTCAATTGAAGTGAATGGAGCCTAATTGCAAACCGCACCTGAACTGGAGACAAGAGTTGTGTTGTCTCTGAAAGAAAGTGGCCCTGTTTTTGTAGCACTGGAGAACCCCTTTAAGACATTTTTAACTAAACAAACATATTATTGGAAAAATTCTAGTTTTTCATTTTTACTGTCTTATTTTGAATACTTTCCTCTAATACCTGTGGGTCAAACCGCTCACTGCACCCCAAGATGAATTCTTTCAGGGGTGTACTTTCCTAAATGGGGAGACTTTTGCTGGGGTTCTATTCTGCTGACACTACAGGGGCGCTGCAAACGCACCCGGCGCTCAGAAACTTCTTCGGAAAAATCTGCACTGAAAATGCTAATTGGCGCTCCTTCCTTTCTGAGCCCGGCTGGGTGCCCATGCAGTGGTTTATGCCCACATATGGGGTACCGTTCTACTCAGGGGAACCTGCGTTGCAGATTTGGGCATGCAGCTTCTCCCCTGTTCCTAGTGAAATTGAGAAATTTCAAACTAAACGAACATATTATTGGAAAAATTCTAGTTTTTCAATTTTACTGTCTTATTTTGAATACTTACCTCTAATACCTGTGGGGTCAAAATGGTCACCACACCCCAAGATGATTTCTTTGAGGGGTGCACTTTCCAAAATGGGGTGACTAATGGGGGGTTCTCTTCTGCGGACAATACAGGGACACTGCAAACGCACCTGGCTCTCAGAAACTACTTCAGCAAAATCTGAACTGAAAATGCTAATTGGCGCTCCTACCCTTCTGAGCCCTGCTGTGTGCCCATACAGTGGTTTATGCCCAAATATGGGGTACAGTTGTACTCAGGAGAACCTGTGTTACAAATTTTGGGGTGCAGATTCTCTCTTGTTCCTTGTGAAATTGAGAAATTTCAAACTAAACGAACATATTATAGGAAAAATTAAAGTTTTTCATTTTAACTGTCTAATTTTAAATACTTTCCTCTAATACCTGTGGGGACAAAATGGTCACCACACCCCAAGATGAATTCTTTGAGGGGTGTACTTTCCAAAATGGGGTGACTTTTGGGGGGTTTCTCTTCTGCGGACACTACAGGGGCGCTGCAAACGCACCTGGTGCTCAGAAACTTCTTCAGCAAAATCTGCTTTGAAAAAGCTAATTGGCGCTCCTTTTCTTCTGAGCCCGGCTGTGTGCCCATACAGTGGTTTATGCTCACATCTGGGGTATCGTTGTATTCAGGAGAACCTGCGTTACAAATTTTGGGGTACTTTTTTTCTCTTGTTCCTCGTGAAATTGATAAATTTCAAACTAAACAAACATATTATTGGAAAAATTCGTGTTTTTCATTTTTACTGTCTAATTTTGAATACTTTCCTCTAATACCTGTGGGGTCAAAATGCTCATCCTACCCAAAGATGATTTCTTTGAGGGGTGTACTTTCGAAAATGGGGTGACTTTTGGGGGGATTCTATTCTGTGGACACTACAGGGGCTCTGCAAATGCACCTGGCGCTCAGAAACTTCTTCAGCAAAATCTGCATTAAAAAAGCCAATTGGCGCTCCTTTACTTCTGAGCCCGGCTGTGTGCCCATACAGTGGTTTACGCTCACATCTGGGGTACCGTTGTATTCAGGAGAACCTGCGTTACAAATTTTGCTTTTTTTCTCATGTTCCTTTTGAAAATGAGAAACTTTAATCTAAACGTATATATTATTTGAAAATTTAAATTTTCAATTTTTTTACGGCCTAATTGTGAATACTTTCCTCCAGCCCCTGTAGGGTTAAAATGCTCATTATACCCCTAGATTAATTCTTTAAGGTGTCTAGTTTCCAAAATGGGGTCACTTATGGGGGTTTCCAGTATACAAGCCTTCTAAATCCATTTAAAAACAGAACTGGTCCCTCAAAAAAAAATCAGTTTTGGAAATTTTCACAAAATGTGATAATTTGCTCATAAATTTCTAAGCCCCGTAACACCCTAAAAAAGTAAAATATGTTTCCCAAATTATGCAAGAATAAAGAGGACATATTGGTAATGTGATTTAGTAACTAATTTATGTGCTATGACTTCCTTTTTTAGAAGAAGAGAATTTCAGAAGTTCATAAAATGCTAAATTTTCAAATTTTTCTTGATATTTTGATGTTTTTCACAAAAAATACACAAAGTAGTGACCAAATTTTGCTACTAATATAAAGTGTCATATGTGAAAAAAACAATCTCAGAATCGCTAGCATACGTTAAAGCATCACTGAGCTATAAGAGCATAAAGTGAGACAGGTCAGATTTTGAAAAATGAGCCTGGTCATTAAGGCCAAAACAGGCTTTAGAGGCAAGGGGTTAAAGTCTGGAGGAGATTTTGCAGTTTAAGGGGTTATTCACCAATTTTTTTTTACTTCCAAATCAACTGGTGCCAGAAATTGCTAGAGATTTATTTACTTCTTTAAAAAAAATCTTGAGTCGTCCTGTACTTATCAGCTGCTGTATGTCCTGACGGAAGGGATATATTCTTTCCAACCTGACACAGTGCTCTCTGCTGCCACCTCTGTCCATGTCAGGAACTGCACAGAGCAGCAGCAAATCCCCATAGAAAACCTCTCCTGCTCTCCAAACTGGAAAGAATATATCACCTCCTGCAGGACATACAGCAGCTGATAAGTACTGAAAGAATTGAGTTTTTTTAATAGAAGTAAATCACAAATCTCTGGCACTTTCTGGCACCAGTTGATTAAAATTCTGGGATTAAATTCTGGGAGACAAGCACTAAAAATTCAACCAGTGTATAAATCTTTTGTGAGAGCAATGAGGAAAGGAAATCAAATATGTGGGGGTTTGTGCATATGTTTTATTACATTAAATGTTTGATTCGCCCCCCTGTGTTTTGGGGCTTTTGTTTCTTCTCCTTTGCCTTATAATTCTTTAAATTTTCCAACCATATGGCTATGTTCACACAACGTCTTTTGAGCTCTGTTTAAAATGCCGTCCGTTATTTTGAGTCTACAATAATGGACGTTATTAGGCTGTCTGGCCTCCCCGTAGTGCAATGACTGGTGTTTGCGCAATATTTTAGTTTGGGGTTACTAATTGGACTTTGGATGCGGCTTAATTAAGAAAGTCCACTGAATTTATTAGTAAAAACGGAGAAAGAACGGTGACAAAAGGAAAACTTTGCATGAACTACTAATAAAAAACGTCCGCTGTTTGCAAAAGATGTCCGAAAAAAGATGTCCGTCTTCTCATTTACTTTAATGTATTGCCATTGCAGTAAGTTAAATCATGGCAAAAACGGACGTTATTTTAAATATGAAAATCAGCCGCCTTTTCAATATTTCTGACGTTGTGTGAACATAACCTGTGAGAGTTTTTTGTTTGTTTGTTTGTTTGTCTTTGTGGGACCAATTGTACTTCGTAATTTCAATTGTACTAGTTTTTATGAGTTCCACTTTTTTATAGATTTGCCTTTTTGATCACTTTAACAAAAGAACATAATTGATATGTCAGATAAGTATGATATGACTAGAGATGACCAAACCAAACTTCATTTATTGTGTACTTTTCAAAAAGTTTAGTTCTTTGACAAACCAACTTTTTTGCAAAGTTTGTAATCAGTTCGTAAAGATGCACAATTTATTACACATAAAAAATAAAAAGAGCTCCTCCACTGTCCTCCTACAACGTCCCCCACCAACTTTTTCTTGTATATATTTATATTTATCCCAGCAGGTTTTCGTTTCAGCTCCCATGTATTCCGATTGCTTTCTCCTCTGCCAGCTTCTTTTCTGTATATTTATGTTTTCATTTTAATGTTGCTGTTCTTATTTCCAACAGCAAGACTGGAACAAAAACATGCAGTTGTAAAGTGGTTTAAGGTTCGATTTGGATGAACCTGAACTTTGCTTCACAATTTAATAGTTTGGATAATTCTGAACTCAATGCTTAAAAATATGTCGTTTTTTATTGTTATTTGAAAAATAGATCAAGGGAATGATTTAAACTTTCATTACATTTAGGCAGGCTGTATTATCAATAGACGAGTCAGGCAGCCAGGGGGAGCCCATCTGAACTACTACACCATCAATGACGTGCTGTGAGACCGTTTAAATGCAGCTGTCAGTTTTGAAAGCAGCATCTAAATGGTTAAGTAGCCAGCACAAAGATCACTCCAGCTGGAGCTTGAGTCCCAAGCTTGCTTTATACACCCTTACCATCAAAATCACAAACATTCATGTGATTTTAAATGAAAAAGGTTATCAAGGGAAAATCAACCGTATCGGGCCCCTCCGTATCGGCCCAGGGGCTCTATTCTTTCCTATGGAGCTGCCTGAAAGAGCTTAGTAAGCCAGTAAGTATTTACTCATCTCTTTCTGGTGGCTCCATAGGAATGAATAGAGCCGCAGGTCTCTTGCTCTTTTCACGGCTCTATTCAAAATAAACCAGGGGCAGATCTGGAGATTGGCAGGGGGTACGGATGTCAGACTCCTCATATTCTCTTACTTGTCCCCTATCCTGTTTTGCAATGTTTCCTCGTCATTCCTCCTGCAAGATTATAAATACAATATAACAACTGGGTGTTGCAATTCCCCTTGTCAGGGGCACACGTGTTTAGGCTGGGTTCACACTGTGTTTTTGCCATACATTTACCGCTTTTTTTGGGGGGGGGGGGAGAAAAAACGGAAGCAATTGAGTGCAATCTGTTTGGACCAGTTTTTCTATTAACTTCCATTATTTAAAGAAAAGAAAAAAAAATGCTACCCCTCCCCCCTTTTTTTAGTGTACACAAAAACGTTGTCGAATACGTTTTTGTGTGTACGTTTAAAGTAACCATTTAAAAGTGGATATGTTGAACGGACTGCAAAAACACAGCGTGAACCCAACCTTACACAGTCTGGAACCTTCAGCTCTGATTGGACAGCATAGGAAGACACCCCCTACTGGTTACACCCAATTGTCAATTTAATCAATAATTTGTGGGAGGAATGGCGCAGTACAGAGAGAGTACGGAGAGGTCAGTATAATAGATTTTGTTGGTAGTCCGGGCAGAATTGAAAGTAAAGGCGCAGGTTATATGCCCATAGATATGATCACTTCAAGGCTGGCGGCTTATTGGTGTTTCAAGGGTTGTCTATCTAGTGAGCTCCTAATTATTGGCGTGTAGCGGTTGCAGTCGAGCACTGACAATTTTATTTAAGTCTACCAGTGTTTACCAGTGATTGTCACTAATAAAATACATCATGCAGTTGATCTCCTTCTTCCAGCTCAAAGGGAACCTGTCATCACATGAATGCTTTCTGAACCAAGTCAGTAGGATGCCTGCGCCATTGGCCTTGATTGATCGATCTTTGTCCATACTCAAACATGGAGCGATCCATCAATCAAGGCTGATGGGATGGGAGAAGCTGCTGCCTGATCAGGGGGTTATCCCACTTTATGATGTTCATGTGCCTTCATGTTACACTTTCTTGGATATAAAACACTTGTGGCTACGCACCCCTTGTGTGGAGATATCTCCCCTGGAAGAAAGGCAGTCATTGTGCATGCTATTTTACATGTTCATTATACTCCTATAATTATCTTATTATTTTTTTTATTTATTTATTATCTTATTATTTACGTGTTCATTATACTCTTATAATTATCTTATTATTTATTGATTGATTTATTATCTTATTATTTACGTGTTCATTATACTCTTATAATTATCTTATTATTTTTTTATTTATTTATTATCTTATTATTTACGTGTTCATTATACTCTTATAATTATCTTATTATTTATTTATTTATTTATTTATTATCTTATTTACGTGTTCATTATACTCTTATAATTATCTTATTATTTATTGATTGATTTATTATCTTATTATTTACGTGTTCATTATACTCTTATAATTATCTTATTATTTATTGATTGATTTATTATCTTATTATTTGCGTGTTCATTATACTCTTATAATTATCTTATTATTTATTGATTGATTTATTATCTTATTATTTACGTGTTCATTATTCTCTTATAATTATCTTATTATTTATTGATTGATTTATTATCTTATTATTTACGTGTTCATTATACTCTTATAATTATCTTATTATTTTTTTATTTATTTATTATCTTATTATTTACGTGTTCATTATACTCTTATAATTATCTTATTTATTTATTTATTGATTTATTATCTTATTATTTACGTGTTCATTATACTCTTATAATTATCTTATTTATTTATTTATTTATTGATTGATTTATTATCTTATTATTTACGTGTTCATTATACTCTTATAATTATCTTATTATATCTGCCTTTTCACACATCCACTCTTTAGGTTGTTCATGGGGCAGTGCTGACATTTAGAGTTTTTTTTTTTTTTCTCATTGTTCACTTGCGTTGCTTTTCTGGCCTCTTCCTAGGGAACATCCCGTCGCCACCCGAGTCAGTTTTCTGCAGCCCCCAACAGAATGAACAGAGGGCCCGCCTGGGCAGGAGAACCCTCGACAGCACTTCTTTTACCTTCCTCAATCGGGGTTATATGCTCGAATTCCATGCCTATTCCACCAGAACTGACGAAGAGGTAATTTCAAGCAGAAAACTTTCCTCTTCAATTCCTCAGTGTGAACATACCCTTATATTCTCCATCCGCTTAGCAGCTGCCTCTCACCTTTTTCTCTCTCCATGGTTTGGTCCATGATTTATCAACAATTTACATAGTCCTGATGCTATAATAGGGTCCGTTCACACGTGTCCTCCTTAAATTGCCATGTAAAGACCCACCGCCTTGTATTAGAAAAGCTATCCATTGTGCGTGAGCTCCGTAATGGGGACGTTGTCAGACATTTAATGGGATGTTTTCTTGTCTGCACGACTGTTATATGTAGAACTAATTGAGATTAGCTGGTGCTGCCTGTGGATGACCTTGCACTTAATCTGGAGTACAGGTTAAATGGTGGTTAAAAAGTGACATGTGGTGAATAGGTCAGAGGTTAAATGCTGCCTGCTCATTCATCTTAGCCTCCTGGTGACCCTACCTAGGAGAAAAATGAATGGATCCTCCTAAATAACTCAAAGTTTTTAAGGTTTCTGGGCTAAGAAAATATTTTGCATCATTGTGAAAAGTCTTTTTTTTTTTCAAGGTGTAAATCACTGAAGTAAGAAATCACAATGGTAACATGATCATAAATGTAATGCTGATTAATAACCTATAGAATGATGTTATATATTGTCCAAATACCTAGCCTTTAGCTCTCATGGTATAACTTTAAAAAGTTGGGAAATGTTTCTTCAGCGTAAAAAGCTCTGTGTATACCAATGTCCTTCAGGGAATAAGCTCTGTGTGTACCAATGTCCTTCAGGGAATAAGCTTGGTGTATACCAATGTCCTTCAGGGAATAAGCTCTGTGTATATCAATGTCCTTCAGGGAATAAGCTCTGTGTATATCAGTGTCCTCCAGGGAATAAGCTCTGTGTATATCAGTGTCCTCCAGGGAATAAGCTCTGTGTGTATCATTGTCCTCCAGGGGAATGAGCCCTGTGTATACCAGTGTTCTCCAGGAAATGGGCTCTGTGTGTACAATGTCCTTCAGGGAATAAGCTCTGTGTGTATTAATGTCCTCCAGGGAATAAGCTCTGTGTATATCAGTGTCCTCCAGGGAATAAGCTCTGTGTATATCAGTGTCCTCCAGGGAATAAGCTCTGTGTATATCAGTGTCCTCCAGGGAATAAGCTCTGTGTATATCAGTGTCCTCCAGGGAATAAGCTCTGTGTGTATCATTGTCCTCCAGGGGAATGAGCCCTGTGTATACCAGTGTTCTCCAGGAAATGGGCTCTGTGTGTACAATGTCCTTCAGGGAATAAGCTTGGTGTATACCAATGTCCTCCAGAGAATAAGCTCAGTGTGTATCATTGTCCTACAGGGGAATGAGCCCTGTGTGTACCAGTGTCCTCCAGGGAATAAGCTCTGTGTGTACCAATGTCCTCCAGGGAATGAGCTCTGTGTATATCAGTGTCCTCAAGGGAATAAGCTCTGTGTGTTTCATTTCCTTTAGGAAATGTGCTCTGTGTCTACCAGTGTCCTCCCGGGAATGAGCTCTATGTGTATCTGTATCCTCCAGGAAATGGGCACTGTGTGTACTAAGGTCATCCAGGAAATGATCTTTGTGTATATCAGTGTCCTTTGGAGAAAAGCTCTGTGTGTATGTGTCCTTTAAAAAACAATCTCTATGTGTACCAGTGTCTAACAGGGAATAGGCTCTGTGTGTATCAGTGTCCAACAGGGAATGGGCTCTGTGTGTATCAGTGTCCAACAGGGAATGGGCTCTGTGTGTATCAGTGTCCAACAGGGAATGGGCTCTGTGTGTATCAGTGTCCAACAGGGAATGGGCTCTGTGTGTATCAGTGTCCAACAGGGAATGGGCTCTGTGTGTATCAGTGTCCAACAGGGAATGGGCTCTGTGTGTATCAGTGTGTTTTGGGGAATAAGCTCTTTGTGTATCTGCAATGTGCCACTGTTGTTCTATATGTGTATTGGTCGGCGCTGACTATTATGTTTACAGGTTTCCTTTGGGAAGGAGTCATTCTGCTTTTTTCAACTCTTTCTTTACAGTGAATACACTGAAGGATGTAAAAGGGGTTAATTGTATTGTAAACCTGTATGTGCATCTGACCTATCAGATGTTGACTTACCACAAAGCTTGCTCCACCAATAGGAAACTATTCCCGTCCCTTACATATAGGTCTGGTGAGCAGGTGGAGAAGTGCGATAAGCCGATGTGCTCCACTGACTACTACTCAATATCGATAAATAAGAGTCTTCTGGTTGCCCATAGAACACAGTCACAGGTCCACGAAGGGGGGGGGGGGGGGGAGGTAGTGTTAGGAAATAACAAAGGGTATCAACTCACCTTTCTTGGTGCCTCTTCAGGGCCGGATCAACGCTCCACTGATTTCCAGTGCTGCAGACGTCACGACCCAGTTGATTGACTGGCCCCTCAGCCAGTCAGTGACTGGGGCGGGACGCTACTTCAGTCACTGATTGGTAGAGCGGGCTGACCATCAGCTGGGATGGGCATTTCCCCCCTAATGCCTTCTGGCAGGAGTCCCAGAGCCGGTTAGGTGGCTCACCGTGGTCACGGGGAGAGGTGAGTGTTGCTTCATTGTTATTCTCTTCCATGCCACCTGTTAAAAGTTAAATGAGGCCGGACTTCTTCTTTAATTAAAAGAATTTTGAAAATAATTTGTAAATTATTTTTTGCTTATTTATTATATAGTTTTTCGGCATGTCTACTCTATTTAACTTATCTTTAAAAAAATAAAAATAAAATCTTTCTTACATCTTTAGATACATCTGTTAGGTACACGCACACCGACCGAACATAAATTTAAATAATCCTTTCATTTATTTATAATTTCCTGCAGTGATAGTATTTCCGCATCTCAGTGTTTTATGTTTTGAAAAGTGAGAAACAAAGGAAATGACAGCCTGTATTTTAGTCATTGACAGCAAAAAAATAAACATATAGGAAATACTTTATTTCATGTATGGTGCAGTTTCTGGGGCTTTCTATAAATAAAGCAGCAGCACCTGGCATTACTAATCTGGGTGGAATGTGTTCAGCGCTTTAAGTCCCATTTTGTTTTTGTACTAAAAAGTAACAGTGTTTGACAAGTTTGCTTTTCAAAAAGGTTTCCAATGGTGAAATTAAGCAATGTCTGAGTGTAATTAAACAGCGCCCATCACCTGTGACAAATAGCGGCGGCCATCTTGTGTGCTTGTCGTACGTGTGTCAGAAAATAGTGTACTTGTCTGTATCTTATAAAATGCTTAATGTATGAAATTGTTATGAATAAATTATATATATCCCATTACATTATAAAAAAAAAATATATTATTTTTTAAATTATATAACAACTATTCCACATGGATATGATAAATGTCACATCGGCGGCCGCGGCACATACCTCTCGCCGCGCCGCTGCTGCCCCATCTCCTGCTCTGTGCCGGGGTTCCTCCTCCTCCAGCTCCCTGTCGACTCGACGGGCGCGTCCCTGTCTCCTAGGGAGTGCGTGCCCGGGCTCTGCTGTAACTTAAAGGGTCACTGTGCCTTTAATTGACTGCTGCTGCTGTGAGACTCTCCTATAAATTGCAGCCCTGCCCCACCACAGGTGTTGGAGCCTCTGCATGCTTTCCTTAGTGTGTAGTCCCAGCTCTCCTGTATCCAGCCAGTGTATCCTGCCCCTGTATCCTGCCTGTATACTCCTCTCCGTGTATCCTGCCTAGTGTTTCCAGCCTACTGCCATCTGCCTACTAGTCTCCAGTTGCACCTCGCCACCACCACTAGCAGCCAAGCCAGGGGTAGCGACCTGGGGGTCGCCTGCCGCAGCAAATCCATCCTGCCTTGCGGCGGGCTCTGGTGAAGACCAGCGGCCCCTTAGACTCCGCTCCCTGGTGCGGCTTACATCATCGCTAGTAGTGGAACAGGGGAACCACAACCCCCAGCGTTACAATAAAGAGTAGGGGGTCCCTCACAACAACAGAGAGTGGTGGGGCGCTCTGAAGCTAGAGCACACGGGACCCGGGGAGAAGTGGACCGCAGGAGCAGCCCTGGAGCGTGGATAGGTAAAGTATACAGGTTGCAAGGGCTGCAAGGACATCAGTAACTATGTCTTTGCAGCCCTTGTTAAACGATTATCGGGCCGTGTAATAGGCCCAGTAAACGAGCGCCGATGTAGCAGATTGGCGCTTGTTTACACTTGTTATTGGGCCCCTATCGGCCGTCTAATAGTACCCTTACACTACTTACCCTTACACTATGCAGATTACCTGGCACAGCAGATGTCATGAGTGAAAGCTGTGGGGCTTACCCCAGGCTGTGTACAGGGGCAGAGATAAAACTAATTTTAAAAAAAATTACAAAAAGTTTGGATTCTAACAAATTCAAATTCTTTGCGAAATTTGGTCTGCATCAGATTTGTGTCACATCGATGAGCTCATCCATACTCGGCAGCTAGATGTAGAGGGGATCATAGATAACGGCACAGAGTGGCACAGGTTAGTGGAGATCTACTACTGATCTTGGATACATTCAAGGACTGGATGAAATTCCATCAAGTATCTAATTCTACAGAAAGCCGAAAGTGCAGACTTCAAAGTTTATAATTTCACGTAATAATTCCTATTTTTCACTGTAATTTCCTTTTTATGAGTAGCATTTATAGACTTGTTCCAGGCAAAACGACACACACCGTGTTTTGCTACTGCGTGGCCTAAGGGAGCGGAGCGTGACTTAAGAGTTCTCACTTTAGTTTTCTTTGAAACGTTGTATCCGCTGCCTTAAGCCCTGAACCAGGTATAACACAGTCAGATTCCGTTATCAAAAGCGAGGAGTCACAGCCGGGCTTTTATTTCTCACCTGGAAAACTGACAAATGCTATCGGCAACAAGATCAACTTTTCTGCTAGGTAGTTTTGATAATTGAGATTTATTGTGTCTGTCGTGCCAGCGCTGCTCCTTTAAAGGGATTGTCTGGTGTAGGAAACAGGATTAGGACATTCTAAAATCAGATTTTCCACCTACAATTAGTAAGACTGCAGAGCAGCTACAATTAGAATCTTTCTCTCTAAACTACACTAAGTGTGCAATGCCTTCTTTCCCCTTTGGTGGTGCTGTAGAAAAATTAAAGGGGTACTCCGGTGAAAATCTTTTTCTTTTCAAACTACTGGTTTCAGAAAGTTATATAGATTTGTAATTTACTTCTATTTAAAACTCTCCAGTCTTCCAATACTTATCAGCTCCTGTATGTCCTGCAGGAAGCGGTGTATTCTTTCCAGTATGACACAGTGCTCTCTGCTGCCACCTCTGTCCATGTCAGGAACTGTCCAGAGCAGGAAATCTCCATAGAAAACCTTTCCTGCTCTGGACAGTTCCTGTCTTGGACAGAAGTGGCAGCAGAGAGCACTGTGTCAGATTGAAACGTTCTAAAACCAGTTGATTTAGAAGGAAAAGATTTTCGCTGGAGTACCCCTTTAAAGACTTTTTTATCATGTCCTCTATCATTACAATTGATTGATTGATCAAGAGATTGGTATTCAGGAGAGATGAGCGCATTCACAGTGATAATGAAGCCAATGGATGTGTTAGCTCGGCAGTCGGCGTATCAGCCGACTGCTTTTATAGTCCATGCCGCTCTGGGTGCCTGGAAAAGCTGGATCCAGTCCTGGGAAACTTCTCCCGGAGCGGCACAGACTTCAAAGTCAGCTGATAAGCTGACTGCCGAGCTAACACATCCATTGTAAATTTGCTCATCTCTAGTAGTCATCTCACCTCTAATGATACTGCAGCACAGGTATATAACTGGGAGGGTGCACAGGTCCAGACGGTAGTCACCCGTAATCCATAGACAAAATAAATTAAAAAGGTGACACTCCACAATTCGTAAAAATAGGGACTTTATTATATTTTAGAAAAAAAATTAAACTCCATATGTGGATAGAACAAACCACATGTTTCACGCAGATGTGCTTAATCATGGTCTAAATTACAAGTAAAAAAAAAAAAAAACAAGTTAAAGCGGTAATTCACAAAAAAAAAATTATTTCAAATCAACTAGTGCTAGAAGGTGCCAGAGATCTGTAATTTACTTCTATTAAAAAAAAAAAAATCTCCAGTCTTCCAGTACTTATCAGCTGCTGTATGTCCTGCAGGAAGTGATATGTTCTCTCCAGTCTGACACAGTGCTCTCTGCTGCCACCTCTGTCCATGTCAGGAACTGTCCAGAACAGGACAGGTATTCTATGGGGATTTGCTACTGCTCTAGACAGTTCCTGATATGGACAGAGGTGGCAGCAGAGAGCACGGTGTCAGACTGGAGAGAATACACCACTTCCTGCAGGACTTACAGCAGCTGTTAAGTACAGGATGACTGGAGATTTTTTTGCCCTGGGGTAAAACTATCTTGATTATCTTGGTTATTCCCCCCTGGGGTTAGGGTTATTCCCCCCTGGGGTTAGTGTTATTCCCCCCTGGGGTTAGGGTTATTCCCCCTGGGGTTAGGGTTATTCCCCCTGGGGTTAGGGTTATACCCTCTGGGGTTAGAGTTATTCCCCCTGGGGTTAGGGTTATACCCTCTGGGGTTAGGGTTATTCCCCCCTGGGGTTAGGGTTATTCCCCCTGGGGTTAGGGTTATTCCTCCACTACAAACCACAGCGGTTCCGAGCGGGGCCGCCACGCGAGTCCCCTAGCGACTGCTGGACGTATGGGTACGCCCAGGGTCATCTAGGGGTTAAAAGGGAGGGACAAACAACCATGGGTTTAGACATTTACTATATGACTATAGGCTCAAAGCCCATACAAGAAACAGAAAGGACAACAATGGAGAAGAGGAGGAACGAAAAGAAGGAAAGAACATCTCGAGAATATTGTCGAACATGTGATCACCTGCCTTAAGTAGACTATCCCTTTAAGAAGCGGTAGACTATCCCTTTAAGGAGCGGTAGACTATCCCTTTAAGGAGCGGTCGATTAGTTACTGTTGCATATTTTTCAAACCTTTCAATATCATGATGCAATCCGGTCCGAGAGGAAAGGTTCACCGGTGTAATCCTCCCTTCTGAATTCTGTTCTCATGTCAATAAATGTAATCTTTCCAAAGCAAACACCTACTTACTAAGACGGACTACTTCTCCGCTGCCTCCCTTGTTAACGCGCCGTTATATTACAGTCCATAAATGACAATTAGCAGGCACTTTGTTTACATGGCCGTTCTGATCCGCCAGATGAGCTCCATTCTCAGAAGACATTAACAGGCTCTTTGCTTTTTTCCTTACGTTGATCTTGGTTCATAAAACATTTTTGAGATGCAGAGGAGCCCTCGCTCTGCGGATAGTCCACGGCTTCCTGTTTATGAGTCACTAATAATTAGGAAGGTGGTACATGACATTTCTCAGCCCAAGGGTTTGACACAGAATTGTGTCGGGGGGGATGGGGGGAGGGGTAAATGCCCTTCCAGGGTGGTCTGACAATGACCTCCTGACTCGGAGCAATGTCTGGCAGAATTATCGTACAAGAACAGTAGTTCCAAGGAAAGAAAGAAATGGCTGTTTCAAGTTTCCTCCTTTATTTATTGCATTCTTCTCGGGCTAATTTGTTAGTATCCACACGGACATAAATAACGTTTATATGTACGCTCAGGAAAATATTACCACTTTTAAGTCTGAATTCCCGGATCA
The DNA here is from genome assembly GCF_027789765.1 of Dendropsophus ebraccatus. Lineage (NCBI taxonomy): Eukaryota > Metazoa > Chordata > Amphibia > Anura > Hylidae > Dendropsophus > Dendropsophus ebraccatus. The sequence continues at coordinate 139,940,530 of NC_091459.1, read as the reverse complement.
TTCCGGAATGTGATTTTATGAAATATTGCATCGTTTACAACATTGAAGGCTATGGAACATTAAACCTAAAAATGAATTATAACGGTAAACAGGAAAAACTTGCCCGCTGGATTTGTCAGCCGTACGGGATATTCTGCAACCCTTGAAAACAAACAAGGAGAAACCTGGCGGACAAATTCAAGGATTTAATTACCATCCAGTTTCTTCGAGTCCAACTCTTGAACTCTTAAGGCAGGGCAGGGCTTAACTATGTGGGCTGGGCTTAGTGTTCCCGGGTTCTGATTGGTTAAAGAGTGGAGGAGGGTTCCTTCTGAAGACAGACTGAAGTTTGTGAGAAACAGGAGGGGGAGTATGTCTGATCTTCATAACGTAATAAAAAGGAATGAGAGGATTATAGAAAGGAAGAAATACTTTAATTTTTTTTTTTTTTTTTTGCACATTAAATGTTCCAAGTTATCCTTATCCATTAGGGATTTCTTTTTTTTTTTTTTTACACCTTAAAGGGATATTTTCATCTCCAAAACTTTAACTAAATTGTACTAGATAATTCAAAAGTAAGGAATTTTGCCAATGATTATTATTAGCAAACTTGCTTACTTTAACATTTTGTCCCTCTTCTCTTCCTGTGTAGTTGACAGCTCATTGCCTATGTTACTGACCTCCGCTCTCTGATCACTGGTAGACGGGCTGTTGACATCCTAAGGAGGTTGGGATCTTAGGAGGTGGTAGGTATGGTTGAGTGAGCATACTCGGTCAAGCATAGTGCGTCATTGAGCATCAGAGTGTTCGATCGGGCTTGATGCCTGACCGAACACCTCGCAGTGGTCAGGTATAGGTGGACAAACACCATAAACATCTTATGGCCCAATGTTCGGCCATCAGTGATATCTCCCACCCGCTGCCGTAAACTATTTAATTTTTTCGTTCAATATTTTTATATATATTTCGTCCCTTGAGGGGATGTTTATATTAAATATACAAAAATTTGTAGGTTTCGCCATGACACATTAGAACTCCGACGGCATGCCATCAATTGACAGCATACTGCTGGCGTTCTTATGTGTTTTGCACTTAGGTATTGCATTTTTCATTCAAATTTTTGTATACTTCAAATAGACATCCCTTCAAGGGACAAAATATATATAAAAAATTAAACAAAACAATGAAATAGGTTAACCAGGCACCCTAATGCTGCGTTTACACAAAACGATAATTGGCCCGATCGTACGATTAACGATGTTGGAGTAACAATTTCTTTTTTCATAACGATCAGCGTTTAGACGGTACGATATATCGTATGGAAAATTTGTTTTGCAATCGTTTTGCGATCGCTTAAAGCCTATCTCACGCATTGGTTAAATCGGCGAATGACTGTTCACACGGAACAATCGGCGAATTTTTTGCAAACGATCAACGACGATTTGAGAACATGTTCAAAGATCAAAATGAACGATTTCTCGCTCGTCGTTTGATCGTTCGCTGCGTTTACATGTACGGTTATCGTTCGAATTAGATCGATATCGCGCAAATTCGCACGATAATCATTACGTGTAAACGCAGCATTAGCTCTGCCGAACAGGGAGCACCTGGTTATTGTCTCTATTCACTTCAATGGAACTGAGCAGGAAAACCCCGCCCAAGCTGGAGACAAGAGTGGGGCTGTCTCTGGAAGAAAGTGGCCATGTTTTTGGAGTGCTGGATAACCCTTTTTAAAGGGGTTATCCAGCGCTACAAAAACATGGCCACTTTCTTCCAGAAACAGCCCCACTCTTGTCTTCAGCTTTGGCGGGTTTTTCTGCTCAGTTCAATTGAAGTGAATGGAGCTTAATTGGAAACCGCACCTGAACTGGGGACAAAAGTCGTGTTGTCACACTGGATAACCCCTTTAAGCAGTGTATTGAAAAATGCTTGTAATGAGCATCCAAGTATTTTAGTGCTCGCTTAACACTAGTGGTAAGTATGATCTTCAGGTCTCCAGGGCTTGTGGATTGTCCCTGGATGCATGCGTAATCCCGCTCATTCAGCTCAGCATCCCTGCTTTTTTCTTTGGGCATTTTTTTCAATCGTTTTTTACTTTATGTGTGAATGATCTTTTTTTGTGATTTAGGCATTTTTGTGTGCCATCACATGACCTAGCTGCTGGATTACAAAAGGTGACAAAAAAACACCAGAAAAAAAAATGTCATAGGAAAGGCAATGGCGTTTTTGAGACAACCAGAACAATCCCATTGAAGTCTAAAAAACACCATGCCCTCAGCATGCTACATTTTGGAAAATGTGTTACAGAACCGAAACGCCAGAAAGGAGAGAAGAACACCACCCCAAAAAACGCCAGGTGTGTAAGGCCGACCATAAACTTCCAGTGACTTCCAGCTAACATTTGGACGCTGGAGTTTTTGGAAAAAAAAAAAAAATTATTGGTGTTTTTCCACGATTTTAAGGCAGTCTGAAGTCTCAGATTCTTTTTTTTTTTTTCGGTTCCTGTTGAGCCACTTAGAGGTAATAACAGCTTACGCTCCTTACATTTTCAGATGCTCTGCACCCAGCCGCTTGCTCTACTATACAGCAGGGATTGGGAACCTCAGGCCCTCCAGCTGCTGCAAAAGTACAGTTCCCATCATAATGGATATTGTAATTTTGCAACAGCTGGAGGGCCGAAGTTTCCCCATCCCTGCTATACAGTAATGGTACTTTTACACGGTGCGATAATTCGCCCGATCGCACGATTAACGATTTTGAATGAACAATGTTTTTTTGTATAACGATCAGCGTTTAGACGGAACGATACATCGTACGGACAATTCGCTTTGCGATCGTTTTGCGATTGTTTAAGCCTATCTCACACATGGGTGAAATCGCTGAAAGAATGTTTACACGGAACGATCTGCAAATTTTTTGCGAACGATCAACGATGATTTGAGAACATGTTGAAAGATCAAAATGTACGATTTTTTGCTCGTCGTTTGATCGTTCGCTGCGTTTACACGTACGATTATCGTTCGAATTTGACCGTTATCGTGCAAAAACGAATGATCAATCGTCCCGTGTAAAAGGACCATAACATGGGACCTACCTTTGAGCAGCCACAGGGCAATAGAAACAATTTGGAAACAATTCTGAAAGTCAGCACCAAATTGGACCCAAATCAAATCATGTAATGCTGCGTTTACACAGAACGATTATCGTTCGAATTTTCGCATAAACGATCGCATTTGATCGATAATCCTATTGTGTAAACACAGCAAACGATCAAAAGGCGAGCGAGAAATCGTTCATTTTGATCTTTCAAAATGTTCTTAAATCGTCGTTCGTCGTTCGCTGAAAATTCGCAGATCGCTTCGTGTAAACAGTCTTTCACCGATTCACCCTATGTAAAAGATGGGCTTAAGGGATCTTAAAAACGATCGCAATAACGATTTTTCTTACGAATTTTCAATCGATTTTTCTAACGATTTATTCGTCTAAATGCTGATCGTTATAAAAACCAAATCATTGCTTCAAAATTGTTAAACGATCGATTGGGCGAATTATCGCTCCGTGTAAACGCAGCATAAGATTCGCTCATCTTTTGAAAACTTTAGTCATCCATCAAAAATTTTTGTATCTTTCCTTACCAGTTTTCATGTCAGTTTTATATGAGCGTATTGGGGATCCAGTTAGATGCTGCATATTTAACCTTCCATTACAATATTAATTATTAAGAGAATAGGCAGAGAAGACAAGTTTTGGCTACTTACATATAAAAGTGAAAAGGTGGCCATACACCTTCAGGAATGATCATTGAGCTGAAGGTTCATGGGTTCTTCATGGGGAGGGCAGGGTGAGCCACAGCCAAAAATTCTGTTAGTGACTTATCTCACAGAGAAAAAAGGGAAAAGGTAGTAAAAAGGTAAAGCCCCTGTTACACAGGGGGACATGAGGAGCAAATGAGCGCTATTACACGTGTCAGAAGCTAGCGGGTGAGTACAGGGAGGGCCGTGGGGGGGCGCCCGGGTGATCGCTAGATCATCCGGGCAGCCCATAGAGGATAGCGGCAGTCTGCTGCCTCCGCTCCTATTCCACAGAGGGACGACATGTTGAAAGACAAACGACAGCAACGATCAACTGTCATCGTTCATGCCGGCTGATCGCTGCCTTCTATTATACAGGATTATTATCGGCCGTAACGGACGATAATTATTCCATGTAATAGGGCCTCAAGGTAGTAAAAATCTGTCATGCCGGACCACCATCTCCGCTAATATCATCAGTTGAGGCTTGGGAGGTCGCCATATTGTCAGCTGAACATGTCATCAGTGGCTGGTTTGGCCAACTATAGTATAAAGTGTATGAGGGACCTCTAGACTAAATTAGGCGGATTCTAATATGTTTTATAGGTTTATCCAACTGTCTGTAGTGTATGGCGGCCTACCAACTTGACTAGCAAGTGCAAATACATGCTAACACGTGTTGTATGTGTTTTTGTGCGGTAATAATGACCCTGCATGGAAAAATAACACAAGGTAAGGCTATGTTCACACAGCATATATTTTTGTAAAAGTACGGCCGTTGTTGCAATCGGCATCAACATCCGCACAAAAGACGCGCTGCATGTTCTTCTATGGTGCCGCAAACAACTGACATGTCAGTTTTCTGCGGCTGCTATTCAGTGAATAGCAGCCGCAGAAAACCCTGTCAGTGCGCACTATGGAGCGAGCGGCTCTGGCCGCTTGCTTCACAGTGTGATATGGGGAGTTCTGATGTGGGTGCGCGCATCAGAACTCTACGGCCATAAAGATCATCCGGCCAGTACTGCAGTAGCGGCCGGGATGATCTTTGCAGAGACTGGCCAACCGGGTCACAGAATGGCCGGTCTCTTACGCCATGTGAACATGGCCTAAAGAGTATTTCTGCTCTACTATAATTTTCCACCTTCCCTTTAATGCACTTTTTTCTTATTTTGAAGCAAAAAAACTAAAAACCTCATAAAAATCAGAAGGAAAAAAAAAAGAAAAGCAGCAACAAGGTGTAAATGTGGTTTTAAATGACAATATATGTGAGGTTTTCTGCAGAAACAACAAAAGCAACAGAAACAACAACTAAAGCCTCTGTGATGAACTTGATTCCAGAGCAAATACTTTGTGAAGGAAAAATAAACGAAGCTACTGAGCGCGGCGCACACGGCGAAGAACAAAAGAATGTTTGAGGTTTGATAGAGCAACATACAATATATAGTAAAGCCAAAGTAGGAACAACAATATCACAGCTGTGTAAGCCATGTTATACACAGAAGGTCACCGCGTCTTACTGAAGGGGCCACCTAGTAGTCTACAGATTTCTCTAGTGCTCTGATGGTTCTCCATTGTATAGTTAAAAACTTTTGTGGCTCTAGCCGTTAGTTCTGATCAGTTATCAGTTTGATTATAAAGCCGATCGATAATATTGTGATCAGTAATGTTAATTTATGGCAATAATACATTAATTTCTAATCCGCAGGAATCTGATCCTTCTGTTGATCAATGAAACTTATACAAAATATTCAAAGAAGTAATTCAGTTGCTATGGGCAAATACTCCCATGTCCCATTGCACAAGATTTGATAAATTTCCCTACATACGTTTTTTTAGTGGAAAATGTAAGCACGTGGCTTTATTATGGATCTCCTAACTGGATGGAGCCCCAACACAGGAGTATAGAAGTATATTTGTTCTACCAAATATTCATATGCCTCGTATCTGGGGGAGGACAACGTATATTGTATATGGTGGGGGATAACGTATATTGTATATGGGGGAGGATAACGTATATTGTATATGGGGGAGGATAACGTATATTGTATATGGGGGAGGATAACGTATATTGTATATGATGGAGGATAAAGTATATTGTATATGATGGAGGATAAAGTATATTGTATATGATGGAGGATAAAGTATATTGTATATGGTAGAGGATAACGTATATTATATATGATTGAGGATAACTTATATTGTATATGGGGGAGGACAACGTACTGTATATTGTATATGGTGGAGGACAACGTATATTGTATATGATGGAGGATAACTTATATTGTATATGGTGGAGGATAACGTATATTGTATATGATGGAGGATAACTTATATTGTAAATGGGGGAGGACAACGTACTGTATATTGTATATGGTGGAGGACAACGTATATTGTAAATGGGGGAGGACAACGTATATTGTATATGGTGGAGGATAACGTATATTGTAAATGGGGGAGGACAACGTATATTGTATATGGTGGAGGATAACGTATATTGTATATGGTGGAGGACAACGTATATTGTATATGGTGAAGGATAGCGTATATTGTATATGGTGGAGGACAACGTATATTGTATATGGTGGAGAATAACGTATATTGTATATGGTAGAGGATGATGTATATTGTATATGGTGGAGGACGATGTATATTGTATATGGTGGAGGACAACGTATATAGTATATGGTGGAGGACAACGTATATTGTAAATGGGGGAGGATAACGTATATTGTATATGATGGAGGATAACGTATATTGTATATGGTGGAGGACGATGTATATTGTATATGGTGGAGGACAATGTATATTGTATATGGTGGAGGACAATGTATATTGTATATGGTGGAGGACAACGTATATTGTGTATGGAGGAGGACAACGTATATTGTGTATGGTGGAGGATAGCGTATATTGTATATGGTGGAGGACAACATATATTGTATATGGTGAAGGATAACGTATATTGTATATGGTGGAGGACAACGTATATTGTATATGGTTGAGGACAATGTATATTGTATATGGTAGAGGACAACGTATATTGTATATGGTAGAGGATAACGTATATTGTATATGGTAGAGGATAACGTATATTGTATATGGTGGAGGACGATGTATATTGTATATGGTGGAGGACAATGTATATTGTATATGGTGAAGGATAATGTAAATTGTATATGGTGGAGGACAACGTATATTGTATCTAGTGGAGGAAAATGTACATTGTATATGGTGGAGGATAAGGTATATTGTTTATGGTGGAGGATAGTTAATAAGGTTGAAAGAAGTCAAGAGTCCATCAGGTTCAACCTAGGGAAACCCTACTGTGTTGATCCAGGGAAGGGCAAAAATCCCTATGAGACAGGTGCCAATTGCCCCATCACAGAGAGAAAATACCTTCCAGACTCCAATGGCGATCAGAATAATTCCTGGATCAACGTATCACCAGAAATCTAATGTCCATAACTTGTAATATTATATTTTTCAAGAAAAGCATCCAGGCCTCCCTTGAACATATTTAATGAATTAGCCATGACAACATCATGTGGTAGAGAGTTCCACAGTCTTACCGCTTGTACAGTAAAGAACCCGAGTCGGTGCTGATGGTGAAATCTTCTTTCTTCTAGACGTAGAGGATGCCCCCTTGTCATGGTTACAGACCTAGGAGTAAAAAGACCACTACAAAGATCACTGTACTGTCCATTCATATATTTGTACATTGTGATCAGATCGCCCCTAAGACGTCTTTTTTCTAGTGTAAATAACCTCAAGCTTGATAACCTGCCCTGGTACTGTAACCCACCCATTCCCTTAATGACCTTTGTTGCCCTCCTCTGCACCCGCTCTAGGTCAGCTGTGTCCTTCCTATATACCAGTGCCCGGTGCTGTACACAGTATATACCATGTGTGGTCTGACCAGTGATTTATAAAGAGGCAAAACTATATTCTCATCTTTAGCATCTCGGCCTCTTTTGATGCACCCCATTATTTTATCAGCCTTGGCAGCTGCTGCCTGGCACTGATCACTAAAGTTGAGTTTAGTGTTTAATGTTTTTACGACCCAAATGCATAACCTTACATTTATCCACATTAAACTTAATTTGCCATTTCTCCACCCAAGCCTCCAGCTTCTCCAATTCCCTCTGTAATATGATATTATCATCCTCTGTGCTGATTACGTTACCCAGTTTAGTATCATCTGCAAAAATGGAGATTCTACTCTGTAGCCCCTCTACAAGATCATTAATAAAAATATTAAAAAGAAGTGGACTCAACACTGACCCCTGTGGTACCCCACTAGTAACTAAAACCCAATCTGAATATGTTCCATCAATGACCACCCTCTGTTTCCTATCACTCAGCCAGTTACTTTTCCATTTACATATATTTTCCCCGAGTCCCAGCATCCTCAATTTATAGACCAATTTTCATGCTGCACAGTATCAAATGCCTTTGAAAAGTCCAGATACACAACGTCCACAGCCTCCCCCCGGTCCAGTCAATAACTGACCTCCTCATAGAAGCCGATTAGATTAGTCTGACAGGACCGATCCCTCATAAATCCATGCTGGTGCTGCGTTATAAGATTGTTTTCATTAAGATACACCAGTATAGCATCTCTTACAAACCCCTCAAATACTTACAGGCCTATAGTTTCCAGTACGGATGGTCTGAACCTGCTGAGGTTCGGGTTCGTACGAACCTGAACTCTCGGCAATGATTCCCGCTGTCTGCCTGCTCCGTGGAGAGGGTGGATACACCCGGGGGACCGCCTGGAAAGCTGGGATACAGCCATAGCCATAGGCTGTATCCCAGTTTTCCAGGCGGTCCTCCGGCTGTATCCACCCTCTCCATGGAGGTGGAAGACAGCGGGAATCATTGCCGAGAGTTCAGTTTCATACGAACCTGAATCTCGGCAGGTTCAGACTATCCCTAGTTTCCAGCATCACTCTTAGACCCCTTCTTGAATATTGGTACCACATTAGCTATGCCCCCGTCCTGTTGAACAGTCCCTGTCATTATATACCAATTTTTTTTTTTCATCGGTCATGTTCCGATCTGGCTATATGCTTGGAGGTCAGGAGAGATAGCTGTTCACCACACATTGACAGTGTCTGGGACCCAATACAGAAAAAAACTTTGAACCCCATGTGTGCAGTAACTGTACCCCATGTAGCTAGAGATAAGCGAATTTGCCGAAGTTCGTGTTTGTATGAACCTGAACTATCAGATTCTGATTCCCGCTGTCTGCAGCCTCCGTAAACAGGGTGGATACAGCGTAAGGACCGCCTGGAAAACTGGGATACAGCCTATGCCAATGTCTGTACCCCAGTGTTCCGGGTGGTCCGTAAGGCTGTATCCACCCTGTTCACGAAGGCTGCAGACAGCGGGAATCAGAAGCCGATAGTTCAGGTTCATACAAACCTTCTTCGGCAAACTCGCTCATCTGTACATGAAGCTATGCCCCTGTTTGAAAGGATGGCAAGGGTTTGTAACTACCAAGAAAAATATCATGGTTTTATCTCTTACATTTTTTTTTTTATGGAGAGGCCATATTTAGAGAAAGACTAGGAATTCCTGCTGCAAATACAAGGGGCTGCTGATAAGTCTTTGGCTTCATATTCTTCTTTTGTTTCTTTGGTAATGAATGTTACATCACATGAAAGCCTTTCTGTAGAGATGAGTGAACCTGGAGCATGCTCGAGTCGATCCGAACCCAAACTTTCGGCATTTGAAATTGGATAAAACCCTAAGGCTATGTAGAAAACATGGATATAGTCACTGGCTGTATCCATGTTTTCCAGACAACCTTAGAGCTTTATCCAAGTTCAGCAGCCCCAGCTAATCAAATGCCAATGGTTCGGGTTCGGATCGATTCGAACTCGAACCCGGTTCCCTCATCTCTACTTATGTGTCTAATGTCTATATGTTTTCAAAATTTTGTGTATGTAGCTTATGGCATCAGTGATCTAGGCACGCAGGAAAACAAAATGGCGGAGTCTAAGACGATATTCATGGCAAATGTGAGCAGAGGAGGGATAAAATTCTTGTTTCCGCAAGGAAAGTCTGCAAAGGATATTCATGGTGATATGTCGCAGACATTGGGAGATTAATGTTCTTTATATTCTACTGGTAAGAGCCATGTTGCCAAACTTAAAATGGACCGCTTCAGCACCAATCATGAGGAATGTCCTGGACGACCGAGAGTGGTTGTTCGAGAGATCGTTGATGCTGTGCACAATCTCATACTGGCGAATCAGCGAATTTCAGCTAAAGGAATAGCAGACATCAAGGGGATTTCGTGTGATCGTGTTTGTATCATTATTCATGAACATTTGAACATGAAGAAGCTATCTGCAAAGTGGCTCCCCAAATGTTTAACAACAGATCAGAAAAGCATGTGAGTGACAACTTCCCGGTCCATTTGTCAGTGTTTCCGGATTGATAAGAACGTCCTGGATGGACTGGTCACTATGGATGAGACATGGATTGATTTGTTTGACCCTGAAACCGAGGAGCAGTCAGAAGAGTGGCGGCACAGAGGTTCTCCTGGTCCAAAGAAGTTCAGGGTGCAAAAATCAACCACTAAGGTGATGGCGTCTGTGTTCTGAGATAAGGAGGATATGCTGTTAGTGGACTGCCTTTAAAATGGTTCCACAATCAATGCAAGGTATTACACTAAACTTTTGGACCAATCAAAGGCAGCTCTAAAGGACAAAAGGTGCGGCAAGCTGTCCAAAGGAATCTTGTTCCTGCAAGACAACTTCTCCGCTCTCACTGCACAAGCGACCACTGCAAAACTGGGGGAGCCAGGCTTCCAGCTGGTTTATCACCCATCTTATTTACCAGATCTTCCTAACCTGAAGAAACCCCTCAAGAGAACCAAATTTCCCACCATTTCTGATGCCATGGCTGCCACGGATGCCTTATGGCACAACCGAAATCCTTCTTTTTGCAAGGTTTACAGAATTTGGAATACTGATATATGACGTGTGTGGACATAAGTGGAGAGTATGTGGAAGTCTTATCTTCCTATCTTGCTTCTTTCTGGGTAAATCCAAAGACTTATCAGCAGCTCCTCATATTCTGTCAATATTTTACAAAATATAAGAAAATATATAAAAAAATTTACTCTGAAGCTTATACAGTAAGAGGCGTTTTGTTCATGCTTAATGTAGTGATGAGCTATATAATATGGTAATAAAATTTCACGTACGTTAAAATGATCCAGACGCAGTATTTACTTTAAAGAAGCGGAAATCCTAAGCCTAAAGTAAATACCCTCACAGCCGGAGCCATTCCATAAACCTTCCCACCAAGGCTATTCTAGAAAGCGAAGATAAGTCACATGTCCCTGTAATGATCGCCTTCTGGTCCTCCTCCTTCTATCCACTTATAATCAATAAACCAATTGTGGGCATAAAGGTTCCCATCACCGCCCCATTAACATTATCCTTCATCTCTATAGACGTCTCTGGTTCTTGAATTAGCGGCAGATTGGAAACGTTAACTTTTTTTTAAGTGGACATGTGTACAAGTGAAAACATGTGCCGGGCTGAAATAAAAGCATTGTGCCCTTGGTGAGGCTGAACTCTTAAAGGTAATTGTCGGGAAAACAAGATCCATACTTATCTAGCAATTTGTGGTCGAGTAGAAATAGTTGTATGTACAGTATGTTGCATGGATAGCCGGCACGAGAATAACATTGAAAGGAAAAAAAACAAAGGGTGTTTGCAGTTTGCAAAAAAAATAGTAATACAAAAATGTAAACAGCTACTACATAGCATACTGTAACATTGTGGGCAAGGGAGTCACTAAGGGGCAAGGAATCGCTATGGGCCTCAACAACCAAAAGGGTCATTTCCATTCAAACATAAAGTACCGTTAATCATGACAGTGAAAGTTGTCACACTGTTTTTTTTTTATCCGTTTTTTGCAAAATTGAATGAAAAAAATGGATGAAAAACGGATGCATCGTTTTGATCCGTTTTTCCCCCAAAAAAAAAGAACGATCAAAACACATCCTTTTTTAACATGTGGTTTACCACTGAGATGGTAACACATGCTCCCGTTTCCTGCAATCTCCTGGTTTGTACAGGACGTATTGGCAGTAAGTCTCCACTGTCTATGGTGCAAGGTGCAAGCAAGGTGGATTGTGAGAAAGTGTGTGCTCTACTGCATGGCAACAGCAGAGAAAAGTCCAGGAAATGATCAAATCTATGGGGGAGAAGAACAATACAGTCATGTAGGTTTTTATTTTCAGACAAAAACTTTTTGTAGGAAATCTCTTTTAAAGGGGTTACCCAGCCCTGCAAAAACATGTCCACTTTCTCCCAGAGACAGCACCACTGTTTTCTATAGTCCAGGTGTGGTTTGCAAGCTTGATTCACTTCAATGGAACTGAGTTACAAAACCTGCACCCAACCTGGAGACAAAAAGTGCTGTCTCTGGAAGCAAGTGGCCATGTTTTTGTAGCACTGAATAACCCCTTTAACCCCTGTACGACTCATGACGTAACTGTACATCATGGCGCCGCTAGGGGAGTTCAGAGGGGGGCCACGCAGCAACACCGCGCGTATATAGATGAGGAGGAAAAAATGAAAGAGCAAAAATGAAAATTGTTAAAATTGGGGAAACGGATCAAAACGAATGCACACAAATGCATCAGTTTTTCCATCCTTTTTTCTGTATCTGTTTTTTGCAAAAACTGATGAAAAAAACAGTGAGAGCCCAGCCTAAACCTATTCTACTGTAGAACAACCAAAATGCTAAGTGTGACCCCAACCCAACAGTTAATGTGTGAATACTTAACACTTACAAGACCCGGACAATTTTCATTTTTGCACTTTCGTTTTTTCCTCCTCGTGTATATAAGGCCACCGGGATCACTGCGTTTCAGAGCGGGTCGCTGCGCGGCCTCCCTCTGGACTCCCCTAGTGGCGCCATGACATACAGTTACGTCATGGGTCATCTATAGGTCAAAAGGGTTATCCAATGCTACAAAAACATGGCCACTTGCTTCCAGAGACAGCGCTTTTTGTCTTTAGTTTGGGTGCAGGTTTTGTAACTCAATTCCATTGAAGTGAATGGGGCTTAATTGCAAACCACACCTGAACTATAGACAATACTGGTGCTGTCTCTGAAAGAAAGTGGACATGTTTTTGTAGGGCTGGATAACCCCTTTAAAAGAGATTTCCTAGAAAGAGTTTTTGTATGTAAAATGACTTACATGACGGTATTGCTCTTCTCCCCCATAGATTTGATCACTTCCTGGACTTCTCTCTGCTGTTGCCATGCAGTAGAGCACAGACTCTCTCATAATCCACCTTGATCGCACCTTGCACCTTGGACAGTGGAGACTTACTGCCAATAGAACCTGTACAAACCAGGAGATTGCAGGAAACGTGAGCATGTGTTACCATCTCAGTGGATGCCCTAAGACAACAGGGCAAACAAAGAAGCTCACGGCAGGATCATCAATCTCTCATACAATACATTTTTAGAATTGCTTATTGATTTGAAATATATTTAAAGGGGAACTATCAGCAGGTTAGACGAATCTAAAGGCCCTATTCCACAGAACGATTATCGGCCATCACGGACGATAATCCTCCAGTGGAATAGAAGGTAAGGATCAGCCGACATCGTTCAGGTCAACTGATCGTTGTGTTGTTTGCCTTTCAAACATGTTAAAAGACAAACGACTGATACAGCAACGATCTGCTGCCGTCCCCCCGTGGAATAAGTGCAGACCGCTGCTGTATGCTATGGGCTGCCCGGACGATCAACGATTACCTCTCAGTCGGAATAGGACCTTTACCTGCTTATATGTCCCTATTGCACAGGAGATGCAGAGGAGGAAGGTATGTCTCTTACCTTACTTCTTGGGGCCATTTCAGTGAAGTTAGTCCTGTGCTCCATGGACCAGTGAAACCATTAGGAGTACTGGGGCACTTGTTAGAAGCATTGCCCTTCCCCATTGTGCTGATCTGCCCCAGCCGACCTGCCCCTTACTAATGATAATGAATGGAGCAAGCCAGCCTGGGGGCAGGTCGGATCGGTGCTATGGGGGTGGGCAGTGCTCCTAACAGGTGCCCCAGTGCTCCTAACGGTCTCACCAGAACAAGGAGCACACGACTAACTGCACTGAAACGGTGCAGAGGATGAAGGATAAGAGACATACTGTATCTTCCTCCCCGGCGTCTCCTGTGCAAGATGGACCTCTCATTAGGTTAGAGTTGTGTAACCTCCTGAGGGTTCCCCTTTAATATCAGTTATGACCTGTTTATGTTGGTGGGAAAACCTTAATGTTTGCAGATTTAGCAATCTTCTACATTCTGTTTGAAAACATTATCATTTGTATGTTGAGGAGTAAGATTTGGAGAAGTCTTTGAATGAATCCTCCGGCAGCCTATATTCTCACAGTACATTCCAATCCCGTGTCTCAGAGAAGAGTACCAGCTGCTGTGTTTCTCGAAAAATCATTTATCTAGATTGCTTTTAATCACTCATATTCTTGAATGTAAGCTAGCCAGGTAATTTACTTTAAGCTCGCTGCTTTCACTTGCCAAAAATTCTCTCCAGCAAAAACAAATCTATATAGAGGAAACTAATCCAACACGGGTTGACATACATAAGTGTAAAGACTTTTATAGTTCAATCTTCTGGTGACTCACGTTCATAACAGCTGAGCCAAACAATCAATACTCACTCTATTCATTTGACTTTTTTATGTACCAAGGAATAAAGTCAAAGTCTAAAAAAAAATAAAAATCACTAATTAATTATGAACAATAATAATAATTTATAGATGTCTCTATAGGGACATCGAGAACCTGGGAACATTCCTTCTTCAAATCCGGAACGTCAAGTTTTAATCTACAACGGGTTAACCAGAGCATAGGAAGTTTGGCTTGATATAGTGGCCTTATGGGCTCCCTGTCATCTTTCTACTGAAAACATTAAACTTAAACAAGAGATAATCAAAAAAGCAGAACCTGGACCGGCCATTCGCCAGGAGAACATCTGACTTCTTCACGCGATTAGAAAAGCTCTTGTTAATCTTTGGCAACATCTCCTTGAAGGCAAAAAAAAACCAGCAAAGCCCTCGATATTTATAACCTTAATTTGAGTGATATTTCAATTCCCAGCCCTAGCATCTAAACACATTTTTCTTTGATTTCCCAATGGCTTATTGTGTTTCAGATTCCTAGCACTAAACAAAAAAAAATCCTGGCTGCGGTGAAGCCGCTATTAATTTAGAATTATTAATTTTCAAGCACGTGCATGATCGCGATAGGTTCTCCAAGCATGGTATTTAGTTTACGGGAGAATCTTAGGGCTTTTATGGGTCAAAAAAAATATATATATATTGCCGAAGAATGCAATGAGCTGACAGGAGGATATGACTTTCCTTCCAAATGGCTTCAGTTGGCCGCGTTCTCATGTCATGTCTGTCAGGAAACAAGACTTCCATGGATGGGAGCCGGAACATCCATTTTATTTCTACATTCCTGTTTCTCAGCTGGCCAAATGTTTTTGCTTCTAGCTAGAAAAAAGTAACATTATCTACATCTGTACGGTAACTTAATAGATATTTAAGGTTAACACTAGGCTCAACAGCTTGAGGTAAATCGACAAAATGTCATCGACACGTCACTATGTAGCTTACATTTGGTTACGTGGTATCGAAACATAACGCACAGTACAGTATGTCTTGTAATAATTGGCCCCAGATTCCGTCCATGAAGGGTAAAGGTAATGGGTGAGTGGGGTTTCTGTAGTCAGGCATTCTCAATATTATAGATCTCTGTAAATTGTCTTTTAGGAATAGATTTCTTTTTGGCCTTCAGAACCTATGAACCTACTTTTTTTTTTTTTTTTACTATGGGGTGCAACATCATCTCATAAAACCTTATATCCCTGATAGTGCTGCTTCCTTATCCCTTTCCCTCCACATTCGCTATTACCTCCTAAAGTTTCCCACCACTGTCCTCCTAGGACAGTGGAATTTAAGGGCTTTTTTTTTTATATATATAGCGCACACAGAGTCCGCAGTGCTTCACCTATCTGTATGTTTTGGGTGTGGGAGGAAACCGGAGTACCCAGAAGAAACCCACGCAAACACCAAGAGAACATACAAACTCTTTGCAGATGTTGCCCTTGGTGGGATTTGAACCCAGGACCCCAAGGTAAGGACCTGCAAGGCTACAGTGCTAACTAGTGAGAGAAAGATCAGGATAGCCCCTCAACACTGCAGGTTTTCAAGTCCAATATGGCTAGGATGTAGGAGTGCTTAAAGGACGAAGCATCAAGGATCTGCATAGACCCTCCGATTCAGTGTGGTGCCTGGCAAAAGGCCCTGGCCGGCTGGCCAGGCCCTAGAAAGTCTCTCAGCAGGACATGTTCTCTGATGCTGACTGAAAGCTAACTGGAACTCGGAATAATCTGCTTCACCACTATATCTCAACTGCATGGAGCTTTCCTATAGGTGGAAAGAATATGGGGAGACATTAGGACTGACCTCTGATAGGTTCCCTAAGAAAAGAGGGATATCTGTGAGGTAGAGGGCTTCAAAACCGGCCTAGACAAGTTCTTAGAGCAAAATAATACAAATGCATATGTATAGAACCTATCACCCCTCCCCCTTCCCTGTATCAATCCCCTCCTTGGTTGAACTTGATGGACATGGTCTTTTTTCCACCTTATTAACTATGTAACTATGTAACTATCAACAGGGATTGGCCAACTCTCAGCTGGTAGCAATGCAGTCGAAATATATGAGATCTATCACATACACAATTAACCCTTTGTATTAATACTTTCAGCTGTGCTATACAATAGTAAGAGATGTGGTGAGACACCTAGTGGCGGGATAGAAAAATACACGTTCAATCCACAGAACCCCTAGCTTATGGTTTTCTTTCAGTGTCGGGCTACACATACTCAGAACAGTAATAGCACCGTGATTCTGGGACAAAACAGTTGGACTTTATATATCATATATGTTTCAAAGCCCTAATTGTGCGCACATCTCCAGACCCTATTTTTTGTATGGAGCAGGTTTCTATACTTTTTCTGTGACCTCTGTGACCTGTGCAGAGGCCAATCAACAAGGAGAGCGAGAGAAATTGAGCTCCTATTGTCTCCTCTATCTATTGGTTTAAACTTTCACTTTGAGGCTATGTTCAGATGCTGTATGACACCGGCTGTTCCATGACCTGTCAGATAAGATCATCCCAGCCGGTACCGCAGTACCTGACATGTCAGTTTTCAATGGTGCCGCTAGAGATTTCTCAAAAGGCAGCACTACGTAAGTACCGTAAAAATCACGGCCGTTTTTACAACAGCTGTGATTACTACGGAACTTACGTAGTGTGAACATACTCTAATGCTGTAAAGATCACTTCCCAGCAGCCTCCTTCTTATCATTATGGACAAAACAGTAAGTCTCGGCTTATTTTTTGGCTTAGTGGTATAAATAAAAACTGCAATATTTTTGGATATAAAAGTAAACTGTACCTTTCCTGGAGCTGATGGTGATTGCCTATTTAAAAACAAAGAAACATATTTTTATTTCTCAACCAAGTGTCAAGGAGGCAAGGCTGAGCTTCTCAAGTGCCACAGCCTAGCACCCACCCTCATTTGTCCCACCTCTCAGCCTCTCCTCGATTGACGGGGCAGGGCCTACTATAAGACGCCAGTCTTCATAAATGCCCCCCCCCCCCCAAGAAGTTCACAATCTGTAGGTTTGGTAGCCAATGGTGAAAATATGGTGAATTTTAATTCAACCATCATACAAAGATGCAACGTGCGACATTTTGGTCTTTTTCACATTTGAAAAAGACCCAAATGGGTCGAAACATTGACAATGTGTATGATGCTTGAATATAAATTCATCATATCTTCACTTTTAGATGCTGTTGGATTCAGCCTTTCTGTGATGTTAAATGGTCTCCGCTTGGAATTGGAGTACCTCTGATGTGCGTTCCACCTCTACTACAGCAAGAGGCATTCTCTTGACTTCTTATGGTATATCATCATGCATGTCAAAAGTTATTGATTGCAGTGGATCTCACAGCTTAGATCCAATGTGATCAGGAGATATAGGGGACAGTGAGAGAGCCTGGCAGCAGCGCAATCCACTCCCTGGCTGCTCATTAATTCCTCAATTCATTAAAGGGGTTATCCAGCGGTCTGACACAGTGCTCTCTGCTGCCACCTCTGTCCATGTCAGGAACTGTCCACAGCAATAGAAAATCCCCATAGAAATCCTCTCCTGCTCTAGACAGTTCCAGACATGGACAGAGGTGGCAGCAGAGAGCACAGTGTCAGACTGGAAAGAATACACCACTTCCTGTAGTCCGTACAGCAGCTGATAAGTACTGGAAGACTTGAGATTTTTAAATAGCTGTAAATTGCAAATCTATATAACTTTCTAAAACCAGTCGATTTGAAAGAAAAATATTTTCGCTGGAGTACCCCTTTAAAAGCCACATAGAATTACATTGTAGGGATTAGCCAATCAGGAAATACAGCCAGGGAGTGGTGGCACTGCTGCTGCGCTCTCTCCCTGGCTATATCTCCTGATCAATAACTTTTAAAATGCCTTATAACATGTCAAAAGTTATTTCAGTCACTTTTCCATATTATACAATCTCATCCCATTTTATTTTAGGACAAGTTTGTAGTTTCTTTCAGAATAATGGAAGTCTTTGAGAGTAATTTATTTTCCCCCGGAATACTCTCTCCGGAACAGTAATTCAAATGAAGTATTACAATGTTATAGAAAACGCATATTTTCGAGTTTAAATATGATACGAAGGAGGTATTTTATTAGTCCTAGCTGGGAGTAAAATAAATTGCAATATATTACGGTTATCTGCTTTAGGAGTTTGGCAAACGTCGTCTTTCTCTAGGTTCCATTAAAATGTGCTGTCCGGCAAAAAGAAAAAAAATATCTGGAATCATTCCTATATTAAGTGATGGGTATTTACTTGCTTTTCTTCTTTGTTCTCAGATGAATGACATATTGAATTTTAGACTTTTATAGTAAGGCTCTATTCACATTACTATTAAGAGTCTACTCTGGAGAGTTACGTTTCACGGCGGAAATCGAGCAATATTCCCATCATAATGATTATAAATGGAATCCAATGATCTCCATTTCGATAAATGGTGCTACAAATCTATAATTCACTGTGAAAGCACCTTAAAGAGGGTCTGTCAGCAGTTTTCAGCATCCAGAAATGTTAGGTTCGATCGAACTCGAACCTTCTCGAACCTTTTGCATTTGATTCCCGGTGCCTTCCCGTTCCATGGGGAAGGTGGAAACTGTCCGAGTACCACCTGAAAAACAGGGATACAGCCTAGGTAATAGGCTGTATCCCTGTTTTCCAGGTGGTACTCGGGCAGTCTCCATCTTCCCCACTGAACGGGAAGGCATCGGGAATCAAATGCTGAAGCTTCGAGAAGGTTCCAGTTCGATCGAACCTAACATTTCCCGATGTTCGATCATCTCTAATTATGACAGGGAGGCTTGTGGCATTCCACCACGGAATTCCGCCACTTTTGGTCCATGTGCATGGAGCCTAAAGGTTGATCTTCTGCAGCCTACGAGCACCCAGAGCAAGGTTCTGCAGCAGAAGTCACTGAAGCAAGGTAGGACCATGAATATTGGTTTGCAGATATAGTGCTGGTGTTCGGGACAGGGAATGCTTTAACTTAGAAGAAGAATGTAGTAAGACTAGTGAAACCAGAGGCACTGGAGATAGAGTAGGACAGAGAGAGTCTGCAGTCTGTAGCATTTGACCATCACTCAGTGAAGCAGAATACCAATGACATGTGGTGATGCCCTTGTGAAGTGTATGTGTAGTAACCTGGGGTGGCTAGGTGTTGTTAGCAGTGGGCTGGGTGTTGGGGTGTACCTACTAGGCACTTGTCACAGTGGCCTGGAGTGGTATGCCCACCCCCAGGTACACTAATACTGGCTTTGTAAAGGTAGAACAAGGTGCGTAGGTGTAGGTGCAAAATGACCACTTGAACAGAAACGGTTTACTTCAAAAAGTCAAAAAATTGTCAGTGCAATACAGTAGATACACTCTTAAAGATAAGGTGTAATAGCCAGGCACAACAGTAAAATAGACCTTTCACCTGATGGACAACACATAGTAGGTAACTAGTAAGTGTTACTTGTGTGAGCAAGGTTAAGGGGCTGTCAGTCTGGTAGCAAAAGTCCCCGGCTAGGACGACCAGGTGAAGTTAAACTCTCAAGGTTCCCAGAGAAGGTTGAGCAAGTTTCCATGGAGTTTATCAGCTTGTTTGCACTTTTCTCCACTGCAGATAAGTCCTTTTGGATGGATTGTCCTGACTCAGTGTAGGAATGGTTACCACAGGCGCAGACAAGGCATCCCAGGTGACATTGACCCCACCTGTGGGCTTATTACTGCATACTCTCCTTCTTGGAAAAGTCCAAGAAAACTAACCTTCTCCCTCCAAACTCCAACTACAAGAAAACCCACCCACAAGGAACTAACAAGCTTAAATAGGGGGTGATCGGGACCAACCTCCAATTGGAGGAGAAAGTGCTGGAAGGAATAGGTGTCAGTGTGTGATGTCTGATGTCAGGTGGTGTAATGTGAGATACTTAAGCTACTGGTTGGCCAGGAAACACAGAATATATAACACAATCAACATTTTTATACTTCAGCTGTGCAACAGAATAGGGGGGAGTGGGACAAGAAATGGTCAAAGTGCAAAACAGCAGCCTTCAGCCCAAAGTGGGACACCTGACATAAGTATCTTATGGTGATACAGAAATGTAGTGGCACACCTGTTCTGGGACACTACATCTGGTCAGCTCATGTGGAGGAGAGAGTGAGGAGGGTGGTGCCAGGTATAGAAGAGGAAAAGGCACTTGGCAGTGAGGCAAGAACAGGTGGCGCGGCCAGAGAGGGCAAGAATGGGGTATGTGAAGGCTTGGGGGGGGGGGGACCATGATAACTCTGTGTAAGTGGCTGTAAGTATGAGATGTAGGGGTAGTATGATGCTTGCTGTGAGAGAGTCTGTGCTGAGACGTTGTTCATGAGCACCTGCTGACTATAATGTGGCCTGAAGCTAAAGTCTCGCATGGCAGTAAAGACGGCTGACCTCCGCACAGTATATACTTTACAGTCGTAAACTGTACTGTTTCTAGTTTTACCCATAGTACCTGATGGGCATCATGGACTGATTGCACCCCTTGTGAAGATACTTGTATTTTTGTGTATTTTTTCTGTCTATGTGCGTGCTTTTGTGTCACCCATGGTCATACATGGATGATGAAGTGAAATGTGCTTTACTATCTGCTGCTATGGGGAGTGGTTAAAGTAGTTAAAGGGATTATCCGGCGATTGCTCATTTTTAATACAGTATGTTGCTGCCATATGAGAAAACATACCTCTCCGTGCTTCCCCAGTGTCCTGTGTGGTATCTCCGGAGCCCCATTCTGTCTGTAGCCGCTGTTACTTCCAAGATGAGCTTGTCTAGGGAGTGACAGTCCATTCAGCCAATCACTGATTGAGTCTGGGCAGCGCAGCGGCCAGTGATTGGCTGAGCAGGCTGTCACTCCTGAGACAAGCTTGTTTTGGAAGTATTTGCGGTTAGAGACCGTAGTGGGGGATGACGGTGTCACCGCACTGTACATCGGGGGAGCACGGAGAGGTAGGCAATACATGTTAGTTATGTTTTCTCATATGGCAGCAAGATATGAACGATTTCTCCTTTGTCGTTTGATTGCCGTTTGAATTTGCACAAAACAATTATTGTTTAATTTCAAATGATATAATGATTTTTCGCACAATAATCTTCTCGTGTAATAGGGCTCTTCCTCATCTGATCATGTACACCATAATGGGATTTATGCAATGCCCATCACCAAGGTGTGAGTAGAAGACCCACCATCCTTTAATATAGAAGATGTCCTACGCTTTTCCTCACTTCTTGGCTTACCATCAATAGATCATAGCAGCTTGTTTAAGGCGCGTCCTAAGTGAATACAGTACAAAATAAATGGGACTCAATGATGACAGACCCTGAAGAACAATGTTAGGAAATTTCAACTTCAAAGAGCCCTGGAAGATTATGCTCTTTACTTGTATTATATCAAGAAATTATTCATGATCCAAAGGACACCCAGTAGAATCCATACAATCCATATGTTACATACAAATACAAAAATCTAATTGTTTGTTTATTCATTATTTATAACTATAGATAGTAACTTTTTGCTTCTTTTTTTGTGGTTTGGAGTCACGTTTTTCCTGTTAGACCCATCTATCGTTAACAGATGAAGTTCAACATGAGCCAGTAACTCCACATAGACACAGAGCTACTGCATAGAATGAACTCTGGAGGATGAAGGATGAGCTGCTACAACAGAAAGATGGCGGCTGCTATTTTAGGAAAGCAATGGCACAGAATTGTTTGAATCCACACTTGGGCTTGACATCTGTGTGTTCACCGTAGATGAAAGTCTTTATCAAAGGCAGTGAAAGAGATATATTCCTGACAGCTCCACGTAGTCCAGTAAATTTGACGTTTCGGAGCTGTTTGGAGAATTTTTCTAGGCTCGTGAGTAAAGAAAATTTCAATTTTGCAGCTGGCTACAAATTCAAGGCGAAACAAGATGTTCACTTCACAAATATTTAGATGTATAGAAAAAAGTCAAGTGTCCCTCATAAATAATAGTGAATTCACCACTGGAAGACGTTGCCGTTTTATTGCACTCTTCGTAGAGGCTTGTTTGTGCTTTTAACGTTCTATTAATTATGGAAACTTCTTTTCCGTTGTGAATAATGGTGAAGGCTGCTATCTAGTAAAGAGGGAGCGTGAACCCCTGGGTGTATTGGCCTTGGGGCACTTCAGACAGTGGCCTTAAAGTATATGAGAAGCTGAATGGAAAAAGGTCTGGGGGGCGAGAGGGCAGGTCTCTAGTGTTATGGCGTCATGCACATGAGCACATTAAAAAATGCTTGACTACTGGACTGTCCTCAAAAAGATGATGTTAAAGGTTGTCTGAGATAAAAAAAAATAAAAATACAGCTTGTTTGGTTTCTAAAACAACAGAATACACTATAGCCACCTGTCTGCTGCTTGCTAAGTCCAGCAATGGGTTTCCAGCCCCCACCTGTACTTATGAGCAAATTTGCTGAATGTTAAGGATCATCCGAACATTCAGCATGGAGAAGCTGGATGCAGCCCTAAGGAGTCCTGGAAAATGTCTGGGATTAAGCCATAGGACATCAGGAGTCAAATTCAGAGCATATGAGTTTGGCCAAAGCCAAACATTCGGCAAACGTCTTTGTTTATTTCCCTTGATGATCTTCTTTCCCAAGGATGTTCCCAAGGCATACCGCAGCCAATATCTGGCCTTTGTTCAGAGATACAGGACCTCTGAGGTCAGTGATTGGCCACAGGAATGTTTTCAAAAGAGCAAGAACCCAGAGGCAGCAATGAGGACTGAAGAAGTGTCACTGGTGGCCTTGGTGGCTGTGGGGTCAGCCCACAGTATAAAGTCAATGGGGGCTTTCCGACTCTTCATTAACAGATGATGAGATAGAGAGTAGGGGGGCATAAATAACTTTTACTGCCCCACCCTTCTGTCCCCCCGTCTCCCCCCCACACACACGCACATAGGGAACATGGGCATTTGGCCCTGAACGTTCATATACATTGGGAGGTCGGTCAGGAGAGTTAACTGTCAGCTGAAAAAATCTAAGTTTTTGAGGGTGTACTGGGACTTCTTTCCCTTTTTTTTTTTTTTTTTTTGTGCTCTGCGGTCTTGCTTTTGCATATACTAATGTCAATACCAATCAAAAAATTTTACAAGAAAATTACCCATAAAAAAAAAAACATAACGTCCATCAGACATTATTAAAAACATACTCATGAGTGAAGGACACTGGTAAAAAAAAATCAGTAGCATGATAAATAGAGATTGCAATTACACCATGAGTAAACAGGTCAATAGCATTTACAATATGATTTTATTGAACACAAGATTTGATAAAAATCCAATTACTCAAATACAAATAGCGGTTACATAAATACGCTCAATGATCAATGAATCCAAATATATTGCAGCTGCCCAAAATCAGCCAATTCAGCCAAAGGGCTCTTTTACACAGAGCGATCACTGTGTGTAATAGTGATGTGTGGACGACAGATAATTGAATAAACTGCTAATACATTAAATAGAATAGAAAGCTGAGGGCACTCAACGATCAGTTGCAATGTACTTTATTCCAAAAGTGCAGTAAAATTTCAGTGAAGCATATCATTCTTCTGATGGCCATTTCACGCGCATGTGTGATCTGATGAAGAACGCATGTGCGTGAAATGGCCATCATGTCGATGTCTATACTATGATATGGTTTGACGTCACTGAAATTTTACTGCACTTTTGGAATAAATTACATTGCAATTGATCGGTGAGTGCTCTCAGTTTTCTATTTGTTGTTTGGATAAAAGGACTTTGTTGTGAGGAGCACCTCCATTGCAACGCCACGGTACATACACAGTATTTTAACTCGAGCTGATTGCATGCAAACCCACTGAGGGAATAGTGCCGGTGACCTCTTGAACAATTTTGTACTGTTAATACATTACCTCCCCACACTCCTGGTCTTCTTTTGCCCTCTGCTTTATTTCTGGCGGTCCCGGCCAGTGATTGGCTGAGCGGCCTCTCAGCTCAGAGACTGCTCTAAAACTAAAGCTGTGGTGCCGGGAAGCAATCAGAGGGCAAGAGAAGATTGGGAACATTGAGAGGTAATGTATTTACAGTTTAGGGCAAGGGCTTCACAGGCATCGCAATAACAATGTCTGTGCAGCCGGCTCAGTAAATAATCAATATCAATGATTATTGAGTCGGCTCAGTAAACGAGTGCCGATCTAGCAGATCAGTGCTCATTTACATCATATAATAGAACCCTTACTGATCTGATCTTATACCCCGTTGCCTTCACCTTACGGCCCAACGCATTTCGCTGTGCTTCCTCCAAGAAGAGCAAAATGCATCAGAGCATGAGGTGGGGGTACCTAGGCATATGATCAGGTCATAACTACGTTCACACTAACCTACAGAATAAAAATAAAATGTGAAGGGGAGGGGAAAATGCACAAAAAAAAAAAAAAAAAAAACAACAGTGTTATTATATTATATTATATTATATTATATAACATATTATTATATTATATATCATGTTATTATATGTGATTGAAAGTTAGACTTTCATCTGTAATTCTCGGGAATGAACAAAAATATTACATGAACCATTTAGGAACTACAGCCATTTTTTTGCATAGTCCATCCAAAAGTAATTGGACAACCTAACAACATTGTAAGTATAAGAGATATATATTTTTTTTTTATGAAGGAATTAATAATCACTGTCTGTATGGGATTTATCAACCAGAGACACGAAGGGGGGAAGAAGAACCAACTGAAGAAGAAATGGCAAAAAAAATAACTTAACAAGGAAAAGTTTGGCCTATAAAACATCCAGTAGACACAAACAAATGAGAACCATAAACAGTGTGTTAGGAAGGGCGGAGGTCTATAGAGGGAAATTACACGGTCCCAGGCAAAATATTTTTAATTTGTTGTGATTGGACATCGCCCGTCATCTAAACCTCAATAAAAACAAAACATGGGATAGACAAGATACAGCTGGGGAAGCGAGGACGAGGAAAAAGAAAAAGAAAAGTCTTAAAGGGGTTATCACATGGTTATAACTTATCACCGGATCATAAGAAAGGGGGCCACTGAATTTTTTCTACGAGCACCACCCTAGACACAGAAGTGCCATCTAAAAAACTTTTTTCCAGTACTTGTTAGCTGCTGTATGTCCTGCAGGAAGTGTAGTATTCTTTCCAGTCTGGACAGCAGGAGATGTTTTCTATGGGAAGTTGCCACTGCTCTGCACAGTTCCTGACATGCAAAACACAGCAATAACTGAGCTCAAGAAGATCAGTTACTAGAAAAAACAATGGAGTACTCACTCAAGAGTCTCCACTGATACATTGCCCCCTATAAGTGGGACTTGAAGGGCTATATATCAGGTTGGTTTGGTGAACTCCCCATTGGGAGTCACTCCCTTGGCACTGGCTATTCCCATGTTTTGAGACTCCACAGACCCCTTTTTGAATATTTAAATTTATAGGGGCAATGTATCAGTGGAGACTCTTGAGTAAGTACTCCATTGGTTTTTTTTTGTTCCTGGTCTTCCTGAGCTCAGTGATTAGTGTGTTTTGTTCGTATATTTTTCATTGGCCCTGGTAGTCAGAATCCTGCTCCACACTGATGAGGGGTAAATATCCCGAAACAGCTGTATGTGGATGGATGCCTGCTTTGGTACCCTTGTCATGTCACAAGACTCAACAAGGGTAAGACTTTGACGCAAAAGGGGTCACCCTGGTATTTCCCTATTTATGTTACAATTTTGGGAACTAAGTGGGACTTAAAGGGCTATGTATCAGGGTGGTTTAGTGAGCTCCCCACTGGGAGTCACTCCCTTGGCAACAGGCTTTCCTTCTCTGGAGGGATATCTGGCTATTCCCGCGTTTTGAGATTCGTAACTGAGGCTCCACGGACCCTTTTTTGCACAGTTCC
This sequence comes from Dendropsophus ebraccatus, assembly GCF_027789765.1. Taxonomy (NCBI): domain Eukaryota; kingdom Metazoa; phylum Chordata; class Amphibia; order Anura; family Hylidae; genus Dendropsophus; species Dendropsophus ebraccatus. The sequence goes on along the minus strand of NC_091459.1, from coordinate 139,914,112 downwards.
TGACATGGACAGAGGTGGCAACAGAGAGCACTGTGTCAGACTGGAGAGAATACACCATTTCCTGCAGGACATACAGCAGCTGATAAGTAAAGGAAGACTGGAGATTTTTTTTCTAGAAGTAAACTACAAATCTCTGGCACTTTCTGACACCAATTGATTTGTAAGAAAATTTCTTTCGCTGGCATACCCCTTTAAATTAAATGAGCTTAATGCTGTGACAAGAATTTTGGAGTCATCCAGAATAAAGAAACAGTCACACCGGACCGCTTGGCACCACGGTCGATCAGCCATCCAGCACCCGAACAGGGCCAGAAGCAGCCATCTCTATACACAGTGTTTGGCCGGACCTAGCTACTGCACCTCAGCGATAATTATTTGAACCAGAGCTGAGCAGTAGTTACACCTCATGAGAAATTATCCCAACTTAAGCATGCTCAAATCCGATCGGGCAGCATTTGATCACCGGTGGCCAAAGAAGTTGGATGCAGCCCTAGGGACTCTAAAGAGTCTTAAATTTGGGAATTGTGTCACTGCCCTAATACTTCTGGACCAAGCTGTATGTTGTTTGCACATGTTATGCACATATATATATATATACACTCACTGGCCACTTTATTAGGTAACGGGTTGGACCCCTTTTTGCCTTCAGAACTGCCTCAATTCTTCGTGGCATAGATACAACAAGGTGCTGGAAGCTTCCTCAGAGATTTTGGTCCATATTGACATGATGACATCACACAGTTGCCGCAGATTTGTCGGCTGCACATCCATGATGCGAATCTCCCGTTCCACCACATCCCAAAGATGCTCTATTGGATTGAGATCTGGTGACTGTGGAGGCCATTGGAGTACAGTGAACTCATTGTCATGTTCAAGCAGAAATCGAGACTCATCAGACCAGGCAACGTTTTTCCAATCTTCTACTGTCCAATTTCGATGAGCTTGTGCAAATTGTAGCCTCAGTTTCCTGTTCTTAGCTGAGCGGAGTGGCACCCGGTGTGGTCTTCTGCTGCTGTAGCCCATCTGCCTCAAAGTTGGACGTACTGTGCGTTCAGAGATGCTCTTCTGCCTACCTTGGTTGTAACGGTTGGCTATTTGAGTCACTGTTGCCTTTCTATCAGCTCGAACCAGTCTGCCCATTCTCCTCTGACCTCTGGCATCAACAAGGCATTTCCGCCCACAGAACTGCCGCTCACTGGATGACTTTTCTTTTTCGGACCATTCTCTGTAAACCCTAGAGATGGTTGTGCGTGAAAATCCCAGTAGATCAGCAGTTTCTGAAATACTCAGACCAGCCCTTCTGGCACCAACAACCATGCCACGTTCAAAGGCCTCAAATCACCTTTCTTCCCCATACTGATGCTCGGTTTGAACTGCAGGAGATTGTCTTGACCATGTCTACATGCCTAAATGCACTGAGTTGCCGCCATGTGATTGGCTGATTAGAAATTAAGTACCTAATAAAGTGGCCGGTAAGTGTATATATATATATATATATATATATATATATATATATATATATATATATATATAAAACAATAGACATTTTGTTACGGGGAAGTTTCTCTGTATAGATTCTCTTTGCTGGTTCTGCCTTTGATGTTGATGGGTGTACAGTGGCTGGATTCTGACATTAGCAGAGCATCCAGGTGTTGAAAAGAGTCTCTGTGCATCTACTGCCGTTCTCTGCTTAGATCATTTCAAAGGGAAGTTGAAGATTGACATTTCTTGGCATCTATATCCTGTGTCATTCATTGTGTGCCAAGAGAAGTGTTAAGCCGGTGAACTCTTACAATCACACAGATTACATGGGGGGTTTACTTCCTTCTTCCCATTCATCTCTTTAATGCTCTCAATCTCGTGTGTTGACTTTTTTTCACGTCTTTTTTTTTTTCTGCTTCTCTATAACATCTGCTGACATAGTGAGGCCGAAGAGCAGACTGCAAATGTATTCATAGAATTTAGTTGATAAATCTGATTGGTAATAAAAAGCTTCAAGATGGAGTTCAGGGTTTCTTGATTTGACAAATTTAAAGGGGTTGTCCAGATAAAATAAAAAAAACTGAAGGACAATAAGGGTGGTGGTGTAAACATAATACACAAGTTAGCTGCTTTAAAATTTATCACTATCAGCTGCACATCTTCATGTGTAAACAGGAGATGAGAGAACTATAGCAATGAGAAACTGACAGCACAGATGTGCATACTTACCTTCTGCTGTGTAATCCGGCATCATCCCACCTTCTTTTTCTCACGCCCTGCTCTCAGGCTGACACAGCATCAGGCCCCTGGAAGATACAGTTGCGGCCTGAGAACAGGATGGGAGCGCCAGAGAGCAGGATGCCAGATCACACAGCAGAAGGTAAGTATGTACTGCTTTTGTTATCTGGGAACTGACAGCACAGATACATGCATATCCTTGCTGTCAATTTCCATGGCTGCACAAACGATACAAGGATCCTTCATGCAGCCCGGTTGTGCTGAAAGGTACCGCATCTCACTGATCGGTGTGTGTTTGTGGCTGAGAAATCTTTAAGTGTAAAGGGACCCTTAAATATCACTTTTAGGCTATATTCACACTACGTAAAACTACAGCTGTAGTTCTCGCCGCAGAACTACGGCCGTAGTTTTGCGGGGTGGGACATAGCTTTATTTTTAATGGGATCCCAGCCGGAGCGTACACACATCGTATGCGCTCCGACCGGGATCCCGTGCGGCGACAGAAAAATCTGACACATCAGTTTTCTGCGGCCGGAATTCAGTGAATTCAGGCCGCAGAAAGACCTGTCACTTCACACAGTGAAGCAAGCGGCTCTGGCCGCTTGCTTCACTGCGGGCTATGGGAATCTCTTATGCCGGCGCACGCTGATGCGCCCGCATCAGAGCTCCGCGGCCGGAAAGATCTTAAATAACAGCCGGGATGATCTGGGCTAAGACCGGCCGTTCCGTGACCTGGCCGGGGTCACGGAACGGCCAGTTGTTCACGTAGTGTGAACATAGCCTTAAAGGGGAATTATAAGCAGGTTAGATTAATCTAATCTACTGATAGCTCCATATTGCTTATGGGGCTCTAAGGATAAAGGTATGTCTGTTATCTTCATCCTCGGCGCCATTCCTGTGCTGTTTTAAGGTAGTGTTCCATATGGTAAGGCCGCTTGGAGCATTACCCTGCCCCCAGAGTTCCGTTCCACCCCCAGAGCGCCAGGACGGTGCCTCCAAACAGCCTTACCATATGGAGCGCTGCATTAAAACTGCACAGGAACAGCACCGAGGATAAAGGTAAGAGGCATTCCTTCATCCTCAGCACCCCATGTACTAAAGGGAGCTATAAGCAGGTTAGATTCATCTAACCTGCTAATAATTCCCCTTTAAAGATTTTTGGTAGCTAGTGACCACCTAGAGAGAGAGAATAGACAAGGTGTGTGGGAATAAGAACACTAATGCAGGTCATAGTAGTGAAAGAAGAAAGGAGCCTGGAGATTTCTTCTGCTATCTGGTAAAATACTTAAGGAAAATAAAAGTAAGTGTGGGAGGGAAGGGGATCCATGCTTCTTGAGGACTGGGAAATAATTTTAAGCAAGATGTTTTCTGTTTTAACTTTAAAATAAGTGACTGGGCCTTCTGCATGGAGGTGATAGTAAAGGGCCTATAAGTGACTGGGCTTTCTGTGTGGAGGTGATAGTAAAGGGCCTATAATAGTGAGGAGAGAAAGTAGTGAGAAAAGAGTGGAGTAAAACATTGAGCAGAGCCGGAGGAAGACATTATCCGGTGTATGTATATCTTTGTATGGGGGAGAATTAGTAAGTTTTGGAAAATCCCTAAGGGGTTTGTCATCTCCTTTTTCCTTCCCAAACCACGAGTCATCACTGGTCACGGGTAACATCCCCCGTCCCATCAGCCTTTTTAGGATACAGTGAGATCTATTAAGCTAGGCAAGTGGTGCAGAGTGCAGACAAAAGCTAACAGGGAGTGTCCTAATGGCTTGTGCTTCGGGCAGCATGCAAATAATGACATGTTCCCTTTATTAATAGAAGTACAGGTAGTTCTTTCCCACTGATCTTAAAGAGATACTACATTTTTTATTTCAAATTGTGGAGGAAGGGTTCAACTTAAAATAATACATGATGCAGAAAAGAAGCAGCCGTTAGGCACTCACCCCTCGTGCAGTAGTCAGACCTCCTTTATTCATACATAGCAGACAATAGGGAAGGACAACAGGTGTTTTTACCCCAGAACAGCAGTTTCACGCCACAAGGCACTTCTTCTGGCCAGGGTCTGACTACTGCACAAGTGATGAGTGCCCAAAGGCTGTTTCTTTTCTGCATCATTACTATTACTACTTGTTGTACTTGGAGCACCACCATACTGACCTGAAAGCTATATCTTGTCCTATTGCTGCTATTCCATTGTATCCGTTGTGGTGCTGACTGTATTCTGTTACATTATAAAAATATATTTATACTTCCTGCACTGATTGGCTGAGCAGGCAGTGTACTAGCCAACCCCAACAAGTCAGTCATGTACACTGGGATCTGGCTGTGAGGGAGTAGCTTCAATAAAGGACATTTGAAAAAAACTTTTGACATGTCAGAGAGAAAAAAGTTTTTATTGGTTGGGGCCTGGGTTTTTAGACCACGACCAATTAGAAGAACAAGCCGGGGAAGTCCGCACTCCAGTTAGTTTCTCTCCCGACTCTGTGTCAAACCAACCTGGACGGCCTCAAGATTTGCATCATGAGGCTCTCCAGGTCACACGGCACAGAGGCAGGAGAGAACACGCTGCACATAGACTTCTGGCTCGTCAAAAGTTTTTTTTTTTTTTGTCAGGTACAGGAAAGCACTTTGGAGCTACCCCATCTATGTCCACAGGTCGATAGAGAAAATATTAGACAATGCCACTAATAAATTCTGAGATTACCAATGACAATCTTTACTATTTTGTAGAATATAGTCAGCTGGAAGATATTGTTCCTCCTTAACTTGAGCCAATGGCCAGCTGCTTCTTAAGTTTTTTTTTTTTTTTTTACTTCATAGTTACAAGAGAAAAGGTTGAACTTGAGTGACTGACTTTTTCAACTTTATCAACTATGTCACTAGGTTGCTATGTAATCATGTGTATGTAGTAAAATGAAAACGCTAACTGCTATGGGGTCCATAGCATTAATAGCACACACAATTCTCATAGAAGTAGAGCCTGAGTCATAGATCCCTGCTCCCAGATACATGTCAGCTGTGTAACAACACATCATCATCACGCTGATGGCTCTTGAATATTATTTTGGTTCCAGGAGACTCTGAGCCAAAAATAATGAGATATGAATGTTTAAAAAAAAAATCAGAACTTTCTATGATCCAAACTGAATTTATGATTGGAGGAGTGAATATGTATACACAAGTTCTTTTACAGATGAAAGGTTTGATGCTTCATATCCAACCGGTTGAACATAAAACACGTCTGTGGCATTTAATATGATCTCTGTCTAAACATGATCCTGTGGATTATAGATGTTCTGTTTAATCAAAGTCAATTGAACCAAATATTTGATGTTTATCAACTCAAATTCCAAGGGAAAACAGGAAATAAAATAAAAATATGTGATTTTTGAATATTGTACTGTAAAAAAAAAGTAAATAATAACAAGTACTATTTATTGATTTTTATAGTGGTTTAACAGCTGACCAAAAAAAAATTATTTTGATGTTTAATTTTTGTTGTTCTTGCTCTTTTTAATGAATTGTTAAAATTTGTTTTATAGCTTTATGTTGAATTAGAAAGAAGATAAAGACCACCGGGTCCATCTAGTTCAGGGATGTTCAACTTGTGCAAATTACAATTCCCACCAAAGCCCTCCTGAATCTTTCAAAAAAATCTCCCTAGTTTTTGACAATAAGTTTCTTTTCCCTTAAGACCATCCACCTTTTTTTGTAGCTATTCTTTAGAACAGTTCCATTTTATCCAGACCTTTTTGAAGGTGTCCTTAAAGCCCTACGGTTGCATCCTCTAGTTAGCCCTAGAAGTTCTATTTCACTGGACTATTATTGGGTATTGCTCAAAGCAATTTTTCAGATCCCCTTCTGGTGATTATCCATCCACCTTGTGCAAGTTAAGGGCATAGGACTCATGATCATCAAGGGTGTAGGACTCTGCCCTGTGACTAATCCTAATGCCAAATTTGTACCAATGTGGCATGTCCACACCTCCAATAAGCCTTGTGACATCTATTCTTCCTGTCCCTCTTTTTTTTGATTAGTTACAAACAGAACTGATCAGACAACAGCCAGTAGATGAGTAAGGGTATGTTCATACTACGGAATCACCAAGGACTCCGCTGGAAATTCTCAATGTCCCATTGATTCCATGGGATTTTTCAAGCAAAGTCCACCATTGAAATTGACATGTCAATTCTTTGGGCGGATGGTGGATTGTGCGTGAGAAATCCCATTGTGCGGTGACTAACATTTTTTGCCAGGAGTTGTATATTGGATTGGGCAAAGAGAGTGAAGCATACAAGGGTCTACAATTGTCCAAGAGTCCCCATAAATCTGGAGCCATTCTACCTTATACCATGATATTGATTAGAAGCCAAGGACCTTGTGCTATAAAGTCAAACATATGTTTGGTAACAGGTTAATAAAACAAGTAAGGTCAATATTTTCTAGAATAAGGGCCTTGGCAGGAGTACAGACCAGTGTTCCTCAAATTACTTTAAATTTTAAAAATTCATGGACTTAGTGACAGCTCCCCTTTAAAGTGCAACAAAACCTAGGTTGGTTCCCACAAAGATTTGTCACTGTAAGAGAGAACCAAGTTCAGCTGTTGTTTTTCTACTCTTAATTCTTCTTAAATGAGATGTACAATTTAGCAGAGCCATAAATGAGTCATAACGACAATCTAATAACTAATTTGTTCACCACTGGCAAAGATTCTTGGAGTTAGGGGTCTCCTGGAGCGAAATAAATTGCTATGGGAAAAAATTCTAAGCTGACTTTAAAATCATCGAAATCCCCTTTTTTATAGTATAAATATGTTATTAAGACTCGATGTATAAGTGGATGTAAGAGGAACATAGATAGAAATGTTAGATTTGTGCAAAAATGTAACCTCTGGGTCCATGGACATAATTCAATAATATAATATTTTAACCAAAGAACTTAGGGTGCTCATAGGGTTACTTAGCCATAGACCGAGCACCCAAGCCAAGAATTGGTTCATGAAGAAGGTTGCCCAGTTCATTTTTTCATGCATCATATAAACAGTTAGGTGTATACATCATTCATATCGTGGTAAATACTTGTGTATACATCATGTACTGTACTTGGGGAAAAGATAGCACCAAGATGCTCTTAAGAAGGAAAGTGAGGGAGTGTGGTGCTCTGGCCAGTGTTCTACTTGTTGACATGTTCCACCTACTGAAACATTGCTTAGTGACTGTGTACATGTGCTGTGACGTGTACCATCAGAGCCGGACTGGGACTTAAAATCAGTCCTGGTACTCAAACTCCTTCCACATAGGTATTCCTGCAGTTAAACCCCTATAGGTATTGCTGTAGTTAACCCCACTGTAGTTAATACCCCCCCCCCCCCCCCAATATACCTGTAGTTAACCCCATTGTAGTTACCCCCCTTCCCCATAGGTATTGCTAAAGTTAACCCCATTGAAATTAACTTCCCCATAGGTATTCCTGAGTGGAGAGTCCCCCGTGTTCTTTCTGGTCTGTAATTGGCTGCTCTCTCTTCCCACTCACCAGCCCACAAGTGACACTGTCGCAATGGTGAGCGGAGAGTAGGGAGACAGAGTGGCCTCTTGTGGTCAAAGGTATTATGCTGCCTCTGTTTACCGGTACACCATAGGAGCCGATCACTTAAGGACCCATGATGTAGGTTCAGAGGCTGTATGAGGCAAGTTTAGAAGCTTGCGGTGGGCTGTCATTAACCACTTCAGTGCTGAGAAAGCTGCATTTAATGTCACTGTTAGATCATTTCCCCTGACTGCTGGAGGTCTCACCTTCCTCCGTACAGTCAGCTCTGTGATCCACTAATAGAGTCTGCTTGGGACAGACTCTATGTGAGGATCACAGGTAACTGATCAATTCTTTGCAGTGTATTGAATCAACATAATAGTCCCCTAGGGGGACTTAAAAATTGTAAAATTGAAAAAAAGTTTTAAAAAATATCACCCAGCCCCTCCCCCAATAAAATTTAAAATCCCCCCTTTCCCATTTTATATATTAAAAAAATAAATAAAAATAAATAAATAAACATATTATACATTGTATCGTGCGTAATTGTCCGATCTAATAAAATATAACAACAATGTTTCCATTTATGGAAAAAAAAAAAAGCAAAAAAGCACCGGAATTGCTGATTTTTTTTTTGTTACATCGTATATCAGAAATGTCAAAATGTCCCATCTACACAAATGTGGTACCAATAAAAACTAGAGATTGTGGTGCAAAAAATAAGACCCCCAAACAGCCCTCTTGGTTGAAAAGTAAGAGCCCTATGGCTCTTAGAAGGTGAGGAGATAAAAAAACAAAACGCAAAACCAAAATAAAAATTGGTCATTAACCCCTTCAAGACCGAGCCCATTAATGCAATGTTCCTCCCCGCATTCTAAGAGCCATAGAGCTGGAACCCATAGTGCGGGAACAATAATGTTATATTTTAATAGTTCGGACAATTCTGCACGCTACTGTATGTATTATGTTTATTTATTTATTTTTAAAAATATTTTTATAATGAGCAAGGGGGTATTTTAAACTTTTATAGGGGGAGGGTATAAGGGTCTTTTTAAATACTTTGAAAACCATTTTTTATTACACTTTTTTTTACTTTAAAACATGCAATTAATAGATTGCATATACTGATCTATGCTATTGCACAGCATAGATCAGTGTTATCGGCAATCTATTCATAGAGCCTCCCTGAGAGCAGACTCTATTAATGGATGGCTGATCCGACAGGACGGAGGTAAGTGTATTACCTCCACCCATCGGCACAAGCGATTGGAACCCCTGCAGCATGGCTGCGGGGGTCCCGCTCACTCAGTGACAGGTGCTTGTACTGTCACTGAGTACCTTTAACACCGCAATCACTATGTCCTTAAAGGGTTAAATCAACATTAGACTTATGTTCAAACTTTGGTCCATGCTGATATTTGGTATTTTAACTATTCGATGATCAAAGAGACCAAGATTCCAAACTCAGGAAGTCCTCGTCCTTTACGCACTTACACAAGGAAAGACACCTGTTCATCATGCAGGTTGTATATCAAATGAGAGAAATTAACTTTAGCTAAATCTATTATCAGCTTTTCAGCTTACCAGGAGACAATACTCTTTGTCATGTTAACAAGTCAGTATAATGGCACTGTTTGGCTAAAGAGGTTTTAGTGCTGTGTGGCAGGAGAGCTGACCATACAATCCGAGAACCCCCAAGATTCTCTGCTGCTGAATGTGGACATGCAGAAGCTTTACACATGTGTAGTAAAGTGAGACACCTAGTGGCCGTATGTATAAAATTGATTTAAACATTTAAAAAAAAAAAAAAAGAGCATGTATTGCAAAAATTATTGTGATTACAACTCCTTTTGTTGTCTTTAAAAAAAAAAAAAATTGCGACAGTGCCTCTTGGATATCTATACTGATATATTCAGGCATTAATCTGGTTAGAGAAAAAATGAAGTGACGTTCAAGAAGAGATTTTGAACATAGTAAGGGAAGAGATCCGTGATGATCATGAGGTAACAAATCTCCCTGTTTGGCGTGTTTAACTGTTTCATATATTACAATAGAGAATTGTCTTGCAAAATGTCAAGGAAATGTTTTCTCTTGATGTCATTCTGGCCGCGTTCCAGAATAAATAAAAAAGGCATTTGAACTTCCTTTGGAACATTCAACATCTCTGAATTTATTAAATGTTTGATTTTAGATATTGGATTTTACTATGAAAATGTGCTAAGAATGTTATCAAGTCCCCCCGAATGCATCAAGACCCCCAGACAATGCACAGTGATTATATATATATATATATATATATATATATATATATATATATATATACAGGGTGGTCCAAAAGTAAGTGGACAGTATGGGGGAAATTGATCAAACATGGTGTAAAGTGAAACTGGCTCAGTTACCCCTAGCAACCAATCAGATTCCACCTTTCATTTTCCAACGAGTCTGTGAGGAATGAAAGGAGGAATCTGATTGGTTGCTAGGGGCAACTGAGCCAGTTTCACTTACACCATGTCTGATCAATCTCCCCTTTATAACCCTATTACACACACTGTCCCTCTACTTTTGGACCACTATATATATATATATATATATATATATATATATATATATATTAGAATGCTCCTAGTTCTAGTCTCCAGAAAAGATATGAAAATGCTGGGAACCTCCTTTCCCAGTGGTAGATGGGTTCTGGAAGTACTGGAAGGCTTGAGAGAGAAAAAAAAATGCTGGGGTGCCCCTTTAATACCTTGCCATTGTTATGTTAATGGGGTTGTCCAGCAAAAATCTTGTTCCTTCAAATCAACTGGTTTCAGAAAGTTATATAGATTTGCAATTTACTGTTATTTAAACTCAAGTCTTTCAATACTTATCAGCTGCTATATGTCATGCAGGAAGTAGTGTATTATTTCCAGTCTGGAGAGCAGGAGAGGTTTTCTATGGGGATTTGCTGCTGCTCTTGAAAGTTCCCGATGTGGACAGAGGAACTAGAAATGAGTGATTCCTCCAGATGAGGATATACTGGTCAGCCATGAAGTACAGTATCTTCGCTGCCTGACCCCATTTATTCTCTAATAAGATAAGCAGCTCCTTACCGGCTTAACCCTCCTCTGCCCATAGAGAACACATGACGTTACCCCATGACCAATGTCCACGTGGACATGGGGGAAAAACAGTCTTCAATCCTTGTTCCTCGATGACAAGTGAGAGGGCGTGATATCTTATATTGTCATAGCAAATCCTCCTATCTAGTTTTGTTGACTAATCTGATCATAGTAACATTATATAAACAGAAGAGAAAAAAAAAAGTTGGAGGGCACTCACCATACTGAACTAGCACAAGCTATTAAAGCTGTTTCGCGCACATGCGTGCTTCGTCAGAAGCATGCATGTGCGCGAAACAGCTGTAATAGCTTGTGCCAAAAAGTGGTTGGCGTCCGAGCCCGCTACAGATGAACCTGCTGGAATTTTAAAGTTTATATGGAATAAAGTTTACACATCAAAGTGTAAACTTAGTAGTACAGTGAGTGCCCTCCAACTTTTTTTTCTCTTTTACGGACATATTTATGAATGTTTTGTATTCCACAAGGAGTGTTTTTGGTATATGTACAGTACAGTACAGTGTTTTTGATATATGCAACCTCATCCCGCAATCCAATAAAAGCTGTGTCTGAAGGGTAGTGCCGGTACTGTTCTCTTTATAAAACATTATATAAACACTACAATGCCCCACATTGTATAGGTTATCGGACAAAACAAATTTTTGTTTTTTTACTTCATTACTCTCGGGAAATATCCCATCGTCTGTCATATCTGTATAATATGGATGGCACCAGCTTCAAATGGATCCCAAGTTAGAGAGTTAATAATATATCCAGGATGAGAGGCTGGAGCGCTGGTATTTATCATTGATGGGGCTCACACCGCCATCAACCATATAAAAATTCTTCTGGGGTTACCTTAGCCTAATGGTGTTCTTCCCCTTCACTCACCATCTCCCCCCTTATTGCAAACATCTGCTGGGAAATAAATTAGGTTTTATATTTGCAAATGACATATTTGGCTCGGAGAACGCTTTGCTCATTTCATTTAACAAATACTTATGTTTAATCAAGTTTTTTTAATTCCAAAAACATTACAGCCGCTCACGCTGAAGAACTGATTCATTTAAAAAGTTATGGACTTAATGGAGTCGAATAATGTAACCGAATTGCCGTATGACCTTGTAGTAAATGAGCTTCTCCCGTTCCATTTGGATATACGACACAGTATTTCTTGATTTAACTTTGGCACGGTCCTTCCGATTTCATAAACTTATACCAGATGAATCATTTCATATTTCCTTAATCTGCTCCCAGCTCCCCCTAAATACTACTTAACATCAGCCCGTTCGGGAATCATTTCTAACCTTATTTTATTAAATGTTTGAACTTTTTTTTTTTTTTATTAATTACTATGTAGAATTAAACCTATAGTTATGCATAGATGATCGATCATTTACTTGTCTATTCTAAAGGACCTATTACATGGGATGGTTATCGTGCAAATTATTGTTATATTGTTTGAATTTAAATAATCGTTCCGTGTAAATTCAGGCAACGGTCAAATGACCAACGAGAGATCGTTCATCCTTTGTTCAGTGCTGACACCAAAATGTAAATGATTCGCTGTAATTCAATATTTGTTCACTAACTGTTCAGTGTAAGGCTATGTTCACACGGCGTAAGAGACCGGCTGTTTTTTGACCCGGCCGGCCTCTGTAAAGATCATCCTGGCTGATACTGCAGTACTGTCTGGATGATCTTTCCGACCCCAGTGCTTTGATGCGGGCGCATCAGCGCGCGCCCGCATCAGAACTCCTCATAGCACACAATGAAGCAAGTGGCCGGAGCCGCTCACTTCATTGTGTGAACTGACATGTAAGTTCTTTGTGGCACCGCATGGGATCCTGGCCAGAGCATATACAATGTGTATACGCTCCGGCCGGGATCCCATACGACAACATCAGGCTAGTCCAGACGTGCAAATGGCAACAACGGCTGTACTTTTTTTACAATGTGTGAACATAACCTAAAGCTGCGTTTACACAAAGCGATAATTCGCCCAATCGATCGTTTACCGATTTTGAAGCAAGGATTTGGTTTTTATAACGATCAGCAGTTATACAAATAAATCATTAGAAAAATTGTTAGGAAATTCGTAAGAACAATCGTTATTGCGATCGTTTTTAAGATCGCTTAAGCCCATCTTTCACATAGGGTGAATCTTTGAAAGACTGTTTCCATGAAGCGATCTGCGAATTTTTAGCGAACGACAAACCACGATTTGGGAACATTTCTGGCTCGTCGCTTGATCGTTCGCTGTGCTTACACAAGCCGATTATCACTCAAATCGCAATCGTTATCGCGAAAATTTGAACCATAATCGTTCTGTGTAAACGCAGCATAATTCCACATCATTCTTTCATCAGATGGAGGAAACTATCGTAGTAACTAACGACCATCGTTCTGTGTAATATGGTGAACGATTTCCAGTTAACGATAAACAATCTCATTTGCGATCATTTATGGTTAATTGTTACAAATCACTTAAGCCCTTATTACATGGCCCAATATGAGGAGCAAGCGAATGCCGACCTGTTATGTCAGCGCTCGATTGCTCCTCCTTCCCCGCTCGCTGTCGGCACTATTACACGCACAACAGCGAGCAGGGGTGGGGGCACAGGGAGCTGCAGGAGAGGCTGCCCAGATGATCTTCAGTGCGCTTCCTCAGACACGCGAGGAAGCGTGCATTCGTGAGGGAAAAGGCTGTTACACTTTCAGCTACTGAGTGGTGTCCCCGCCGACTGCCACACGCTCTTTATGGTTTTATGAAATGACCTGAATAAAGAAAAAGTTTTTAACGGTGAGTGCCTGCATGCATTTGGGACTCTTTGTGCTTGATGCACGTTTCTGGGAAGAGCATCTTGTGGTTAAACCCGCAGTATCACCGATCCACGTTGGTTGCCATTTAGGTTAGTTAGTGCCAGTCCGCTGTATTTATTGCTGCTAAAAGTGGCAGTCTGCTGCTGCTTCTGTTAGGCAGGGCGACGGCCAGCAGACCATCACTAGCAACATCGGTTTCCATCAACATGTTGAAGGACGATCAGCTGATCATTGGCTTTTAACATTACCTATTACACTAAGCGATTATTGGCTGTAACGGTCAATAATCGGCGAATACGGCCAATAATCTTTTGGTGTAATAGGGCTTTAGTCTAATAGGTCCCTAAGTATCATGGTTGGGTGCATGTGGTTAATCTTTTTCTATCATTCTTTTTTATTTCAAGTTTTTGCTCTGCCAAGATCAGAGTCATCTTTTATTATAGGCAACGTAGTCCCGTGCTTGTATGTAGCCCTGGCAGAAAAATAATCATTAGACCAAAAGCAGACATAAAAACATTGCATAGATGTTGTATTTTTCTTTTTGATATCTTTTGTTAAGCTTTTGTAGTACCAAGTGACCAGGACAGACAAAATGTTTTCATTGGCGACTGAGCAAAGCATTAAAAAATTCGGTTTGCGACATTTTACCGCAAAATTTGTGAACCAAACTCAATGAATCAATACATATCTGTCTGCGTTCCCTCGTCATCCTTTTCCGTGTCTTCAGACACACGCTTAGCCGATCGCTGTCCACGGCGCTGTCCGTTCTCAGTTATTCATTGATTGGATGAGCAGAAAGTGACAATCCACTCAGCCAATCATTGACTGAATGTGAATGGACAGCACCACGGCTGTTCGTTGATTATAGTGATTATTGATTATAATGATTATAGTGCAGTTGTGTGCACAATAATTATTTTTGGATATTACTTTCACTAACATTGTGACTTCTAATAGTTGTGTGGAGTAACTCCTGGCAGCCTATAACTATGCATTATGAAATGTAGCATCCTGCTTTGTCGACATAGCATATGCAGTATATGTGTGAGTGAGGAAGCTGTAATACAGACCTCAAGGGCTGCAGAGCATGAAGCTGCGTCCCGGCATCAGGAACTCCCGGCATCATGTATCATTAAGGAGCTGGGAGCTCATCTTTAAAGACACAGCTATGGGGCAGTGTTACTACTTCTACTGTATATCAATTATCTGGGTGATCTGAAGATCAGCTAGGCAGCCCCTCCCACATTCCCTCCCCCCAGGTCCTCCCTGCGTATTATTACTAGTACTAGGTCATGTGATTACCAACCTGACCCACAGAATAGCACAGTGTTAATGTGCCACATAAAGTGGTCCTGGGTCAACTGACTTCTTCTGAACTACAGAGTGAGATCATCACCTACTAGATCCCTCCGGTTGGCTCACAGATCCCTCCCCACCCAGCACAATGTGTATGTTTTGCTGCCATCTCTGTGGGAACAGTATATATAGTAGTTATATACCTCCTTTGAGGTTTTGCCATGTTTTTTTTCTGTCTTGCCATGATTTTCCAGAAAGCATAGCAAAATGGCAAAAAAAAAATAAAAAAATAAAGTAATAAGACACAAGTTTTCTGTGATTTTGGAAAATGCATCAAAAGTGAACAAAGGCTTAAAATTTTATATCTTTATAAAACACCTCAATTGTGATTATAAGTCATTTTCTGCACATGGAAATATCTCTAAGAAAACCTATCCTTCACTTTCTGCAAAGCCAAAAGCTTCAATGGAAATGTCGGCAGCATTAGAAAATTTGAATAACCGCGTGCAGCTATAAAAATTTTGGTCATTATTGTCTATTACTAAGAGTGGTTGGGGCTGGTCAAACATGATCAAGAACGGGAGAAGGATAGACTCTCTGCCTAGGAAAGTTCTGAGAACATTTTTTCAAGGAAAAGTTATTTTTAAGTCAAAGATTTTTGCTAAATATAAGATTCTTCATCTGATTACAGAACAAAAATTCAAAAATTTCAAATATGAAAGTCTGTTTTTGGTTGGTAAAAGACTGTGCTTTTACTTGATGAATGTTTGATTGAAATCATCTATAATAATTGACTTTAGTCTAATGTGAATTGGCACCTTTACTTCTTCCTCTAATTCCAGCTTCTAGCATCCCAGCGCCACCATTTTTTGACAAGAAGTTTGGACCTGGAAGTTGGGGAGCAGAAAAACAATCAATATTAGGCCATGTTCACATGGCGTATGAGACCGGCTGTTCCGTGACCCGGCCTGGTCACGGAATGGCCGGTCTCTGCAAAGTTCATCCTGGCCGGTACTGCAGTACCGGCCGGATGATCTTTGGGGCCGCAGTGTTCTGATGTGAGTGCATCAGCGCGGACCCGCATCAGAACTCCTCATAACACACAATGAATGCGGCCGCATTTTTTTTTACATGAGCGGCGCCATCTTGCCGAATCCCACCGAACTTTGCAGAAAGTCTGGTATCGGACCAAATTTTTTGAAATCTTCAAAACGAATCTGGGCCGTTTGCAACAACACCCTTACTTTTACGTTGTGTGAACATAGTCTTAGTTTGTAAGCTTTCTCAAACTATAGAAGAATATTTAGGTAGTCCTGTTAGGAAGTATTGAAGAATACAGATGCTAGGCTCCTGGGCAGGGCTGGACTGGCCATCTGCCATTTCGGGCAAATGCCAGATGGGCTGCTACCCTCTGTGGGCTAGTCCCATCTTTCTCCTTGCTCTTTGACTCCCTTCCCCTACCATAGGAGGTGCTCCCTCGTCCTAGTCAGCCTGTGATTGACCGAGTGTGCCTACACCAAAGAAGATGCCAGAACAGGGCCAGAACAGACACCGGGGGACCACAGACAGGTGAGAATATGTTGTTTTTTTTGTTTTGTTTTTTGCCGAACCCCTCCGAACTTTGCCGAAAGTTTGGTTTGGTATTGAACCAAATATTTTGCAATTTTCTAAACCAATCTGGGTTCGGCAGGTTTGCTTTGCTCGTCTCTATTTTGCCCATAAGGTAAATCCAGCTCCAGCCACAACCCCTCGGGCTGAACACATTGTTGCCATTAAATACAGTATCTAGATATTTCTCGTGAATGCCTTTGCTGCTGCATTAATATAGAAGTATTCACATTGTTTAACTAGCAGTAGCCTGTAAAATTATTTTCCAGATGTGAATTCATAATTCTCCAAAGAGCATAAAAGTTATGGTAAGATTTATGGTGGATAATTTATTAATCAGGTTTTTTCTGTACGGTGATTCAGAGATCTGCTTAGAAAGATGAAAGTGCTTGAAAAGAAGTAATATTAACAAAATGTGGATAGCATTATAATATCGGGTTACTGCTTGTGTCCAAATTGTTTTAATGACTGTTTGTTTTATAGTCAGTAGTAGGCAGTAGCCGGCCGTCGTAATGACATATCCTGAGAATCAGTGCAGGCGGCCCTCAAACTGGAAGAAAATGCCCCGTTCTGCAACCGTAATTTCCCTTAATGCTGTTTTCTTGTATTTTTGTGCGGAATGAAATGTTCCTATATAAAGTCTTTATGGCATTTTATTTCCATTTAATAGCAGCATAATGAAGGTTATTGAATGGATTTCGGCCTCATACATCAAACTGTTCGCTTGGACGATTTAAAATTTAATTTTCTTTTATATACCTTATAAGTTGAATAGACCGAAGTATTAATCTATCATATTGCGGGATTTCCTTATTTCGAATTATTTTTGTACCAACATTTTTTACCCACAGGAATTGTAAATTCTACAAAAAAAAAAAGTTTAAAGGGGTTGTTAGGCTCCCCAAAAATTTTACTTGTGGGCTCAAGCTGGTAAATGTAAATGTAAATGTGTAGTTAATCTCATAAAAACATGACATTATGGCTACAGTATAGCTCATACTATCATTATGTTTAAAGTTTTGCCCCCTGGCTCATATTCTTGATTTTCACTTTGACACAGGAAGTGTGGCTTATTCAGTCCCGTTCACACTACGTTTTTGCAATCAGTTTTTTTCATCAGTTTTTTTTTTAAAAAAAAGGATGAAAAACAGATGGAAAAAAAACGGATGCATGTGTTTGCATCCGTTTTGATCTGTTTTTCTATTGGATTCCATTATAAAAAAAGAAAATGGCTCAAAACGAATCCGTATTTTTTACCGTACACAAAAACGCAATCGACCTAATTTTTGTGTCCGTTTAAAAAAAAAACAATCCGTTTCTATCTGTTTTTTTTTTATAATGAAATTCAATGGAAAAACAGATTGAAACGGATGCACACACATGCATCAGTTTTTTCCATCCGATTTTCATCTGTTTTTTTGCAAAAAACTGATGAAAAAAACGCATTGCAAAAACATAATGTGAACCTAGCCTAAGGGAGTATAACTTTTTTAATCTTAGGGTAGAGTCACACACACAGTATCGCACTGGATTTCACTCTGCGGTATTGCAGCGAAACCCACTGTTATAGGGGACACATGTTCACACTGTGTAAGAGACACAGTTCCGTGACCTGGCCGAGTCGCGGAACGGCCGGTCACAGAAAAGATCATCCCGGCCGGTACCGCAGTACTGGCCGGGATGATCTTTGGCGCCGCTGATTTCTGATGGGGGAGCATCTGTGCACGCCCGCATCAGAACTCTCCACTGCACACAATAGAGCGAGCGGCCGGTGCCGCGCGCTGCATAATGTGCACTGATAGGGCTATTCATTGAATAGTGGCCGCAGAAAACTGACATGTCAGTTTCTTGCGGTGCTGCTAGGGACTATATTTACTAACAAATCTAAAATCACCATTTTGTCAAAGATGTTTTGGAGCAGACGTAGCGATGCGCCTATATATGCGACTTTTTAAAAAATTGCGCAGTTAATAAATTTAGCTAAAAAAGAATTCTGGCGCACTTTCGATCTAATTAACAACAAAAAATCTAATTCAAAAAGTCGCATCTAATTTGGATAGCTTCATAAATTCAGATTAGATTCATTTTGAGCGCAAACTAGATATATTAGACTAAAAACAGGCGCAATTAGTTTGATAAATGTCCCCCTAAGTGTATACACTCCGGCCGCGATTCCTCAGAAGGCAGCACAATGAAAGGTTCGTATAAATCACGGCCGTTGTTCAAATCGGCAACAATGGCCTTGATTAACCCCTAGATGACCTAGGACGTACCAGTACGTCCTGGATGTCTGTGCCCAGACAACCCTGGATGTACCGGTACGTGCTGAGCTATGAAGCGCGCTCCGTTAATGACACGCTGCAACGTTTAAGTGTAAGTGACAGGGGGAGTTCCCTGTCACTCACCGATCGGGACCCCCGCAGTGTGACTGCGGGGGTCCTGATCAGTGAAACGGACCGCCGGAGGTCTCTCACCTGCCTCCGCCGAAGGTCTCCCACCTGCCTATGACATAGCAATGATCTGTGTAGAAAATTAATCTAATGTATGTACAAGTCCCCCAAAGGGACTTAAAATGTATTTTTTAAAAAGTTAAAATCACTAACACACTACCCCAAAGCCCCTCCCCCAATAAAAGTTTAAATCACCTCCCTTTCCCATTATATAAATAAAACATATAAAAATAAATAAATAAATAAACATATAATATACCATAGCGTGCGTAATTGTCCGATCTATTAAAATATAATAAGCGCCATTGCGAACGGTGAACAGCGTAAACGAAAAGAGGGGAAAAAGTGCACGGATTACCAATTTTCTGTTACATTATCCCCTTGCCTCCGCAGCCTGTTTTGGCCTTAATGACCAGGGCCTATTTTTCAAATCTGACCTGTCTCTCTTTATGTAGTTATAACTTTGTGATGCTTTTACCTATCGCGGTTATTCTGAGATTGTTTTTTCGTGACATATTCCTCTTTATGTGTGTGGTATACTTTGGTTGATACACTAAGTATTTTTTGTAAAAAAACACAACATTTGCGCAAAAATTTGAAAAATTTACTATCCTTTATATTCAAAATTCTCTTTTTCTGAGAAAGATAGTCATGCTGCATGAACTAATTATTACTGCAACATCTACATCATGTCTACTTTATGGTGACGTCATTTGGTGAACGTCCTTTTACTTGTTAGGATTTTAGAGGGCTTAGAAATTCTGCAGCGATTTTTCTAATATCAGGAAAATGTCAAATTCTGATTTTTTTTAGGGACCAGTCCAGTTCTGAAGTGGATTTGTGGACCCTGTATGTTAGTTACCCCCATAAATCCCTCCACTGTAAAAACTGCACCTCTCAAAGTATTCAAAGTAACATTTTATAAGTTTGTTAACCCTTTGGGTGTTTCGCAGAAATTAAAGCAAGTTGGAGGGGGAATTTAAAATTTTCATTTTTTTGGCAGATATTCCAGTTTAATCCATTTTTTTCCTCTAACACAGCAATTACTAACTGAGAAATGGAACTCAGTATTTATTCCCCATATTCCAATGTTTCTAGAATTCCCCCATATGTGGCCGCAGTGCGTCACCTGACTCAACCACAAGCTGCAGACGTGACAGAGACCTGGGGAATTTTGGGGTCTTTTTTTATTTCAGGTTTTTTTTAGAGCCATTACACCATGTCACAGGGTCTTGTGATGGCAAAATATTTGTGTAAGACAAGTTGACGTTTCCATCGGTACCATTGTGAGGGACATGTGACACCCTGATCGTTTTTTATAACATTATTTATGAGGTGGTATGAATAAAAAACACTATTTAGCAGCTTTTTTTCACCATATTTTTGTTCGACGTTTACTATACGTCACATATGACATGTTATTTTTATTCGTCAGGTCGGTACGATTACAGTGATATCCATATTATATAGCTTTTGCTATAGTTTATGGCATTTATACTATAAAAACTGTTTGTGTCTTGCATATTAAAAGAGCAGTAATATTAAAAATTTTTCGCCAATGGAGTTATGTGAGGGCTTATTTTTTTTGCGGCATAAGCTAACGTTCTTAGTGGTACACCTTTTATGTACATGTGACGTTTTGATAGCTTTTTTCTATATTTTTTAGGGGGCGGGATTAACAAAAAATTGTCATTTTGGTTCGTTTTTTTTATTTATTTTTTAATTTTTTTAAAATTATATTTGTGTGTGTGTGTTTTTTTTACTTTTGCAGGTGTATATATAATACATTACAGCACATATTTAGTGCTGTAATGCAATATATAGAGAATGAGTGTCAGTGTTACACACTGACACTCATTCAAATGATCAGGTCCCTGTAGCTGATTCAAACGATCAGTGCAGGGACCTGATCGTTCAGAATGGGGGGAGCCGAATCCAGAGGGGGGGCAAGGGAAGGGAGAAAGACGGGACCGGAGCGGAGCACGGAGGAGGGGGAGCACGAGCACGGGGGAGCAAAGGGGAGCGGAAGCACGGGGGAGCGGGAGCACGGGGGAGCAGAAGCACGGGGGAGCACCAGCACAGGGGAGCAGAAGCACGGGGGAGCACGAGCACGGGGGAGCGGAAGCACAGGGAAGCACAAGCCCGGAGGGGTGGGAGGAGCACAAGCACGGGAAGGAGCCGAATCCGGAGAGGAGGGGGACAAGGGGAGGGAGAGGAGAACAGGGTAAGAGGGGAGAACGGGGGGGGGGGGGGGGGGTAGCGGGGGGAGCATTACAGCAGTGGCGACAGGAGTAGGCAATGTGTCACAATAGTCCCATTTTATTAATATTTATTTGCCAAAAAAAAGTATTTCATTAAAAAAATATATATAACATTAGAGAATCTGTGTAACCTGCATATGGTTGTGTTTGGACTGACCTATAGAGTAATAGTGTCATGTCGCTTTTACCATATAGTGCATTACGTAGACACAGGAACCCCCCAAACGTTACCATATTGCATTCTTTTTTACGATTTCACCAATTTATATCTTCATAAATAATATATTTGGGATTCCATCATACATGTTATGGTAAAATGAAGGACGCCATTACAAAGTACAACTATTCCTGTAATAAATAAGCACTTACATGGCCTGTAGATAGAAAACTGAGAGTGCTAGAGCTCTTAGAAGGGGAGGAGGAAAAAACGAAAACACAAAAATGAAAATTTGCGCGGTCCACTGGGTCATTTAGGGCCTGGTCCTCAAAGGGTTAATATGAACCTTACATTGTGTGAACATAGCCCTACTCTGTCCTGTTATGGCCTAAGGCTGTGTATTCTTGCGGCAGAATTTCATTCCACTACAAAAATGTACGAAAATCCAAAAAGGAATCCAGCACCCAGAAGGAAGGTAACATACAGTATACGGAATCTTTATTGCAAAACCATCACAATAACAGGGACTGTAACTGGAGTACAAGGCGCCCTGTTACCTCCGTTCTGGGTGCTGGATTTCTTCTTGGACTTTCGTATATTGGCCATGTTCCGGGTCTTTTGGTAACTGGGAAAATGTAGTTGCAACTTTCTATGTCAGGCCGATTAAAATTACTCACCAGCTCCCATTAATTTGGGGCTCCTGTCTGCTTTTCCCACTCCAGCCATTGATTGACCAAGGAGACTGTCAGAGAGCCAGGACTCAAAGAAGCAGACGGCAGTGCGCCGGAGGGGGTAAGCATTATATCTTTGTTATTTTTACCGGCCCGGTATAGAAATAGTTAAAGAAAGTTGAAACTACATTCTTTGAATGAAAATCCACTGCAAGAATGCAGAGCCATATGCCATAACAGTACAGAGTATCACAGCAGATATCACTGCGAAAATTTTATTAGAGTATTTTATTGCCCCCCAAAAGTTATACAAATGACCAATATACACTTATTACAGGAAATGCTTATAAAGTGATTTTTTTCCCTGCACTTACTACTGTATTAAGGCTTCACTTCCTGGATAAAAATGGTGATGTCACTTCCTGGATAGCATGGGGATGTCACTTCCTGGATAACATGGTGATGTCACTTCCTGGATAACATGGTGATGTCACTTCCTGGATACCATGGTGATGTCACTTCCTGGATAAAATGGTGATGTCATGACCCAACTCCCAGAGCTGTGCGGCTGTGGCTGCTGGAGAGGATGATGGCAGGGGGACACTGAGTGACACAGGGCACTGGAGGGACACTGAGCATCCCCCTGCCATCATCCTCTCCAGCAGCCACAGCCCGCACAGCTCTGGGAGTCGGGTCGTGACATCACCATTTTATCCAGGGAGTGACAACACCATGTTATCCAGGAAGTGACATCACCATTTTATCGAGGAAGTGACGTCACCATGTTATCCAGGAAGTGACATCACCATGTTATCCAGGAAGTGAAGCCTTAATACAGTAGTAAGTGCAGGGAAAAAAAAGCACTTTATACGCATTTCCCGTAATAAGTGTATATATGTAATTTTTTTTTTTTTTTTTCAAACATATTTTTATTAGTTTTCATAAGTTTACAGAATATACAGGATTTTGTTGAAGGAAATCTCACATCTCGATCCTTCCAGGCATACAGAGATAATAACAGACTTTGTAACAAAACAACCCCCCCCCCCTCCCCCCCCAGTGCTCGCGGCCCATAGTCCTCTCCCTCTATATTCAGCAAGTACGGCAACACTGCCTAATCAGGAAGACGTAATCTGCCCAGAGTACCAGCAATATCCGCCAATAAGTACCACCTTGTATTACGAAAAGGTCTCACCACCCTCTGTCTTTCAGCCTCATCTAGAAAGTTAGTTATAAAAGCTTTCCATTTCTTGAAGAAGGATTTCGCTCTCCTTTCCCTAGATGGCTCGGCCTCCAAACGTTCCATCAGTAGATAATGTTTAACTTGCTGTACTACATGAGCAGCCGTGGGCATATCAGAGGTGAGCCACCTAGACAGGAGACAGCGTTTTGCCACAAGCAGGAAAGTATGGGCCAATAACGTCACCGCGCACCCCTCTGGCGGTATATGTAATATCATAAGATGGGGATCAATAGGGACCGTGAGATTCAGCTTTCCCTGAAGAAGGGAAACCACCTCCCCCCAAAAGGTTTGTACTGGGGGGCAAGTAAAGATCCCATGATATCGGTCTGTCCTTGCTTCCCCACAATTCAGGCAAGCTATGATACGGTCTGGGTGCTCCGGTGTGCGTGGAAACGTAAACCCATATGTGGCGTGATGCAGGATGCGGAATT
Source organism: Dendropsophus ebraccatus (assembly GCF_027789765.1). NCBI lineage: Eukaryota > Metazoa > Chordata > Amphibia > Anura > Hylidae > Dendropsophus > Dendropsophus ebraccatus. The sequence continues at coordinate 139,890,335 of NC_091459.1, read as the reverse complement.
GTGATTCCCTCCACTGCTCACAAACGATGGCCCTGCGTACTGTGGCCCATCCCTTGAGAGTCAGAGCATGTAGGTCAGATAAGGGTAGTTTATCTTTCCAATATTTGAATAACGAGGGCTCCACTCCCCTTAGTGCTACCAGGCGTAGTGTGGTATGTAAATAGGACACAGAGTGGATCGGCACCGAAGTCCGCATATATACTGATATAGAGTTGGATGCCAACTCACTCTGTAAGTCCCGTAATCTGGAGAAAAGAAACCCATGTATCTGTCGGTAAGCCAAGAAGTGACTGGGCGGAAGAGAAAAGCTCTCCTGTACTTCTGCAAACGACAGGTACCTGCGTTCCGTGGCCTTCATAAGATCACCGGCAGTTCTCACTCCCCTTAATTTCCAAATTATGTAATTTTTTATAACTTTTGGGGGGCATTACAATTCTTTAATAAAAATTTTCGCCAGACTTCTCCTTTAAAGGGTAATTCCAACTATTTTTTTTTGTTTGTTATAATCTCCCTATGGCACCCTGGTTAATTGGTCAATTTACTCTTATTAGAAGTTCTTTATGGTTTTGGAGCTACATAATACAGCCAAACAACCTCCAGAAGAGACATGGAAAAGTATGAACACAACCTAAAGCCTGAAGAGTGAAGCATGTGATATTTCTGGTGAGGGATAAAACTTGCCAATGGGATGAGCGGGCAGGGATGCTAGGAGGAGTAGTGGGCGGAAGCAGGATGTGGGTGCCAGGAAGCAACTTACCCTCCCCCAGCCATAGAGGGTTGGTGCACCATGAGCAGCTGAACTGGAGTAATAGGAAGATTAAAGAAAGAACCCTAATGCATCAAGGCAATGACACATCTTTATTCACATATCCACATTTATATCATTTTTATGACTTCTTAAAGGGGTTTTCCACTCAAACATAACTTTTGATATATTGCTGCCTACGGTAAGACTAAGAATTCCTTCCATACGTGTTATTATCTATTCAGTCTCCTTCCCCCAGTTCTCAGCTGATGCTTTCTGCTTTATATGTAACATTGTAGCTTCTTTATAATGCTGATAAGATTGATCAAATTGAGTTCATTAGTAACTTGACCTCAAAATAACCTTCCCAGCTTTAGGCTATGTTCACACAATGTAAGTTCCGTAGTAATCACAGGCGTTGTTGCAACAGCCGTGATTAGTGCGGAACTTACGTTGTGCTGAAGGCTGAGGGAATCCGTAGTACACGCTCCGGCCGGGATCCCTAGCGATGCCGTAGAAAACTGACATGTCAGTTTTCTGCGACAGCTATTCATTGAATAGCGTCCGCAGAAAACCCTATCAGTGCACACTATGGAGCGTGCGGCTCAGGCCGCATGTTCCATTGTGTGCAGTGTGGAGTTCTGATGCAAGCGCACGGATGAGCCCGCATCAGAACTCAGCGGCGCTAAAGATCATCTGATCTTATCTGAAACAGGCTGTTCCGTGACCCAGCCGGGCCATGAAACGGCCGGTGTCATACAGCGTCTAAACATAGCCTAACCCAGAAGCTACAATGTTGCAGATAAAGCCAACCAGGGACTTATTTACATCAGCCATCTCAGAAGGGAGGGGGGAGGAGGGGGAGACAAAGAGAAAAGCTCACACACAGATTTTTGTATCTTCGGCAGAAAGCAGCAGCTGAGAACTTGGGGAAGGAGACTGAATAGATAATAGGTGTAGAAGGAATTGTTAGTTTCACCATGGGCAGCAACATATCAAAAGTTATGTTTGAGTGGAATACCCCTTTAATCTTTACCTACTGTAAGGGCAGGTACTTTGCTGTGGTACGTTGGTGCTCAGGCAGCACTCTGGAGGAGCTGGCCTACAACACTGTGCACATACATACACATGTAAGAGGATGATCCTGGAGTTGGGAGCAGTAAAATCAGTGGTGACAGTACCATCCATGGAATTCTTTTTAACAGGAATTCCCACCATATGGCTTCCCACATAACACCTTGCTGTTTTTCGATGTCACAATGTAAAAATTCTGGTTTGACACAGAAACTTTGTTGCCTTCGAGTTTCCCAAAGGACAAAATGAATAGCAAAGATACAAAAATATACAAGTTCTCGAAAGTGGGGGAGTAATTTTATCCCGCATGTATATTGAATTTACATATGATAGCGTGGGCAATTACATTAAATGAAAATGATATAAAGTTCCTAAAACTGAGATGTAAGCCATGAAAAGGAATTAAATTTATAATCACGTTGGCTAACGTTGGCCTCGCGCCAGCCTTCCTTTTTCTGGAGCCTCATAGGATCCAGATGTCAGTGATGTCATGAAGGTGTAGTTACTGCCAACGCACAGTTTATTTAATCAGGGCAATAATTGCAAGTGAGGGATGAAAGCATAAACATGCATGCCGGGGACGATTGAGAGAATATATATTTTACATCAATTTGGATTTTTTTTTTTAAAGTTTGTTTTGCACTGTGGGAAAATATTTGCATGGGCTAATTTTGTCTTGAGCAAACTACTAGAAAAGACGAATAAACAGTATAAATAATAGCCCTGCCAGCCCAACACTTCATGTACAGCAGGTACCTGCTACTCAGATATTTATTTTCTGAAGGATTTTTGGTCGATGCAGTCAGTTTAAAAGGTCAGCTTGAAACAGCGTTAAGCATGTAATAAATAAATAGTGAAATTATTAAAACATAAAGATATCAATAATGATAGGAATCATCTAAATTAAAAAAAAAAAACATTTAAAAAAAACTATATAAAATAAAAAAAAGTAAGAAACGTAAGGTTCTGTTCACACTTATTCAAATTATTAAAAGTTTAATTGAAAAAAAAATTTGTAAAAAAAAAAAAATTGTTCTCAAAGGAAATCTTTCATCATTTTCATGTTGCCTCAACAATAAAAGTTATTCTGTGGTTATTGCCTGCCCTGTTGCTTCAGGCAGCATGAGGGTATGTTCACACATTTATACATTTTTTTTCTGCAGTATTTTTGGAGGCATTTTGAGGCAAAAATATGTCTGTATTTTGATAATTAAGGCTATGTTCACACCTTGTAAGAGACTGGCCATTCTGTGGCCCGGACAGTTTCAGAAAAGATTATCTCGGCTGGTACTGCCGCTGAGTTCTGACGTTAGCGCACACAATGGCCAGAGCCGCACGCTCCATTGTGTGCACTGACAGGGTTTTCTGCGGCCACTATTCATTGAATAGCGGCCGCAGAAAACTGACATGTCAGTTTCTCGCGGCGCCGCCAGCTATTCTCTCAGCCTGCAGCACAACGGAAGTTCCATACTAATCACAGTCATTGCAACAACGGCCATGATTACCGCAGAACTTATGTTGTGTGAACATAGCCTAAAGATGTAAATAATGATTGTGCTGTTTATTTACAGATTTTACACTAATTATCAAAATATTTTCACCTGAAACTGAGGACCATCCAAAAAATACAGGTGGAAAGAAACGCTGTGTGAACGAACCTTAGAATTAATTAATTAATTAATTAATTAATTAATCATAAAATGCGTCCTAAGGCTATGTTCCACACCAGTAGATTTCAGTAAAAAACGGACGCTGATTGCAATGGAATCAGCGTCCGTTCTTTACTGCAGAAGCGGAATTGCATCAAAGCCAACGCAATGCCGCCTGCTGTGTTTACATATCGTTATGTTAACGCCCAGCCAATATGGCCGCCTCCCTAACTATGTACAAATAGTGTAATAAATAAAAATTACAGTCAGAAAATAGAAAATTAGAATAAAAGACCAAATTTTAGTATTCGACTTAAATCTGTAAAAGAAAATTTAGGTGGAAATTTAAAAACTGAAGCTAATCCTTCTAGTGGTTGAGTTAAAGAAAGGCCGGTGACATATGGCCGCCAATGTTTTACTGGTTACATACCGGTGAAGTCATTATGGAAATTTATGTTGGATCTGGGCCCAACCAAAAGGTCTCACTTACTTGGATCTCAACCTCAAAAATGTTCCGGTATTGTTCAGGTTGTACCAGTATGAATAAAAGTTCCTCCATTACCCAGTCACACGCAACAAGCCAAGCGCATCACGTGTTTGGTAAATAAAGTAGTAAATCTCCCCAAATTTGGTTCGGGTTCAAGAAAGACACAGCGTTTCCTTACTCTGGGCCAATGCAGTCAATCTACCACAAGTGGATCTGTGTTGATGTCTGAAAGTCTGTAAAATACTTTGAAAAACCTCGCAACAGGAAATTTAGTCATAACCGACATAGTGACTTCCAGAATGTTCTTCCACAGGAAATTACAACACGGTGACTCTACAGAGCATGAATTCCAAAATTTGTGAGATAATAAATTTACAGATTTATTACACGTTTAATCAATTCATATTGGGAAGAGATATTTTATAGTGTGCAGGTGTTCTGCGACTCATGGAATAAAAGAGTAAACAGTCGAGAGTATGCAGAGTTACCGAATCGTGAAATTTCTTTGAACTCTGTCCCATAATGGACTGCAATGACCTCAGGAATCACATTGCGCTATAAATGCCATGACAATGTGTCCGTCCATAGCTGTGGAATTTGCTTCTTTTTTTTTAGGAGTGGGACCATGATGCTCAACCCAACATTGGTCTTCGTGGAGGATCTCTGATCTTCTGCTTCATGGCCAAGGCCATTCTCTTCCTCACACAAGAAACATACTCAATATCCAATGTATGTTTCGACAATTTATTTTGCAGAATATCTCCTCCTTTACTTTAAAATACACTAAATATTGTTTTTTTTTTAGTCATGATGGATAGGCTATGTTCACATGAAGTTCAAAAAAGAGAAAGTCATCCGCCTTTTCTATTTGAAAAGACGTCTGTTTCAGCCACAATTTCATTGACTTCAATGGAATGGAATGGCGTACTTCCAATGCACGTATTGTATTTAATAACGGACGTTCCCTTTGGACATCAAAAAGCTAGGTTCTTTTTTTTGGCCTTCGACGGCCATCTTTTTGGACGTAAGTCATTCTGAGGTCAAATAACATCCATTCTTTTGCAGTGTCGTCCGTGATCTCAAAATAACAGACGTTATTATGCCTCAAAATGGCTGACTGTCAGAATCAGCGTGCCTATACCGCAGTGTGTGTTAGAAGTAGTGCCTGTCCATGTGGGTTTTCTACTTGGAGACACATTCAAAGGGTAATCCGCCCACCGAAACTAAAATAATTGTGCTAACAGCCATCATTGCACTGACAGCCAGCCAAATAGTGATCTGTCAATTTTTCTTTTAAAAAAAGGGGAGAAAAAAAACATAGTGGGAACAAAACTATATACTGTATATAAGGGTCGACTTTTCTTTTCTTTTTTTTTAAAAACCCTACAGGTTTATCTATATTAGTTGAGAGGGAAATACTGCTTTATGGCAATGTTCACACACTGTCTTTTTTAGTAAAATACGGCAGTTATTTGGTACTTAAAATAATGGAAGTTGTTTTCCGTCTTCAGTTATTTCCATTGAAGTCTATGAAAACAAAGGCCGTTGGTTCACACAATGTATAAAATAATGGGCGCTGTTTTCAGAAGCTGTCAAATGAATGTTCATTCGTCATTGACTTGTTGCCGTTTTTCAGCGATCAGTGGTCTTTATTTTATGTTGTTCATATATTGATTTTTTTTTTTCAACGTCTTTTTATTAATTCAATGGCCCCAATCAAAAGAGCCATCATCAACCTGAACTAGAATAATGTACCAACGGCCGTCATTGTAATGACGACCACCAAAGTATATCAAACAACGGCTGCTATTTAATACTCAAAATATCGGCCATGGTTTTTAGTATTAAAGGGGAACTATCAGCAGGTTTCACAAATCTAACCTGCTGATAGCTCCCTTGTGGGAACTAGGCACTGAGGATGAAGGTATGTCCCTTACCTCCCCTTCAGCGCCATTCCCATGCTGTTAGTTGTTCCCTGTAAGCCATTAGGAGCACTAGGGGCGTGGTTAGATTTATCTAATCTGCTGATAGTTCCCCTTTAAACAATGAAAGTCATTGTGTGAACATAGCTGAATACTGATAAGGTTCAAAGACACATGTTTATCCTAGATCCCATGTCTAATGTTCTATATGATGGGTCTCACTAGCAACTCATAAACTTAGGTTGCATTATGCTTTCCAAAATAGAAAAAGGAAAAAAGCACATGTGGCACCAACCAGCATGGCAGCCCTTTGTGCACTTGTACGGTGTGTCACACCACGCTAAGAGTATAGCATGCCACCAATTAAGTAGTTAACCATTACAACTGTAAGGCCCTGTTAACACGTCCATAGAGCTTTCTGCACCTGCAGCTACCAGCCGCACTACACATGTGTGGTGTCCCACATTTAAGTGCTTTAGGCACTGGTCAGAAAGTTATCCCATCAGTGATAATGAAGGTGCATTCTCTAGTTTTACCACAAGGTGTCAGTATTGTTTTTATGCATTGTTTTATGTTGCACAGCTGTAGTCACCTAAGAAATACTCTTTTGTACCACATGGTCTGTGCCAGCCTATGAGAGATGCTGTTGTTTCTCTACCTATACTCTACTCTCTTTTCTTTTGTGCACTCTGTTCTTACACAACACAACCCCCAGGGTTCAGAGTAGTCTAGTCTGGAATGTGGTAGTAGACAGACACGTATGGAGAACCCAGAGACTTTCTTTCTAGAAGCAACACTTACCCTAATGATGCAGTGCTAAACACTAAAGAGAGGACAAGTCAGAGGAAACCTCAACCCACGCCGTTAACATATCTACACAGTGCTGGACAGTATACTAAAGAAGAGGAACTTATCTGGGTAGAGCAAAGCGGCTAAGGGCCTACGTACTCTATCTCGCAGCGCAGGTGACACCGGATAATTTCTGACACTTAGCTCAACTCAGGTAAGCTAGACTGGGGCTTGTGTCACCCTGGCAGGACGGGTAACACAAAACTACAGGGTAGAAGGTGGTTTATAGCGACAAAGGTGGAAACACAAATTCTTCTTTTTTCAAGTATTCTTCTTCTAAATTTCCAGCAGAGCACAGTACATTGGGTTGGGACTCTCAAGACAAACTCCTCTCCACTTCTCTGAACTCTCTACTCTTCTCAGCACGTAACCAAGTCAGCACTGCTATTCTTCCCACTACCTCAGTATCTCTCAGCACAGATTCAGTGAATGCAAGTCTGTATTTCAACAGTCACTTATTGTCCTGTATTACCAGAGACTTGCTAGTAAAGAAAAGTTTTATTTATTCTACTGGGACTCAGTGATCATTGCACCAGCACCTACATGTGCATCTGTAGCTGTCCATAATTGCATGGACAAATTCATAGGTGAATGGGGATCTTTAAAAAAAAAAAAAATGCCAAAATAGTGGAGACCAAGAGGACATGTTCTCTGTTTTCATCATCAGATTTTTTAAGTACTGTGGCTTTTAGGAACTTATAGACAAGACCCTTCATTCACGTGTACTGTATATGTGACCTTCCTATATATGTTGGGCTTTTTTCTCCATCATACAATATAAGTCTTTTAAGGATTCACCATTCTATACTCCCTAAGGAACAATGTTGTCATAAACGACAGAATAATAGTTTCCAGGATTTATTCCCAGTGGAAAATGTACCAGCACAGTTATAAATAGGAAGATCTGGCAAATTTAATTTGTTTTTTATTGTATCACCATGTGTTAAACAATGCAGATGTTTAGTGGTTTGTGAAGGAAAATCCTAATGTATATGATGAACCCAGAACTATGAATGTATTTGTATCCTGGTCTTTTTCTGTCCTCATCCCCTATTTAATTGTATAGGGACTTGTACTGGCCGCGGTGGTGCCCCATGATCTGAGCCCCCCATCCCCACCACCCACCTGTCCCCGATCTTGTCTGCGCCAGGAACCTAAGATTTAAAGGGCCAGTGCACCCTTGATTGGTCATGCATTTAATCACCTTCACCTATGTGCTCCTGCCTATCCTTTCCCTGTTGGAGCCTCTGCATGCTTCCCAGTGTGTGGTCCCAGCTCTTTTGGGATTCCTGCCCATGATTCCTGCCATCAGTGGTTCCTGCACTGTGATTGCGGCTCATGGTAGCAGCCCTGCTTTCAGCCATGAGTCCTGCTGTTGTCCTGCCCACGGGGTAGACCCCTGCCAGGGGTAGCGACCGGGGGGGGGGTACCCTGCCACAGTAAGTTCAACCCACCTTGCGGTGGGCTGTGGTGAGGACCAGCGACCCCTTAGAGTTCACTCCCCAGTGGGGTTTACGCCATTGCTAGTGGTGGTCCAGCAGATCCACAACTCCTGCCATTACAAGGCCTCCTTAAGTGCCTTGTTCAGGAGCAAACCATCCATGAGCTGAAGCGTACCTCTCGCCTTAGGTACCAATCTTCATTGTCAGGAGGTCTAGGAGATAAGTATTCAATCTCCTGCGCCTCCCGCGCCTCATGGAACCAGGTGTAGATTTGGTACACCAGGCGCAGGTTCAGCTGCCCGGCTGGCCGGATCTGGCCAGGGAAAAGTGGGTGGGAATGTTCTGAATGTTCTTCCAGCTGTTAGAGCACTGATTTCCATATTCACCACGGATGCACAGACTGCTTCCATATGAGCGTGGAAGATTGATAACGGCCGTTGTACGCCCGTTATTAATCGACATGATCATTATTTTGCATGGCCGCACCGAACAACACCTGTTGTTGGTGCGATGTGCGCATAGACGGAGGGCAATGAATTCATTTCAATGCAAAGCCGCCCAGGCTGAAAAGAACGGCCGTTCTTTAAAAAAAATAATACATTGTGTGAACATAGCCTAAAAGAGCATATTACATTGATGGCATAACATAACAGGATCATCCATCACCCCCTCGCCCTAACAGGACCCCCATACCAATCACTGTATGATACGTGGTTGACTTGGAGTGACCATCCATAGAACGTCATCACTCGATAAAACACAGTAGTATCTTCGGCTTTTCTCCTTTTATGTTCTCTAAAGTCGTTCCAGTCATCTGATGAGCCGTCGGGATGATTCATACAATATTAGGACACGGTTTGGAAATCGGAGGTTGCCTTTGGAATTGGATGAAGAAAAAAAGTGATTTTCACGCGGCTGCAGCTCTAACTTGAGATAAACTCCTCTCTGAAAGGTGATTGCTCACAGCGGTGGATTCTAAACTCCCAGGCTTAGATGGGACTTTGTGTGTGTGAACGGGGCTGTCATCGTCCATTCCAGGTTACTGTCAGAGATGAATTTGTCTTTCCTCAGCGCCGCTCACTGCCGGGGCGGCAGACATTCTTCTGCTTTGTATTAATCCAATTACTAAACACCTGCAGACATGCAATAACAATTCTGGGGCCAAGTTCCTCAGAACAGTTTTTATAGGGGAATGTAATCTGCTATCCCGCTATCAAGAGTCACATTACACGTCTCAAGAATCCTGATCTTCAAAACCAAGGGAGAAAAAAAAATAAAAAATCTGGTCATGGATGGAAGAGAGCAGAGCTTCCTCTAATTTCAAAAGATATGTATTATAGAGTACAAAGGGAACGGCTTGTGACCGCACCGTCCATACATGACAAGCAACACAGCATATAGGCATATACAGTAATAGTCTAGTAATCCAGCATGCCGTCTAGCTCCATCTCCATTATAAGGTTTAAAAGGTTAGCTGCAGGAAAGAAAATGTTTTCTGATGCAAGAAAGGTATATAGATATGTAAATTACGCCATAGAAAACCTCTCCTGTTCTGGACAGTTCCTGATATGGACAGCAGAGAGCACTGTGTCCTACTGTAGAGAATACACCACTTCCTGGAGGACATACAGCAGATGATAAGTACTGGATAATGTTATAGGAACGGTTTATTTGATATAAGTTATTTTCAAACATCAAACAGATTGGTCAAAGGGGTAGTGATGAGCGAATAGTGAGATATTCGAATATTCGATATTCGTACGAATATCCCGCGAATATTCGATCGAATATTCGATCCCATTAAAGTCTATGGGAACAAGTATTCGATTAGTGAAAAACATCTATTTGACCATTTGGAAGGTAAAACCGGAAGCTGGGGGATTTGAACGCTTATCGAATATGTATCAAATAGTCGCGGGATATTCGTACGAATATCGAATATTCGAATATCTCACTATTCAATCGAATATCTATTCGATCAAACAGTATTCGCTCATCACTACAAAGGGGTTCTAACTCTCATTAAGGAGAGTTAATCTTAAAGACGTATGGAGACTTATAGACTATGGCTGGGTTCACACACAGTATATTTCAGGCTGTATTTGGTCCTCATGTCAGGTCCTCATAGCAACCAAAACCAGGAGTGGATTGAAAACACAGAAAGGCTCTGTCCACACAATGGTGAAATTGAGTGGATGGCCGTCATATAACGGTAAATAACGGCCATTATTTCAATACAGAAGCCATTGTATTAAGATAACAGAAAATATTTGCCATTAAATGGCGGCCATCCACTTGATTACAACATTGTGTGAACAGAGCCTTTCTGTGTTTTCAATCCACTCCTGGTTTTGGTTGCTATACAGCCTCAAATATACAGCCTGAAATATACTGTGTGTGAACCCAGTAGCTGCAAAATAGCTCTCACACCTCTTGAGCAAAGTCATGTCCCTTCAAGTCAAGTCCCACTCTATGTAGGAGTGTTAGAACATTGACTGGGGATTTTATGCCAAGGCAAACAATCTCTCTAAAAGAAAAAAATTCCCATCTGCAGACAGCTGTTTCAGGGTTGTTGTCCCTCATCAGTGCAGAGCAGGGAGTTGGCTGGCTAGTGAGAGGTCTATTGATGTGGGTCAAAAGGTACTAACTCTCATTAAGGAGCGTTCATCATAAAGACATGTGAAGACTTACAGACCATTGCTGCTCCATTGAGAATTCTAGGAAGAAAGAATATGCAAAATAGCTCTCACACCTCTTGAGCAAAGAGTTGTACCTTCAAGTCAAGTCTCATTGACTGGGGATTTTGTGCCAAGGCAAACAATCTCTCCAAAAAAAAACATTTCCCATTTGTAGACAGCTGTTTCAGGGTTGTTGCCCCTCATCAGTGCAGAGCAGGGAGTTGGTTAGCTAGTGAGAGGTCTATTGACATGGGTAAAAAGGAATTAACTCTCATTAAGGATAGTTCATCATAAAGACATGTGGAGACTTACAGACCATTGCTGCTCCATTGAGAATTCTGGGAAGAAAGGATATGCAAAATAGCTCTCACACCCGAGAAAATGGTCTGAAAGTCTCCATACATCTTTATGATGAATTCTCCTTTATGAGAGTTAGTACCCCTTTGACCCACTTAGATAGACCTCTCACTAGCCAGCCAACTCCCTGCTCTGCACTGAAGAGGGGCAACAACTCCGAAACAGCTTTCTGCACATGGGAAATCTTTTCTTTTGAAGAGATTTTTTTGCTTGCTATAAAATCCCCAGTCAATTTTCTAAGACTCCTATATTGAGTGAAGCAAAGTAGTAAGGCCACGGCACTCTTAAATCATGCAAATGTAAAAGTTTATTTTACAGTGTTTAGATACAGGTTTTTATTCCGACAAATATATAAAGTATATGAAGATATTAGACCATATGACGTAGCAACGTTTCGGTCCTGCCAGGACCTTCCTCATGCTGTGCAGTCTCTGAATGTGGTGAGAAGGAGGAGTCCAAGCAACCCTCTGATTTTTATCCCTCGGCCAACTGCAAATCCACTGAACTATCCAGGGCTCTTCTCTTGTATACCTCTATTTCCCATAGATTTTAAAGTGAATGTACCATCAGTACATTGCACATGAAAAGAACAGCGCCGGTGCTGGAAAGCCAGTGCCGTGGTCCTTCTTTTGAACTGCGGCCTGGTCTTTTACCAAGCACTGGAGGTGGGTCGCTCCCCCCCCCCCCCTGCCCCAAGTGGCAGGAAACCCTCGGCCCTCTATGATGCGGCTCCATTGATTCTAATGTCTAATGGACCTGCGTCATAAAGGGGCGGGGATTTCCTCCCACTGGAGACGGGACGGTGCTCGGTAATAGACCAGCGTCGTGTGCGGGAATCAGGCTGCGGTTCAATAAAGGGGCACCAGCTTCCCTGTGCTGGTGACATTCTATTCATATGCAAAATTTAAAGTAAATGTACTTTTTTGCATGGATCCCGGTCCCAATACAGATCTGTAACAGATGTGTGTATGGGTCTATAGAAATGAAAGGGTCCAAAATGTGGATAGAATAAATGAATATGTGAAAAGGGCCTAAGGGTTTTAGACACTCCATGTGACTTATAAGACAAGGGGGTGGGGGTTCAATGGAGAGGGTGTGACTTAAAGGTAAAAGGCGTGGTTAAGTTGAAAGGGGGTGTGACTTAAAGGGAAAGGATGAGGTTCAAAAAAGGCAAAGTGGGACAAAAAGCACCATAATGTGCCAATATTTTAATCTTAACTTTAGAGTGTAATATAAGGTAAGTCTAAAGATGTGACAGATGTATTATATTATCTAAATAATTTTGGCAATGCCTAGTTAACATTTACGCTGTCTAAATATTAGGCAGCAGTGATCCATCTGGACCCTTGTCTTTACTTGTCCTACAGGCCTGCGTCTTGTGATTCATTTCAGCCAATGTGAAAACCATTAAACGCATCGGCAGGATTAGGCTTTCAGCTAAGTCCATTTAAATATGTTCCTACAGCTCTTGTCTGGCAAGTAAAGTCACAGAAAACATACACGTTATTCAGGGAAAGAAAGTGGAATCCATCCCAAACCACCTGGAGTTTATAGCATCACAGTTATTGGAGAAACATAGAAAATGTCCTCAGGGGTCCTTTTGTGCACAGCTGTAGACAAGACAGCCATAGATCTTCGGCCAATGGAGGCATACCGTAGCAAGAATACCGAATTGTCCCTTCCCCGGGAAAACTGACATTGCTTCTACCCATATGTAACCTTCAGCCTAGATCAAAAGCCCACTGTTTGACAGTAATAGTAGTAGTCATAAAAAAATGTGCCATCTGTCATCCTAACAGCTTTTGAAATGTTAAATTGTTGAGGATATGATTCCAATTAAATACCAGATGAACTCCCACTTTTACTAACATAAGAATATACACAAGGCGAAGGATAATTTTACAAATGATGTATTGTTCTGCTAATGTAATGTGTGAATTATTGCAGACGTAATGGCGGTGTCAGTCTGAGGTGCCTCGGGCCCGCCGGTGGAAATGATTCAGAGCTTTCACGTCCATCTATGCAAATCAAGCAAGTGTCCCACAGGCCATATCATCCATGTACAGTATGTGTGAAATAAGCCCCTAAAAATATACAGCCAGCAGCAGGAGACCTGATATACTGTCAGCATTACAAGGGATTGTCCACCGCTAAGCCCCTTGGGCCCGGATGGGGCTTAGAACCATTATCCCATAGCCTGAGCCCGCTAGAGAATCCTTATAGCCCGACCCTGCTGATTTATTCACATTATCTTCACGATCTTTCCTGTAATAGAAACTCGCAAAATTTTATAATTTTTATTTTTTATTTATTTATTTTCATTTTTCAAGAAAATGTTTATTGGAATATAAAAAGTAATAGCACATTTTTTATTATTATTATTATTATTATTATTATTATTAGTATTATTATTATTATTATTATTATTAGTATTATTATTATTTTCTTCGTTTTGGGTAAAGAGGCATTGGCTAAGAATATGAATGACTGGAATCAAGTGGATTATTAACTTTAATGTATATGGTGTCATTACGTTCCTTCCTGCTTCATAAGGTCATATTGGAAGAAGACATTACAACTGTTACAGAAGACAGTGATGCAGTGTCCTACTATGGGGTTCTTTATTACAAGAACATCGGTTGCCAGATATTCGCCTAGATGTTAATGTGAATTAGTGATATTTGCATTGCTTTGTGTTATTTACTTTTGATAATAGTGTGTAATTTGTTGTGATACTGAAGCCAACTGTGCATTTTGTAAGCTGGTTGTGAGCAAGGCTACACATATAGCAACACAAGAAATGACATTGCATTCAGGATGTTCTGTTATATGGGGAAGATCTTCCCTAGCCCAGCCTCTCCCTCCTCAGAGAGAGGAAAATCTGTTTAGATGAGTTCAATGTAGACTAGCTGACAGTGAAACAGGATGAGGATCGCTTTACCTTCCACCATCCATTAGCTAAGCCTCACATAGATAAGCCTACACAGAGCCACACATCTTCCTATGTGAGGAGTCAAGGATTTACAAAGGCTTTGGGGGGGAAGTTGTACAAGGTCCCCATAGTACTTCTAGGATCATCCATCACAGGCTTCAAGACAGACATAGAGATGCTGTGTCTGTCTCATAAATGAATTACCTACAGATCTGTGTGCCACAGTGGGCATTGCAGATCAGAGAAAATACTTAGGAATAGTGTCTACACCTCAAGACATAGGGTACAGAACAGCATAGGACATTTCCTGGACACACACAGATTCTGCTACATTTTGATGCCTCTTCACATCAGCTATTTAAATATATATATATATATATAGAGAGAGAGAGAGAGAGAGAGAGAGAGAGAGAGAGTAACTAGAAAGACAAGAGGAAATAAGGTTCAATCAGGTTGAAACCTATATCCCTGTATTGTAAAGGTTTTTTGGTAAGTTTGTTTCATAAAAGACTGTAACTTTTTTAAATCATCTGTGTCTTGGTTACTCACTGCGCAGTTCCATCAAAGCTCACCACTTACCACCTACCAGACACTTCACGTTGAGTCCCAATGGAACATTCTCACCTTTACCATTAGGGCAGTTCCCCTTCACCCTGCCAGTCTAGAGGAGCATAGACGGACCAGAGCACCCACTTATGCCACTGTGACAAATAAACCAGTTACTAGTGTTGAGTGATCACTTAAATGCTCTAGTGCTCAACTTGAGTAGCGAACCTTATTTAAATCAATGAAAGACTCGAGCATTCAACTCAGCAGAGTGGAGGGTGCCTGATTATTAAATTTTTTCGTTCAAATTTTTCTATATTTTGTATATACGTCCCTTCAAGGGATGAAATATACAAAAAGCAAAACAAAAAATGTAATAGGTATAACTGATGGCCAAATAATTGTTATGACCACCTTTACCCGAGCACCATATCAAGTTCAACACTATCAGTTACTGTTCGAAATCATTCCTCCAGCCATCTCTATGATCTGAAAAGGATGGACGTCTGTCTTTTTTCAGCCTTACAAACTGTAGTACTATGTTTCTATGGTGTCGATTCTGGAAAACAAAAACAGCCCTTTTTTCTACACAATCCCAATCCGAAGTCTGAAAAGTTTTGCACTGATGAAATAACGGGAAAGGGTTGGACTTCTTAATAGGATCTTCTTGCCAATACATTGTCATGCGTGCATTGTTATAGAGAACATCAAAGTATATCTTTTTGGAAAGGTGATTTCACTTTTTCGTAAACTACCCATTCACGTTGGTCAACACATAGATGTTTAAGAGGTTACGAAGATGTTGAGCCAAAGGAGTGCTGGAATATGGGAACTATTAGGCAGATCCTTCAGCACTGGAAGGTGAGTGACATCATCCTTCATCAGTTCACCCCATAGACAGTTTTACAGTCGAAGCCCCATAGATTATGTTGACATGATTTGTTGAATTAATGTAAAATAGTGGAAAGCTATACATTAGGTAGAAGGTTAAATACTTGAAGACGGAGCAAACAGCAGCCGTAGGATAGATGTGTAATATCTTCACCAAAGATGTAGACTGTATGGAAAGTAAATCCTAACGAGAAGAAGGTGTCAGTCTAGTTTAATCAATGAACTCTTCTGTCTTTGTTTTGTTTTTTTTTCCCCCTCCGATCCTATATTTCTAAATTACTTATGAACATTTCAAAATTCAATCGACTTCACAGTTTGCACATAATCAAAAAATATTTAGAAGCATACTGAGTTAAATAAAGATAATATTGTTGGAAATAGAGATCCACCATAGTGATGCTGATGAGAAAACGTCCCGTTACGGAGATTTCAGACATGAGTGACAGAGGCTGATATATGGGGCTATATTTTAGCAATAGTTTTTTTTTCAGCAGCTTCCACAAGAGAAACAAGATGATTACTGTAAAACTGGCTCCTTAATTTCACCAGAAAACACTTGGTTTGCAGAAGGAAGCCCTCCTTGGCCAGACATTTCCTATGAAGTAGCACCTGTCTGGGAAATGTAGAATTACAAGGTGGTCATTTAGGTGTAATGCATGGACCCTAATGGACGTCAGAAGGAAAACACCTCTAACAGAGCAGATCAACAATCTAACTAATACGAGCCCTGAGTAGGGAATGATACACAGGCAACCTAGCAAATAGGGATCAAGCCTTTGGTATCATCAAAGCGGTTTCTAGTAATGTTTTTACTTTGAATGGTCGAAGACATAATGGTGGGTTTATTGAGAGCAGACTGGATAAGTTTATGTTAGTATATGTAATGTATTTGTATTTCTGAGAAGAAATGTGCTCATAATGGCAGTATATTAACTGGTCGTAGAATGCAAGTGAATACAGAGGTCAGAAGTTGACCAGAAACTTAGGCCCAGGAGTGAACAGGGCTTGGGCCAAGTGCAGCTGTCACCTCTATACTAATGTTACACAAGCACTAAAATGCTCGAGTACTCATTAATCGAGTTAATTGAAATTTTAATGCTCGAGTTCTCAACTCGAGCAACAAACCCCATTGAAATCAATGGGAGCCTCGAGCAGGCTGGAGGGTGCCTGGTTCACCTTTAAATAACCTATTGCATTTTTGCATTCTAATTATTGTATATTCGGTAAATGAAATATACAAAAATTAGAACGAAAAATGGCATTATTTATCAATTGCCGGCATACTGCCGGAGTTCTTATGTGTCTTGCAGTAAGATATTGCATTTTTTGTTCTAATTTGTGTATACTTCGTTAACACATCCCTTTAAGGGACGAAATATACAAAAATTTGCAATACGTTACTGGGGCAGGCTGGAGATAACCGACAGCCAAAGGATCATTCGGTCGTCAGTTATGGAAGATGTATTGCCAGCTTTACCCTCGAGGTTGATCGAGCACTATGCTCGACCGCAATTTTAACATTACTCTGCACCCCCTAAAGCTATGTTCCAAGCACAATATGTTTGTATGTCATCAATGCAAATATATATGCTGTACCTCTGGTTTATTTTTCTTGATTTCACTACAATTCCCAAAGTTTAGGATCATTTCTAACAATTGCACATTAACAACAAGGTTTATTCCCTTTAAGTATTGTCCATCATTGTGCCAACCTATTTTTGAAATCCAGATGAGTGTGAACTTCACTACTACAAGCTAAAGGAATACCATAAGACAATGGGAATGGAAAAAAACCACACCATGATGATGGGAACGAGAGAAAAAGACACCATGATAGGGATATGAGAGGAGCACAACAATGGGAAAGGAAGAAAAACACACCAAGATCATAGGAATGAAAGAGGGACACACCAATACAATGAAAATGGAAGAGGAACACAACAAGATGATAGGAAAGGAAGAGGGACACACCAACACAATGGAAATGGAAGAGGAACAGAACAAGACAATGGTAATGGAAGAGGAATGCAACAAGACAATGGAAATGGAAGTGGAATACAATAAGACAATAGGAATGGATGAAAAACACACCAAGATGATAGGAAAGGAAGAGGGACACACCACCTGTCAGGTACGGGACTGGAGAACACAAGACATGTGAGGCCCTAGCACTGGCACCAGCTTTGCTGTCCCTGCCTGCTTACCGCAACTGCCCTATGTGGCAACAGATAACTCTATGACAGTCCCTAGCCTGAACAGATCAAAACGCGGACAAGACGAACAAACGCAATAATTCAGTGTCAGGTAGCTAGGTTGGTGAGAGACGGTCGGTGTGGTAAAAAGTCGTAAGTCAAAGGGAAAGTCGAGAAGCCAAAAACCAGAATCAGGAAACCAGGAATTCAATCAGGATAAACACTTGCTTAGTTGCTCTCACAAGGAGGCTCTATCGCAGGCAAGGAAGGAGACATAGGGGAGTATGCTTATGGAGACTGGAGTCCAAGCTCCAGAGCATGATTGGGGCTGAGACTTCAGCTCTAACTACATATCCAAAGCTGACTGTCGATGCCGACCACAAGTCAGTTGATTACAAGGGTGTGCACTTGTGCCATTTGGTAAAGCCCTAGCCGGGGCAAGATCAAAGGACACTGCCACCGTGCCCATAGCAACCAGCCAGTCCCATTACTAGGGACTCTGTCGGGTTACCAGGGGGCTGCAGCACGCTCCGGCAGTGTCGGGAGCCAGGCGTGACGGCTGGTTCCTGACACCAACAGAATGGAAATAGAGGACCACAAAAAAACATTGGGAATGGAAGAGGAATACAACAAGACAATGGGAATGGAAGAGGAATACAACAAGACAATGGGAATAGAAGAGGAATC
Organism: Dendropsophus ebraccatus; assembly: GCF_027789765.1. Classification (NCBI taxonomy): domain Eukaryota; kingdom Metazoa; phylum Chordata; class Amphibia; order Anura; family Hylidae; genus Dendropsophus; species Dendropsophus ebraccatus. The sequence continues at coordinate 139,871,884 of NC_091459.1, read as the reverse complement.
CAACAAGATAATGGGAATGGAAGAGGAAGAGGAATACAAGAAAAAGGGAACATTCTCTAATATGTAATTTATGGAGGTGATTTAGTCTATTTACTGATGACTGCAGCATGAAATAAGATGGCAGATGCCAAAAGAATGTACCTATAGAAATTTTAATCTGCCATGTTGGATTTTCATGCGGCAGTCAATACTTAGAAATCAAATTTTGTCCAGTAACGGAATATGTCATAAATGTCTGAAATGGGAATACTCATTTAACTTGCTTGTTAGATGGTATATGTGGTATACATGGTGCATACAGTTAATTTAGATCCGTTGCCAAGATGAATATGCATTATAATGCAGTTTTTAGAGGATTTAGCAACTGATTCCTAACAGCATGGACTAGGCCTGTGAAGTTAACAATAACTCTATTTAATGCAGGTCTGTGGTATCAAAATATCTGTATAAGAACATAGTTGTATTAACACCTCATACTCTCAATGATAAAGCACTAGGTCAGCCATCAACATTATTTCACCGCTTAGCAAAAAGTTAAACAGATGCCAATAATCTGGTGACAAGAACCCAAGGGTTAATTACTGAGATGTCAAGAAAGAGAGAGAACACTGGTAAGAAAGTAGCAGGGCCATAAAAATAAGTCATCTGGCACCTAAAAGGTCAACACTAGTCATGGTCTGTTTGTTGGAGAATATCCATTGACCCCGTGTTGCTGGTGGAACCGGGTTCACCCTCAAATATTTCTTCTCAGAGAAAGCCTGGGTGGTAATAAATAGCTCACATTCTCATATATTACTTTCAAGTACAACTTTCCATAACTTACAATTTCCCTAAATAGGTATTCCCAACTCAAAAAAAGTTATCCCCTATAGACAGCAAAGGGGACAGCAAGGTGATTGTCAGGGGTTCAACCACGGAAACCTCCACTGATCAAAAAAATGGGGAAAAATTGTTCCAAATAGATGGCGAACACCATACATATGGGAACAGCTCTATTTAAGTTTGGAAAACCCCTTTAATGCCAAAGAATGCAAAATAGCTCCAAACCAGATGGAAGAAAACTGGTGCCACCTATAGGTAAGTACGCTGTACAGGCAGTTACATTCCATTGTAATGAGGTCACTATGGCTGGTCACTGAAGTGTCCTGTAATTGGGAAGACTGCTGGTTGGCATGGAGCCTTAAAATCAATTAGGGTAATGGTCCCAAATAGCATCAGCGATAGAATGGGAAGGCAGTATATTGAAAGGGTTTCATAAGGACTTTAGTATTTATTAGAGATGAGCGAAGTGAATTCTCACTGATTCGTTAAGGAAATTTGCAAAAAAAAAAAAATGGCGTCCACACATGTCTGGAGCTTCACTGGATGGAAGAAAGGGATTAACCATGATCCCTAGCGCCCGTCCAATCAGCTACAGGCCCCTCTGTGATGTCAGCATCTCACACTCTATATAAGGGGGTTCAGTAACGGAGGTGGCCAGTCGGCTGTGTGTGGAGGAGAGAGCAGGATGGCAGCAGGTAGTTAGAGCAGAGCAGGGAGAGACTAACAGAGCGATATAGGGACAGAGAGGAGAGGAATGGCAGAAATTAGATGAGTGACTGGCTGATTTTTAAATTCTAATTTTCTGATTTTTGACACTTTTACAACAACATGCTGCAACAAATTCCCTTCTGTAATAGTCCCAGTATTGTAGCTACTATAATCTGGCTGTTTTAATGAAATTCTCTAAGATTCAATTCGCAAAATTCACAAAGCTCGCAAAACAAATTTCCGGCTGCTATGTTCATGTTTGGTATTGATAATGTATACTCAAGATAGGACATTAAGGTTTGATCAGTGGGGTTCCTAAACTCCACTAATAAAACATTGGTGACCTGTTTTAAGGATAAAGGTGTCCATACACATACCGTAAAAGCAAGGTTGGCTAGATTCAGAGATTTTAGCTTGAGCAGCTAATTATGATATGTGTTTAGGACTTTAGGTATGGGGTTGCGTCAGGGTGAACGGCTGTCAGCTGAGCAAGCGTTTGGCTGAAACTTTTTGAAGGTGTATGGCCACTTTAAAGCTGTATTGCAACTTATCTAAACTTGACATGTCATCTAGACATACCAGAGAAATGGCGTCCACTAGCACCATGGAATCCAGTCCAATTATTAGGTAGAGGATAGCAGGTAGAAGTAGGTGGACGCTCGCTAGGATGCCAACAATGCAAAGTGTTGGCTGGTACATAAGTACACTACCGTTCAAAAAATTGGGGTCACATTGAAATGTCCTTATTTTTTAAGGAAAAGCACTGTACTTTTCAAAGAAGATAACTTTAAACTAGTCCTAACTTTAAAAAAATACACTCTAAACATTGCTTATGTGGTAAATGACTATTCTAGCTGCAAATGTCTGGTTTTTGGTGCAATATCTACATAGGTGTATAGAGGCCCATTTCCAGCAACTATCACTCCAGTGTTTTAATGGTACAATATGTTTGCTCATTGGCTCAGAAGGCTAATTGATGATTAGAAAACCCTTGTGCAAACATGTTCACACATCTGAAAAAAGTCTAGCTTGTTACAAAAGCTACAAAACTGACCTTCCTTTGAGAAGATTGAGTTTCTGGAGCATCACATTTGTGGAGTCAATTAAACACTCAAAATGGCCAGAAAAAGAGAACTTTCATCTGAAACTCGGCAGTCTATTCTTGTTCTTAGAAATGAAGGCTATTCCATGCGAGAAATTGCTAAGAAATTGAAGATTTCCTACAACGGTGTGTACTACTCCCTTCAGAGGACAGCACAAACAGGCCCTAACCAGAGTAGAAAAAGAAGTGGGAGGCCGCGTTGCACAACTAAGCAAGAAGATAAGCACATTAGAGGTCTCTAGTTTGAGAAACAGAAGCCTCACAGGTCCCCAACTGGCATCTTCATTAAACAGTCCCCGCAAAACACCAGTGTCAACATCTACAGTGAAGAGGCGGCTGCCGGATTGTGGCAAAGAAAAAGCCAAATCTGAGACTGGCCAATAAAAGAAAAAGATTAAGATGGGCAAAAGAACAAAGACATTGGACAGAGGAAGACTGGAAAAAGTGTTGTGGACTGATGAATCCAAGTTTGAGGTGTTTGGATCATAAAGAAGAACGTTTGTGAGACGCAGAAGAAATGAAAAGATGCTGGAAGAATGCCTGACGCCATCTGTTATACATGGTGGAGGTCATGTGATGGTCTGGGGTTGGTGCTGGTAAGGTGGGAGATTTGTACAGGGTAAAAGGGATTGTGAATAAGGAAGGCTATCACTCTGCACCGCCATGCCATACCCAGTGGACAGCGCTTGGTTGGAGCCAATTTCATCCTACAACAGGACAATGACCCTAAACACACCTCCAAATTGTGCAAGAACTATTTCCAGCAGAAGCAGCAGCTGGTATTCTATCATAGGTAATGGAGTGGCCAGCGCAGTCACCAGATCTGAACCCCATTGAGCTGTTGTGGGAGCAGCTGGACCGTATGGTACGCCAGAAGTGCCCATCCAACCAATCCAACTTGTGGGAGCTGCTTCTAGAAGCGTGGGGGGCAATTTCTCCAGCTTTCCCCAACAGATTAATAGCTAGAATGCCAAAGGTGGGCAATGCTGGAATTGCTGCAAAAGGAGGATTCTTTAACGAAAGCAAAGTGTGATGGAAGAACAATGTTATTTCACATACAAATCATTATTTCTAACCTTGTCAATGTCTTGACTCTATTTTCTATTAAGAAGTGTGACTTTTCATGGAAAACACAAAATTGTTTGGGTGACCCCAAACTTTTGAACGGTAGTGTAAATGTAAGAAAGTCCAACAGCATCCACAGTAATATGGAAATCTTCAAGCTTTTATTGCATTATCAAGTACGAAATATAGCAACGTTTCGACCACATGGGTCTTTGTCAAGCATGGAAATGTTAACCAGACATGTCAAAATTTTAGCCCTCAGACCCTCAGCCCTGAGACCTGAAGCGATTTCTAGATAAGCGTGTGGTAGCACAATTCACTCATATAATGGAACAAATGAGTTAGATTGCGTGGCCAGCCAGGGAGTTAAGTCTGTTACCATGCGCTTCACCCACCTAGCGCAGTCTTAAATTTTGCCATGTCTGAAAGTTTAGGCAAATTACAGTACGGCTTTATTTCTTCAATGTTTAAGTCTTGGTGTATCCTTTTCAGTTTGTAATTATTTGAAAGGGAACTACCAGCAGATTAGACGAATCTAACCTACTGATACCGCCCTTTTGAGCAGGAGATGCAGAGGAGGAAGATATGTCTGTTACCTTCATCCTCAATACCATTCCTGTGCACTTAGTCGTTTGCTCCAAGGTCTGCTAAGACTGTTGAATGCACCACCCCGCCTTCATATCGACAATCCGGACCTCCCCTGGCTGACCTGCTCCATTGATTATCATTAGGATGGAGTAAGCCTTCCGGGGGCAGATCCGTGCTATGGGGGCGGACAGTGCTCCTAATGGTGTCACCGGACTGTGGAGTAAACTACTAACTGCCCCGAAATGGCGCTGAGGATGGAGGAAAGAGACAGTGGTGCCTCTTGCACAATAAGGGGCTATCAGCAGGTTAGATTCTCTCTAACCTGCTGATAGTTCCCCTTTAAGGATCAGTTCACACTGAGAAATCGGCGGAATCCCTGCTGTGGACTCTGCTTGGAATTCAGCCTGCCTTAGCATGTCAATGTAAGGTATAGGGCCCTTCCACTCTCCATGGCTCCCCGCACAAAGAATTGACATGTCAATTCTTTCAATGGAGAGCCGTGGAGAACGGAGGCACCTATTACCATACACCATACACTGAGGCGCTGGGGCAGGCGAATTTCCGAGTGGAGTCCACAATGGGGATTCCGCTCAGAATTTTGGCCCTGATTCCTCAGTGTGAACTGACCCTAACATTGAGGGCAACAATAAAACTTTTTAACCCCCTAATCCCTACCTGTATATTTGTTGAAGAATCAGAGGTCTGGTGAGGATAAACGTCAATGACCACAATGTCCGCCCTGCCACCTTCTTCAACCATGAAACTGTTGATGTCTGGTTCTTTGGGTGTTTTTCATCAGATCTCAGACCTCATGTGCGCCTTTCAACACAATTTCAAACTGTATTGTAATATGTTAATATTTTGGGACCAAACCAGACTTGACTGGACTAATTAAAGTTCTGATGAGTAACAACCTATTTTTAAAGTCTAATTACACACAACATTGACGTTCGGGTCCCTATTCGTCCAAGCATAATCTCGTATCGAGCCAGCACTTCTTCACGCTAGCCGACCAAAACTCAGCAATGCCGGGAGAGATGTGTTTTCTTTGGTTTGATGCCACATTAATGCCGCAATTGGGTTAGGAATGATATTTAACATGTGTCTGTCAACCATGGTCAACTACAACATGAAAGGACTTGGAGGGGGGGGGGTGCATTTATTTACAGGTGTAGGGAAAGCTTGTACAGTGTACTCCTGACAAAAAAAGAAAAAAAAAAACATTGGTCAATTGGAAATATTCAATGTTTAATAAGGTTTTTATTCAGCCGCATAACATGTAGGTGTCTGTGAAATACACAGAGACGGGAATTTATGGGACAATAATAGTTGTTGTTCTATGAGTGAACACCGACCATAGGGGAAAGGTTCACATGCCCCGTATCATAGACGTCTGCTCTTAAGTGACGATTGCCGGGGACATTGAACAGAAAGTGGAAGGTTGTGCTTTAAAAAGGATTCTGATTTCATACAATACTATTTTAACCCAGACAATTCATCATTACTGCCAACAAAACCAAACAAAAGAATTACATATAAGCCAGGCTCTTACTTTATTCTTAGACTCCCTGAAACAGTCATCCAAGGAACTTGTCATCTAAACAGCTGCCTCTGACATGATAGTTTTACTTACTTCTAGTTGTATTGATAGAAGTGGTGGGTTTGAATTGGTTATACTTTGGAGGTGCCGATGCTCAGAGCAGCACAGAGCATTTCAGGGTAACACTTTTTCGGTGACTATTGACTGTGTTTCAACCCTACTATATCTATGAAAAGTCGATTTATTTAAAATCGACCGGCTGCCCCTTCCTGGTCTGAGCTACGGCTTGAGACGTGACGTCTCAAAGCAGCTCAGCCATTCAGCAGTCGTAGCGGGATCCCGCCTTGGCTGCTGAATGGCTGAGCTGCCTTGAGACGTCACGTCTCAAGCCGTAGCTCAGACCAGCAAGAGGCAGCAGGACGGGAGAACGGGGCGGTGAGATCCAGGACCTGGTGCAAGTGACCGGCGGCCTCTATATCCACCCCCTCCCCGGCCATACACTAAAAATAACCCCACCCCAGCGTACCTCTTTAAGTCAAAAGTAGTGTTGAGCGGAGAGGCCGAACTGTTCGAAGAACGTTGCCGAACCCTAAGAGTTTGGCCTCTCCGGTCAAAAAATCTAAAGTCATCCAAACTTGCTGACTTTGGCCGGACTGGAACACATATCCCCAGCCAATGAAAGTAACATTTATAGGTTGGAATATCTTGTTTTATAAACACTCTGATAAAAAAAACACTATGAATTGCAAAAGGTACAGTGCACAAGGAGTATACAAAATAGCTCCTGTCCAAAAGGAGAAGAACCTGCTCTACAGTGCCACCTACTGGCAATAGCTTTCATTACAATGTTCATCACTTGAAGAGCCTTAAATTGGGAATTATATGCCACCCTAGAATCTGCTCTAAAATTGTAACAAAACTTACCACCAGTAGGTGGCTCCGTAGAGCAAGCTCTTTCTGGAAATAAGCTACTTTGGATACACCTTTCCAATGATGCATTGTGTGACTTGAAAGATTTCATATACCTCGAGTGTATATGGAGAATGATAGACATTAATAATCCTTTATAAAGATAGAATACAGAGCCAACACAAAAGTAAATGAGGCCATGATGATGCCTCTTGACCCAAAGGCATCAATGTAATGCTGCAATGCTTGTAAAACTTGTAATGCGACCTATAAAGTATTTATTATTTCAGTATACACTGAATTTGCATAACCATGCCTTTTTATTTTTATAGGCACACCCACAAATATTACCCTCTAAATGTCACTACTCCTCAAGTAGGGTGCTCTGGCTATGACTGGCCATACAGGCATGTGTATAGTCTGTCTACAGCCCTAGAAGCTTACAATTGCCTCTCCTTATTACATAACCAGGTTCTCACCAGGTTTTAAGGCAGGTGTGGTCCCTGTGCAGCATGGATGATAGTGGGCAGGGTTTGGATTAGGCTGGGTTCACACTGCTTTTTTTGTCCGTTTTTTTTAACGGACAAAAAAAATAGTGTCAGCAATGTTTTTGTGTCTGTCAAGAAACCGGTTCCGTTTTTATTGTTTTTAATAATGGAAGTCAATGGAAAAACGAATCAAAATGGATGCACACAACTGCATCCATTTTTGCAATCTGTTTTTCTTTCGTTTTTTTTTTTGTTTTTTTTTGTTTTTTTTTAAAAAACGGATGAAAGAAACTGATTGCAAAAACGCAGTGTGAACATAGCCTAAGGGTGGTATTACACGGGCCGAGCAGGGCCTGATAATACCTGTAAACGAGCGCCGATCTGCTAGATCGTTGCTTGTTTACTGGCTTTATTACACGGTCCGATACTCGTTTGACAAGAGCTGCAAGGACATCGTTACCGATGTCCTTGCAGCCCTTGCTAAACTGGCATACATTACCCATCCACGTTCCAGGGCTGCTCCTGCCGTCCGCTTCTCAAGGGGTCCCGTGCGCACTCTAGCTTCACAGTGGCCTGTCAGCTGGTAGGCCGCTCAGCCAATCACAGGCCGGGACCGCCGTGGCCTGTGATTGGCTGAGCGGCCTATCAGCTGACAAGCCGCTGTGAAGCTAGAGCGCGCGCGGGACCCCGGGAGAAGCGGACGGCAGGAGAAGCCCTGGAACGTTAATGAGTAATGTATATCGTTAGTCGCCGGCAACGCACCGCTATTACACGTAGCGATGTGCGGTCGGCGCCCGACAAAAATAGGGTCTAACCTATATCAACAATCAGCCGATGATTGTTGTCATCGGCTGATCGTTGCATTTATTACATGGAGCGATAATCGGCCGAATCGGGCCAATTCGGCCGATTATCGTTCCGTGTAATAGTACCCTAAGGCTGCTACTATTGGAGGGGCTAACTTAAAGGGATTGCCGGCTTGGGGGGGCATCTACATGTTGCATCGCAGTACTATTGCAGTGTAGTGTAATCAATAGTCCTGCAGTAAAACTGCAACATGTGCACACACACTTCGCAGTCACACTGGTTAGAAAGAGCCTCCTTACGATGATAGGCTGATATAAAAGAACCGCCATGTTGGAACACCCAATGATCAATTGTAACCTGTTTTAAAACTTTGCAGCAAATGTTTCATTTACCAGCAGTGCCCCCACAGGGGAAAAAAGGAATTACAATGGGTTTCAACATAATGCAGGACAGGTCAGGTCCTCCAGAGCAAGTGACACTCTTTATTAGATAAGGATCCTTGACGGGATCAGTGGACGTGAGCCCACTGTGCCGTGTGACGCTCTACCCCTAAGGGCGATGTCTAAGCATATCCTCTGTTCTTCACAAGATACTCTGGATGGTGGAGATAGGCTTTCCAGGAGGATACAACACATGGCAGCTGGTCCAGGCAGACCAGATGGCAAGAGACAAGACAAACAGTCAGGCAAATACGTAGACACCGAATGCGGGTGTCAGATGCTAAAGACGAAGACACAGGTGCAGGTCACACAATGCAGGTAACGGTGCAGGAACATGGTAGCTGGTACAAACACAAGTCAGGTTCAAGCTCATGACGGGAACAAGCAAGAATACACGATCCAACTGGGAAAGCAGGATAAGACAGCAGGAACTCTAGGACATAGAAACCAGAACGTAGAATGCAGGAAGATTGGGCAGGATAATAAGGGGTACAGAAGCTCAGGAATACTTGTTCAGCACAATAGCAGAGAGACCTTAGCAGGACCATGGGACTTCAACATTCAGGCAGGCACATGTGCAGATAGCCTCCTTATATACCTAAGCCACAGGTGGAGATAATAAAAAAATAATAAAGGCACCGGACCTTTAAATCCAAAGAGGGTGCATGCACACCCCCTCTACTGGTCGGATCTATACTGCACAAAGAGACAGAACCCACGCTGCCCGAAGGCCTGAAGGAAACACGATGGAGAGCAGGACCACCACCCACCACTGATGGGAGAAAACGGCTGACGTTGTGAGTGAGAGGACGGCGGCTGGGACGCCCGGCCACCATTACAATCCTGCACAGAGGGGTCTCCTATATTTAGTCAAATCTCTTTGATGGGGTATTTGTAGAAGGGTTTTCTAAGCTAGACGACCTCTTTATCGGCTGGGAACCTCCAAACAAGTTGGCTTGCTGGCTGAGAGCTGGTATAAAAATACCAAAGGCAATGAACCTTGACAAGGGAAAAATCCAGAGCCGACCAGGTGAAAATCCTGTGTGATGTCTTCTTACTAAATGTACTATAATACCTTTGTAGAGACAGTAGACACAAAGCAGACACCGGCAGCTGGAGCCGGATCTGCTTCTTGTCTCAGGGTCCTTTCATGAAGCGGGAACCATTTCCCACTACTGATTATAAACACTTAGAAGTTACACAGGGTTCAAAGAAGCAAAAAGTGAAAATTGGACACGTAAAGCTGAAATGTTTTACCCCAAATTAGCACTTGAACTTTAAACCTCGGCACAGCTCACATTTACAGCTGGGCCTAATGACTTAATATTAAGAATGGCCTCCTTCAATTAGCGCCGAACATCGCGGCTGACTCCACAGAAGAGTCACACGTGTTAGTTTGCTGTCAGAGCTGCCATGTTGCTATTATGTTACCTTGACTTTTTATTCTCAAATCAATTCAAATTTTTTTTTTTATAATTACGTTTTATAATTTTCATATTTTTGTTTTTTTCTAATTATATATATATATATATATATATATATATATATATATATATATATATATATGCGTATATTGTTATTGAGTTGATTTTCCGATTTTCAGGGTTTTTTTTATTTTTATTGTCAGTATCGTGAAGCATTTTCTTATTGTTTTTCTTCATTTTTAAGGGTATACTTGTTGTTATTAAGGTAATTTTTCAATTTTCAGCTTTTTATGTTGATGTGTATTTTTATTCTTGATATGTCCTGTATATATATTAATTATTAATGTTTTTATTAACATTTTATTTTTGCCTGTTTTACAACATCACTCAACCACATAACTGCTAGTCCAAACCTGGTCACAGACAGTAGAGGGGAGCTAGTGAGTATTAAAGGAGAACTTGCCACAGACGTATTTAAAAAAAAAAAAAAAACACAGGAGAGACAGGGGATGGTGGGAATATAATAATGAAGTGATACTTCTCTGTCCCAGTGCCCCCTGCATCTAAGTGCCATCCCTTACTGTCACCCCCCTGACTCCTGTATCTCCTGGGTTCCTGTTTTGACACTACCTGCTCTGCCAATCAGTGACATCAGAGACTGCTCCCTACTCACCCTATTCTTTATGTTTGCCAGAGTTCTCCTTTAGGTCTCTTAGGGGCTGAGCTGCCAGGAATATTGTGTAATAAGTATAGAGACAGGAATTTCCAATCTATCTATCTATCTATCTATCTATCTATCTATCTATCTATCTGTCTATTATCTATCTATCTATCTATCTATCTCCTATGTATCATCTATCTATCTCCTATCTATCTATCTATCTATCTATCTATCTCCTATCTATCTATCTATCTATCTCCTATCTATCTATCTATCTCCTATCTATCTATCTATCTATCTATCTATCTATCTATCTATCTCCTATCTATCTATCTATCTATCTATCTATCTATCTATCTATCTATCTATCTATCTATCTCCTATCTATCTATCTCCTATCTATCTATCTATCTCCTATCTATCTATCTATCTATCTATCTATCTATCTATCTATCTATCTATCTATCTCCTATCTATCTATCTATCTATCTATCTCCTATCTATCTATCTATCTATCTATTTATTATCTATCTATCTATCTATCTATCTATCTATCTATCTCCTATCTATCTATCTATCTATCTATCTATCTATCTATCTATCTATCTATCTACGACATATGGCAGGACGCGACGTTTTGATGGACTATCATCAATTATATCTATCATTTATCTAACAAAAAAGAAAATCTGATGATCCTCTGGATTATGATGAGATAATTGTATCTATCCATCTGCTGTTCTTCCTTATTGTTTTATATCCTTATGGAAAGAAAAATGAAGTTGCAATTTCAGAAGCAGCAGAAGACTAAATGCCATTACATATATTACCTAATATCTTATTATTTAAAGGTTATAATTAATTTGTCCATTGAGGGTGTTCCCACGCATTTCACAATAGAACTAGAGTTAAATGTCTGTTCCATTTGAATTACATCCTACCCCAGCACCTTGGATTGATATATCAGTAGGGTGTGTGCACTCTTGATGTATAAATCATGTTATAGTCAGTGTAGTCTACATCTTGTACAATGTCAGTGTCCCAGCCCTGCTACCTGGGGGGTCCCCAATTATTACATCTCATAGAACATGAGTCACTACACCCAGACCTCATGCTGGCAATCTGTACATATCACTGGCAGATGCAAGGTAGAGCTCTTTCAGCTTTGTTCTCATACACAGCAAGGAGTCTTATCATATATACGTTCGTTGAAGGGGTAATTATTAGGGCTAGGTAAGTATGTTTTTAGTAAAGTTTTCTCCATTTGTATTGCCCCTTTAATAACTACATCTGTATAACAAAAATATAGTTATTGGCCACATAGGCTTATATCTTTTAGATAAACTATTTTTTTTTTCATCCTGGTTTCTCTTTCTCTGTGCTATGTAACAACAGCACAGTATAAAAAACTAGGTTTAGGGGACCCATCATAATAGATGAATTTTTCCGGTAGATATGTAAATAGTGGTTAGCGCCATGTAGATGGTCATAAAGTTTAAAGGTCATAACATAGTACTTTGTGATGGGACAACAATGATGCTGAATGAGCCATTATATTCCTTATAACAAAGCTAGCTTTACAACAGAGGGCCAGAGGTTCCCCGTACCTGTTGTAGATAGTTCTGCATGGCAAATTAGAAAAAAAAAATCACCAAAAATCACTTTAGGCTTTGTTCACACAATGAATTTTCATGGCAAGAACGACCGTCGTTGGAAATAAAAACAACGGCCGTTCTTTTCATAGAGAAGTCAAGTCAAGTACGGCCACTGTTCACATAGGGGGAGATTTATCAAAGGGTGTAAAATTTAGACTGGTGCAAACTTGCCACAGGAACCAATCACAGCTCCTCTTTTCTTTCACCAGAGCTGGAAGCTGAGCTGTGATTGGTTGCTGTGGGCAGTTTGCGCCAGTCTAAATTTTACACCCTTTGATAAATCTCCCCCATAATGTATTGACATGTCAATGATTTCCGGCTTTTGTGCATTGATTTTAATGCAACTTTCAGAGAAACAACGGTCATTGTTTGACACTCATTACATTACATTCTTGAGTGCTAAATAATGGCCGTTGTCCATACCTCGTGTGAACATAGACTTAAAGTGATTCTGTAACCCACTGCAACAACTCAAATTGCAGCTACCACTGCGTAGCTGCCTTCAACCTGTTTGGCTGTCGGTGACGGTATTTGCATAAAAAACATCTTTCACCTTGTAACAACACCCCTTGGGCTGTATTATCTTGACCCACTAAAGGAGTTATGCTCTCTGCTTCGCCTCTTTGACTGTTTTCACCAGAATAAAAGATGTTTTTACGCAAATACCGGCACCAGTAGCCAAATTGCTATAGCTAAAAGCTATTTTTGAACGTCATTTTATTTTTTCTATGAACAACCCGTTCTGTAAATTCATTAAATATTTTTTTAGGTTTATGGATGACGTTCTCATTGTATGGGATGGCACGGCACAGGAGTTCTCTGGCTTTATACAACACTTGAACCAGATTAATAATATGAATATGCTATTCACAGGAGTATACGGTGATCAATCGTTACCCTTTCTAGACGTGAGAATATATGTTGAATATAACGTTATACACACTGAAGGATTTCGCAAACCGACAGCTAGCAATTCATACCTTCATTTTGGTAGTTCACACCCTAAAAAGGTTAAAGAAGCTATACCTTATGGCCAACTACTTAGATTAAAACGTATCAATAGTAAAAATGAAACTTATCAAAAACAGGCAATAGAATTAAAAGACAGATTTATTAATCGTAAGTACCCGTTAGAAATAATAGATAAAGCCATGATGAAAGCTGATAAAATCCCCAGAAGTACTTCACTCGCCCCCAAAAAACGCAGATACAACACTAATAATGAGAATAGTGACAGATTTTGCTTTGCGTTTAACAACTCCCCTATTAATGACGCCCTGAGTAATGCTATCCATAAATACTGGTATGTGCTCGAAGGAGATCCTTTGTTGCGAGAAAAAGCACTGAGAAAACCCCTAATAACTTTCAGGAAATATACAACATTAGGTGATCGCCTAAAGGTTAACAAAGTTAAAAAGGATTTCCATAGTAAGAGCTGGCTACCACTCTCCCCCATAGGAAATAAAAAATGTCTGCACTGTGCGCATTGCAAATCCAACGCTGCACTGCAAAACATTAGTATAGGAGGGAAGCAATGGAGTGTCAGACAACTAATCACATGTAAATCCACCTATGTTGTTTATATGATTTACTGTAGTTGTAACCATTTTTATATCGGTAAAACGATCAGGCAGCTACAAGTAAGGTTCCGTGAACACGTAACCTCTATAAGAACAGGTAAGGGTGCCTCGAGACTTATAGATCACATGAGATCAGTTCACGGCAGTGACACTAGCAGCTTGAGGTTTTGCGGTCTCGAAAGGGTTTTTCCAAATGAGAATGGAGGTGATAGACATAAATATCTCTTGAGAAGAGAAGCCTTTCTCATTTCCCATTTTAAAGCAACAGGTCCTCTTGGATTTAACGAGAAGAATGAGTTTCATGCCTTCCTGTAATTGTTTTTAACCGTTTTTAACTTTTGTAATTAAATTGCACCTGTACTCACAGTTGTGTTTGACGACTCAAATAGACTGGATCTGGGATCGTCTGACGTGTGTTAGCCGTGACGAAGTGCGCCTGCGCACGAAACGGCCGTCGCTGTATGCACCCCCTTGCGTCCTCCCTCACCTGTATGCTGCCCTAGTGGATTCATGTTGTGTGATACACTGCAATAAAGATTGAAGACTATCCGGGTGAGTGCCGCTATTTCATTTCTATGTGCTGGAAATCTCCCCCATAATGTATTGACATGTCAATGATTTCCGGCTTTTGTGCATTGATTTTAATGCAACTTTCAGAGAAACAACGGTCATTGTTTGACACTCATTACATTACATTCTTGAGTGCTAAATAATGGCCGTTGTCCATACCTCGTGTGAACATAGACTTAAAGTGATTCTGTAACCCACTGCAACAACTCAAATTGCAGGTACCACTGCGTAGCTGCCTTCAATCTGTTTGGCTGTCGGTGACGGTATTTGCATAAAAAACATCTTTCACCTTGTAACAACACCCCTTGGGCTGTATTATCTTGACCCACTAAAGGAGTTATGCTCTCTGCTTCGCCTCTTTGACTGTTTTCACCAGAATAAAAGATGTTTTTACGCAAATACCGGCACCAGTAGCCAAATTGGCCCCAAAGAGGACATGGATTGAAGGTGGCTATGCAGTAGTATGAGTGGCCGGAAAGGGGGGGGGGGCAGTCACAGATTCACTTTAAATATATGTGTAACAAAAAAAACTTTTCTTTTTTACTTACTAAGTTGCATGAAGGTGCACAGCTACCACTGTTCCTTGTTGATGCCATAAAAGAATTTTACCATCTTAGCGTATCTAAAGCCATTAAAGGGTTCTCCGGCGGAAATCTGTTCCTGTCAAATCAACTGGTTATATGGCTTCATAATATACTTCTATTTAAAAATCTCAAGTCTTCCAGTACTTATCAGTTGCTGTGTGTCCTGCAGGAAGTGGTGTATTCTCTCCGGTCTGACACAGTGCTCTGTCCAGAGCAGGAAAGGTTTTCTATGGGGATTTGCTGCTGCTCTGGACAGTTCCTGACATGGACAGAGGTGGCAGCAGAGAGCACTGTGTCAGACTGGAAAGAATACACCACTTCCTGCAGGACATACGGCGGCTGATAAAAATAGGAAAACTGGAGATTTTTAAATAGAAGTAAATTACAAATATATATAACTTTATGAAATCAGTTGATTTTAAAGAAAAAGATTTTTGCCAGAGTATGGAATTTTACTATCCTCATCTGAGCCCCGAAAGTAAGGAATGTATCTTCTTGTTACCGGAGGAGGCACTGGAAGAAGTACAAGAAGTAAGTTTTGCCTGCTAAGTTTTTATATTTTCCTAGCATTTTGCTTCTGTACAACTAATTGAACTGGGAGCTGATGTCACACAATGTTACATTCAGAGCTTCTTGAGAGATATTTTGGCCAAGTCAATGTCCTTGCCCTGGCCCCAATTCATGTAAATCATGAGTCCATGTCTATATGGATAGCTTTCAAAGTAGTGCATGTTCCTGAAATAATTTCTACTGAATCTTCTCTGGAGAATACTGCGCCAAGACTCGTATATCATATTTAAATGGATCTCACCATTCTCCGATTTCTGACCCTGACAAAAATGGAGTGTTTATGAGATTCTTCCAGATCAGTTAAAAGCTTCACAAGATGTTTGGTGGCGGCTTCCTGAGCAGTAACATCGGCTTCACCAAAAGATGAGTCAGGTCAACTGCAGAAAATTTGAAGTTAATAAAAACATGACTTATTGGGCACGCTCCAGTGATTTGTATGCCACATCAATGGCGTTTTATAGGCTTAGTTATAAGTCAGGGTTGACTAATCTCTGCCAAGGTTGTAGATAAAGCCACAGACTCAAAACGCAGAGACCCTTCAATTGGTAGATTTCATTTCCAACATGTCGAAAATGGTTTCAAAAAGTCTTGGCATTTGAAGCTTGTCTCTCATCATTAGTATAACCGATCATTGACCCTTCTTCCCTACAGACGTAAATCAACAATATGACCACAAAAAGTTATAAGACAAAGGATTACGGAATAACACAAAGCGAAGAGCCATGCTAGGGTCTGGCCTCTTTGAGAATTATACTGAACCACTTATACTTCTGGAAGATACTGGGTTAACCTTATTGTATTCGAGAGAAAGGTTTGTACGTGATACGGTCATATTGGAATCATAAGTGAACATGTCTGATCAAGACCAGTCAAATGGTACTCCAGATTTTTTATTCCTTAAAGGAGAAGTCCATCCATTTTAAAATTTGTCAGCTGACAGGGAGGGGGGGGGGGGGATTTGATAACAAGTAGAAACTTTCCTCTCCCCGTGCCTAGGGTGAGTGGCAGTACCGGCTTCGAGACCTCCGCTGGAAGGCATTTTCCAGCTGGGGGCCTCAACTCAGGGAAAAATGCCTCTCCTGGCTGATGGACAGCCCACTCAGCCAATCAGTGACTGGAGCAGCACCCCACCCCAGTCACTGACTCTCTGAGCGGCCAGTCTATCAGCCGGTCCCGACATGTGCAGCGTTAAGATCCTGGAGCCCGGCAGTCCCACTGCTCACCTTTGGCATGGGGAGAGGTAAGTTCCTACACGTTATCAAATTCCCTCCTGCTGGCTGCCGAATTTGGAAAATAGTTGGACTTCTCCTTTAAAATCAGATATTTGGGGGGGGGGGGGGGGGGGATACAAGAGCAGAGATTTCTTGCACCTACCAGATGAAGAGCTGAATCCATTTTGAACTTTGAATCCATTCCTCCAACAAGCGGAAACTGGCTCAATCCAAACACTGGAAAAGGTGACATGGCAGGGTCCGACCTGCCACATGCAACATAGTGGACTGATGGATGGCTATCATAGTCGATGACTGGGAGAATGATGGCTATGCGTTTCTTAGATCCTAGTCCAAGCAAAACAACTAGTACTGGTGTTATTCCAAATCTATAGAGAGATATCAATCACTTTTGGGTTTGAGTTTTAACTTCGGGTTCTCCAAACCCGAACGATTAGTATTTGACTCCATGTTTTTCAGGACTCCCTAGGACGGAATCCAACAACTCCAGCCTCCGGGAATAGTGATGAGCGAACATGTTCGTAAATGTTGGTATGATTGCACGAACATGACACTAATTGTTCATGTTCGCTGATCACGAACAATTCGTTCGATTAACAGAATTTTCGAACATATTGAAACTGGCGAACGTAAGCAAGAGTTATTTACGCTTTGCACCTGATAATCTGTGCGCATGTGCGTAGACCAAAACATACACTTCTACTGTATGTTCGTTATTTGTTTGTGGGCAAATCCCCGTAGAAAACCTCTCCTGCTCTGTACAGTTCCTAACATGGACAGAGGTGGCAGCAGAGAGCACTGTGTCAGACTGGAGAGAATACATCACTTCCTGCAGGTCATACAGCAACTGATAAGTACTGGAAGGCTGGAGATTTTTTTTTTTTTTTAATAGAAGAAATACACAAATCTATATAACTTTCTGACACCAATTGATTTTTTTTTTTTAAGCAAAAAAAAAAACTCTGGAATATTCCGTGATAGAATTTTTATTGCCTTTGGTTTCTTCAGACAAATCCAAATGTATAATGTGCAAACGTATACCCTTTCATTTAGATACGTCTGCTGTTAACTTCCATTATGAAACATGTCTCTCGTATCTGTCAGCCACAGAACTTATTACAATGTTGGAGTAATTCTACTTTCTGAAAGACGCTGCATCCGCCAAGTTACTGAATTTTATTTTTTTTTGCTGTAAAAGATCACATGCAGTGAGAGTAGAGATTAGATCTAAACTCCATCTACTTGGAAAAACTGTGGGGTAAGAAATTGGAGGGGAAAAGTTTTCTCTGTATGCAACTAATGGCCGAAAAAGATTTATATTCTGTCATTCGTAACCCAAACGTATTACTATCCTAAAAAATATTTTTTTTAATTTGATCAAACGTTTGCTATGGAGCCCAGCTACTTGTAGTTAAACCCCTGATTCCATTATAAGGCCTTATTCACACGTTCAGTAATGTTTTATAGTCCTGAAACAACCCGCTAAAAATTACGGATTGGACATCCGTAGTACATCCGTATTGCATCCGTATTTCCGTAAATCCGTTTATACTACTGACTGCTTTATACAAGTTAATAAAATTGAGTAGGTTAAAAAAAAATAGCACCAGTTTGACCAACCCCTAAAATAAGTCACATGATCGCTTGTCAGCCTGTGGTTGCTTAGAAACAGAACCTTGTGACCTATGAGTCATCCGTATTTTTTTACGGGAATACGGAAATACAGATGTCAAACATGTGGAAATCCGTAAACAATTGATTTCAATGAGAGGATCCATAAAAAAATCTGGGTCCGCACTAGGACATATCCTTTTTTTTCGGCATTGATTTTCATCCGTTTCATCTACTGATAGTATGGATAGCCCAATAGACATTAATGTGCCCTAACTCAGATACGGAAATATGGATCCGTAAATTATGGTACATGTGAATAAGGCCTTAGTCTATGGGGCCACTAGAAAGAAACATTCAATGGGGGAGATTTATCAAACATGCTGTAAAGTGAAACTGGTTCAGTTGCCCCTAGCAACCAATCAGATTCCACCTTTCATTCCTCACAAACTCTTTGGAAAATGAAAGGTGGAATCTGATTGGTTGCTAGGGGCAACTGAGCCAATCTCACTTTACACCATGTTTGATAAATCTCCCCCATTGACTACTGGGAGGTGAAGCTCATGGTGGCTTACTAATAGAAAGAGTCCAATAGAATATGAGTGGCAAAGTAGAAGTGGATGCATGCCGGATGGCTAACAATGTTATAACATTAAAGAGGAAGAAATGCAAGGGCATCCAGGATAGTGTTAATCTGAAAGTGATTTATTAACTCTCCAAACAGCTACATTTTGACCCCAGAAGATAAGTAGCCTTGCGGGGTCGAAAAATAGCTCAGTTGACTTACACTATCCTGAGTGCTGTGTGATTTCTTCACCATTGCTGTCCATGTAAAATGTCCAATTTTATTTTTTTTACGACAAGTACATAGAGATGAGTGCAGCGAAGTTTGCAAAAATTTTAAAATTTTTGCAAGCTTCATTTTAAAAACGAAATATAATTTTTTTTTGCCCCAGTGACTTCTTCAGGTGTTTTCAGCTGCTTCCAGCTCACTCAGGCAATCACTGACTGAAGGACGGTGCCGCCCACGTCCAGTGATTGCCGGAGCGAGCTGGAGGCGGCTGAAGCCACCAAGGGAGCGTTGACATGAGCGAGCTTTGTGCACCTCACTTTGGTGCGGTTGGTTAAGGTTCAGTTCGCAAAGTAAAGAACCAGGAACCTCACAAACCAAATGTTTCAAAGATTCGCTCTTCAAGTATGCTTAAGCCTGTGAAAGGTGGTCATTAGGCCGAAAATAATTTGCCTAAATCCAAATGACTTTGATGGTGGTTGTGCAGAAGGTGAAGCTCTGTGAGCTAAATACATATCAGGTAATATCAATTATTGCATGGTCGGTCACTCATTCTTGTTTTTATAATCGGGAACATAAGTACATAGGTATCATCACTAGAGACAGCAATGGGGGAGCAACAGGAACGAGTAGAGGAGGAGAGAAAGCAAGAGGGGGAAAGAGACATGAAAAAAGTAAAGCTGGTGATGGTGGAGGTAAATACTCTGTTTCCCTGAAAACAAGACAGTGTCTTATATTAATTTTTGCTCCTAGAAATGCTCTAGGTCTTATTTTCAGGAGATGTCTTATTTTTCAATGAAGAAAAATTCACGTTTATTAAACAAAAAAAAGAAGAAAAAAAAACATTTATTATGTACTTTACAGTCTGGAGACTGTAATGATCTCCCACAGCAGTTCTTGGACCACTTGTAAAGCAGGGACGGTACTGCAGCTTCTGACCACCAGGGGGAGCTCATCACAGCACACTCGTACAGCACAGCAGGGAAAGAGTATACGGTATGGCGGCTTCTGGCCACCAGGGGGAGCTCACAACAGAACACTCGTACAGCACAGCAAAGACAGAGTGTACGGTATGGCAGCTTCTGGCCACCAGGGGGAGCTCACCAGAGCATACTCATTCAGCACAGCAGGGATGGTACTGTAGCTTCCAACCACCAGGGGGAACTCACCACAGCATACTCATACAGCACAGCAGAGACAGCGCATGGTATGGCAGAAGGCGATGGGATAATGGCAGACTGTGTGCAGCTCTACATTCGACAATCGACGGTGAAGGTAGGGGACAATGGCGACGGGCTAAAAAGAATCCCAGCTGCGTGCCCTGGTGTTCTGTTCAGCGGCCATGCTTCCAAACAAAAACTTTGCTAGGTCCTACCTTCAGGGGAGACCCTATATTTAGCAATTCAGCAAAACCTCTACTAGGTCTAATTTTTGGTGGTGTCTTATTTTTGGGTAAACAGGGTAGCAAAGGTGGCCCTGTGTGTTGGCACGAAATGGGGAATAGGAAGCAGAGGGGGTTAAAAACGATTCTGAATTTCATTGAACATAGAGCAGAAGAGGATTGAAACCATTACAATGAAAATAACTCACTTCTCCATTTCTGAGGACCACACTAAAAAATATCTTGGCTAAGAGGCTGTTAAATAAAAGCGTATGTGTTTCCTTTACTGTTATATATATTAACAAGTGGCTGTGGGAACTGTGTGTAGAAGAGGAGTAAGGGCAACGTTTCCCATCTCAAGTCCTCACTCTAAACAAATGGGATCGCTCCTGGACAGACACATTATCTAAATGGGACGGATTAAGTTTCAGGTTTGGAGTCCGAGCAGACAGAGACACGGGGGCAATAGACTGTAAAGCCGAAAATCAGAGATCTATTTGGATTAACAACCCTGACACTGACTAATGTGTTCTGGGGATTTATATACATTGGAGACACTTACCATTGAGTCCAAAATGTACGATTTTTCTACAGAGTATTCATCTGTTTGTTTTTTTTACCCAGTTGAATAGGACTAATTTAAACAAAATATTTAAAAAATTTGAAGAGAATATTCGCAAAAAATTTGTGTAACTTTTTTTAAAGTCTCAATTGGTAAATTGGTCGCAAATCCCGGATTGTGCAAATTTTGGGGTGAATATTCAAAACAGGAAGATTTAAAAAAAAAAAGTTGCGTCTAAAAAATATTTGTTATCATAAATAGAACTTAGAAAAATCCAATTATTCACCTAAAAATAGGCAAAAAAAAAAAAAACGCCCTAATAAATGCTCCCATTGTGTGTTTTCCAGACTGCAAAAAGTATAATATAATGCTGAAGAAGAGTTTTCTGTTGAAGCCATTACATGTGATACGTATATAATAATTTGTTCCGTCTTTTTGGTCAGTGTCCTGACTAGAAGCTCCAAATCTGTCCATGTCAGGAACTGTCCAGAGCAGGAGAGGCTTTCTATGGGGATTTGCTGCTGCTCTGGACAGTTCCTGACACGGACAGAGGTGGCAGCAGAGAGCGCTGTGTCAGACTGGAAAGAATAGGCTAAACTTCCTCTCTGCCTTGACTTATGTTATTACACAGGCCCGATAATAACTGTTTACTGGGCCTATTATACGGCCCGATAATCGTTTAACAAGGGCTGCATGGACATTGTTACCGATGTCCTTGCAGCCCTTGCTTAACTTTATACATTACCTATTCATGCTGCAGGGCTCCTCTTGCGGTCTTCTTCTCCCCACGTCCCGCGCACTCCAGCTTCAGAGCAGCCTGTCTCAGCTGACAGGCCGCTCAGCCAATCACTAGCCACGGCGGTCCCAGCCTGTGATTGGCTGAGCGGCCTGTCAGCTGAGACATTCTGCTCTGAAGCTGGAGTGCGCGGGACGTGGGGAGAAGCACAGAGGAAGAGGAGCCCTGCAGCATGGATAGGTAATGTATATCGTCAGTCGCCGGCAGCGCACTGCTATTACACATAGCGATGCGCGGTTGTCACCCGACAATTATAGGTTCAAACCTATATCAATGATCAGCTGATGATCGTTGTCATCGGCTGATCGTTGTATTTATTACACGGAGCAATAATCGGCCGATTCAGCTGATTATCGTTCTGTGTAATAGTACCCTTAGGGCCGTATTCCACCGGACGATTATCGTTCGCATATGCGTTAACGATAAATGATCTACACGACCGCTATTACGAAGGACCTGAAATTGTTCACCCATTTACATGGAAAGATAATCGTTACTTATGATCGTTCTTGCGGCCGTCTTGTCGTCGCTATTGCGTTCGTCTCTACGGCGAACGACCGAACGACTTCTTATTCAATGCGAACGAGCAACGATAAAAATAGGTCCAGGTCTTTTAAAACCATCAACGATTTCTCGTTCGATCGTTAGTCGTTAACTGCTATTCAACCGAACGATTATCGTTTAGATTCGAACGAATTAACGATAATCTGAACCATAATCGTCCGGTGGAATAGGGCCCCTACTTTACTATTCAGGTAGTGTAGCTGAAGGGGGGCAGAGGTTGCGTTGTTCTGGGGTCCCAATGAAGAGATAGTAGACCTGAGACCTGGTGTAGATTTTGCATTGGGGCCCAGAAGCTTAGCGTTACACCTCCGCTGCTATTACCATGTAATAATAATAATGACTCTATACCACACACAGACACAATGACACAGATATAACGTATAGACACGTCTCATGGCTGATGAAGATAGAATGACAATTATAGTCTATGTAGAAGACAAGGGAGGGAAAGCTTAGCATGAGCCGGTGACGTTCTCCTGCCTGCCCCGCGCACATTGAAGGATGGATTTTATAGCAATAATCACAGGTTGTTAGCAGCGTTATTACAGGTTGAGTTGAGCGCTTTGGATGCCCATCGGCACTGGATGAGCAAGACAGCTGTGAGGAGATCTATAAAGCTGCGTCTCCTCACATGTGTGGGATCCGGATCTCCTTGTACTTCTTCTCCCAAACGAATGGTTGCAAAACTTTCTGACATCAGAAGCCATTAGTGTATTATTAACTCTTTGGGTGTCCAATCTGCCTTATAAGAACTTGATTCCATCTCTGGTACACGGTGGGGGGTCATTGTGTAACCAAGTGATAAGTATCAATTATTGGTGACCTATTACAAGTAATGGCTTTTACTGTTAAAGTGTGTGACTCAATAAATGCTTCAGGTTACTATCGGCTACTGCACTGACTTGTCAGGAAATCATCGTCTCATCTAGAGGAAAGAAATAGGGCACTCAGTTAAAGGGATATTTCCATCTAGACAAGTGATGCCCTAGCCACGTTGTCCACGGGACCGGACATAACTAAATCCCCTATTAGGGTAAATTCACATGAATGTGAGTACATACTCGCAGCAGGATTTACAGTATGTACATGATAGTGCCATTAACCCCCTGCCGGCCAGAGCATACATTACCTGCTCCGCGCTCTGGCTTGCGGCGGGGCAGCGCACTGGTTGGCTGAGTGGGACATCAAGCCAATAACCCCCGAAGCAAACCGGAGCAGGTAATGTATGCTCCGGCCAGCGGGGGGTTAATGGCGCTGTCATGTACATACTGTAAATCCCGCTGCAAGTATGTACTCACATTGAAAGTCATCGGCATAGGATCCGCAGCGGATTTCACTGTGAGTTCGCAGCGTAAATTTCTCTGCGGATCCGTCCGTGTGAATTTACCCTTTCACCAGGTGATCATCTGGAGCAAGCGAGCGCCAACCTGCTATTACACGCGCTGACAGTGAGTGTGTAAAATAATGTACTAACGGCCGTAATTGCAATGATGGCCACCAAAATATGTAAAATAACATAGATTGTAGATTGTAAGCCCTCGCGGGCGGGGTCCTCTCTCCTCATGTACTAGTCTGCTATTTGCCTCCATGTTATTTGTTTTGATCTTGTAATGTTCCTGTTTGTTACCCCTATCACTTGTATAGCGCTCTGGAATTAAAGGCGCAGATTGCTGAGCTAGCAAATTAGCTCATTTTGCGTATCAAATATCGGCCGTTGAAAATCGTTATACAGTATGAAAGCTGCATTTGTTTGTCTTTGTCCAAAAATCTAGAAGAGCGGCCATCTCAAAGAACATGGCTAGTGTGCATAATATATGATAGTAACTGGAAATCTGCTCTGGATACAGACGTGGTCTTTTTGGAGAATTCATACAGAAATTACTTAGTGATGAGCGAATAGTGAAATATTTGAATATTCGATATTCGTACGAATATCTGCCTAATATTCTAATATTCGATCGAATATTCGATCCCATTAACCCCTTAAGGTCAAAGCCAATTTTCGTTTTTGCACTTTTGCTTTTTCCACTTTATGTTTAAAAGTCCATAGCGCTTGCATTTTTTCACCTAGAGACGTATATGAGCGCTTATTTTTTGCGAAACCAATTGTACTTTGCAATGACACGCATTATTTTTCCATAATATATGCTGCGAAACCGTAAAAAAAATCATTTGCGCTGTCAAATTGAAAAAAAAAAAGGAATTTGTTTTTATTTCGGGGAGTTTTGCATTTACGCCGTTCGCCCTATGGTAAAACTGACTTGAGCTGTTATCGCTTTTATAGCGCTTTTATCCTTTGGTCTATGGGGCTGTGTGAGGTGTCATTTTTTGCGCCATGATGTGTTCTTTCTATCGGTACCTTGATTGCGCATATAGGACTTTTTGATCACTTTTTATTACATTTTTTCTGGATTTGATGCGACCAAAAATGCGCGATTTTGCACTTTGGAATTTTTTTGCGCTGACGCCATTTACCGTGCGAGATCAGGAATGTAATTAATTAATAGTTCGGGCGATTAAGTGTGCGGCGATACCAAACATGTTTATTTATTTGTTTATTTATTTATTTATATTTATAAAATGAGAAAAGGGGGGTGATTTGGACTTTTAATAGGGGAGGGGGCTTTTTTTATTAATACTTTTATTTTTACTTTAACTAGAAGCCCCCCTAGGGGACTTGTATATAGACAGCACTGATCTCTCATAGAGATCAATGATGTGTATATACACAGCAAAGATCCATGAGATCGGTCATAGATTACTATGGCCTGCTGCAGGCCATAGCAATCTATTGCCGAGCCGGGATCAGCGTCATTCCGACACTGAGGCCCGGTACAGGCAGAAGAAAGGATCTCCCCCCCGCGATCGCATCGCGGGGGGGGGGGGGATCCGTCCCACTAGACACCAGGGATCCACGGACTAAAGCCTCTATGTGCAGCTGTCAGGTTTGACAGCTGCAATTAGAGGCTTAATTAGCCGGCGCAGCAACGGGACCCGCGCCGGCTAATAGAGGCACTGCCTGGCTGCACATGTCAGCCGGGATCAGCGCCGTTCAGAGCGGGGTCCCGGCAGGACCCCTCTCTGAACACCCCGCACGGCACCATGACGTATCAGATACGTCATGGGTCGCAAAGGGGTTAAAGTCTATGGGAACAAGTATTCGATTATTGAAAAACATCTATTCGACCACTTGGAGGTTCACCAAGTCCACAATGACACCTCAGGGAAAGGGGATTTGAACGCTTATCGAATATTCGGCGTACTATTCGATAATATTCGATAGAATGTGATGCTGGGTCAGTGGGAGTGGTGGGAACTGGGAGATTTGTCTTCATCCCTTGTAGGAGTTAGTGAGGCATCTCAGTGTGGATTACTATCGCTGGTCATGTGGAGAGAATTTTAACCTTTCCAACCAACTGGTCATCTTTTTTTTTTAAACATGCTACTGTAAGACTGTAATAAAAGGGGGTAGGGGGAAACTTCACCAGCCTGTATATATATATATATATATATATATATATATATATATATATATATATATTTTTTTTTTATTATTTTTTTTTTTTATTAAAATTTTAAATTAAAATTTCTACAATTCTAATATAATTTGTTTTTAAATTTCTTACCACTTTGAAGATTTGAATGAGAAAAATAACTTAACTTAAATGGATTGTCCCATAACAGTATGTAAGAAAATAAATATTTTGCCCACAGTAATTGATTAAAAATATGTGTTTGTTATGAGATATCTTCCATTGATGTCGGAGGTCTTGCCACTTGTTGTTTCTGGTTCTGGTTATTCCTGTGTCCACCTTCTGCAAAGACCAGTGGTGGACACGCACCTAGTGTTGAGGGGACTTGCCAAACCATTCAGGTTTGGTAACGTTCTATGAACGCGAACGCTCAACCTTTGACTCCTGGCAGCTGAAGTTGGATGCCGCCTTTGGATGTCCTGATAAACATGGATAGATCCATGGGGTGTATCCATGTTTTCCTGGCAAACCTAGGGCAGCATCCAACTTCTCTAGCGGCCTGGAGTCAAATGCAGAGCATTCAGATTTGAAGAACGTCACCGAACCCAAACAATTCAGCAAATCCGCTCAACACTACACACTTTATGTTGCTTGCCTTCTCACAAGGTGTATTGATACCTGTGTATCATCTGCTTACTGCATATGCTTAATAAGGCCACGTTCACACATATATTAAACACAAATAAAAGAGAAAGACTGGTGGAAGCAATGGAGAAGAGTATTCAAGGAAAACTTGATCTCCAGAACTGTATTTGAGGGACTACTTTTTATATAGATCAGTGGAGGGAGACAGGAGAAGGGAGTTATTAACAGCTGCTTCCTGTCACATGACCATGCTTGGGCCTTCCCACAAAAACTAAAGAGACCAGAGCTGTAAAGAGGTGAAGAAATAGGCTTAAAAGGGTAAAAATAGCACTGAATGTGTTCAGCTCCATCAGTCCTTTTAAAATGTAAAACAGGGCTGAGGAACCTTCCGCCCTCCAGCTGTTACAAAACTACAATTCCCATCAGCCATCTCTTCACTAAAACATATAAAACATCATTTCCCAAGAATCCAACACACATTTTGTTACATTGTTCTAGTATGAGGTGGAAAACGATATGGCCCAAAAAAATGAATAAATGGTGAGAACATTTTAAGGAGAAGGCCAGGGATTTTGAAAATCCGTCAGTCGGCAGATGCAGGGGGGAATTTGATAACGAGTAGGCACTTACCTCTCCCCATGTCTGCATGTCTGGTGAGTGATGGGATCGTCGTCGGGAGCCCTGCTGGAAGTCATTTTACCCTGAGTTGTGATGATGTCACGATTCATGGGAAAAGCCTGCCCTGGCTGGTGGACTGGCTGCTCAGCCAATCATTGACTGGAGTGGCGTCCTGCCCCAGTCACTGACTGCCTGAGCAGCCAGTCCATCATCCAGGTTGTAACGTGTACACCCCGAAGATCCCGAAGCCCCGCGGGGGTCCTGAAGCCGGTCCTGCCACTCACCACGGGCACAGGGAGAGGTAAGTTCCTTCTTGTTATATAGTACACCCCTCCCCCCCCCCCCCCGGACCCTGTCGGCTGTCAGATTTTCAAAATCCCTTGACTTCTTCTTTAAAAGTCCATTCTCGGCACTCACCATATCATGCTTCAAAGTTATTTTATTGTAGAAAAGTCATCAAAATACATATGACGGGACGTTTCGGCATCAAGCCTTCCTCAACTGTCGACAGTTGAGGAAGGCTTGATGCCGAAACGTCCCGTCATATGTATTTTGATGACTTTTCAACAATAAAATAAATTTGAAGCATGATATGGTGAGTGCCGAGAATAGACTTTTGAAATGCTGTGAGGACTTTTTCTTGCTACGAGCACCACCCTCGACACAGACGTGCCGCCTAAATAAACAGTTTTTGACTTCTCCTTTAAACTCCAGATGGATATGCCTCATGTCTAACTCTGTGGGCCCTTTGGTTTTCTATTATTTTTTATTTCATTTGTTTGCATTCGTATGGCTCTGCCTTTATGTTTTTCTCTATATTACATATCTCTTATTTTTCTTTGACGATTTGCATTGATATTGATCATGAACAATCTCGTTCTCGACCACCATATTTTACACTGTATGTTTACTTTACAAATTCCCCAGAAATGAAATATTTGTTTCCAAGTTGATATTTCATTATTTTATGTTTTTCCTAATAAATTACCCAAGATCCTTTTGTATGTTCTCACACGGTCATTCTTGGTGTTCTTTAAATGTTAAGAGCCAATCTCCCGGTGAGTTTGGCTGCTAGTGTCTGTTATAAGGGAAACATTGTGAATGTATTCCCACGACCTCCCACCTACCAACACACTATCCTCACACTGCGGAGCATTCATGGCCGTGCTCATCCATAGCAGTTAAAGATCCATCTATATCAACGTATATATAGAGAGAGATAGAATAAGATGCATGTAGCAGAGCTGAGTTTGTTATTAAGCAAAGGAACATGGTATCACAATGTATTTACTGTGGTTACCTGTACATCCTAATGCAGTGAATTAGCATGGAGCAGAAGAGAAATAATTTAAGGGGAACGCATAAAAAAATTCTACTGGTGTCAGAAAGTGACATATATTTGTAATTCATTTCTATTTAAAAATCTCAAGCTTTTCAGTACTAATCAGCTGCTGTATGTCCTGCAGGAAGAGGTGTATTCTTTCCAGTCTAAAACAGTGCTCTCTGCTGCCACCTCTGTCCATGTCAGGAACAGTCCAGGGCAGAAAAGGTTTTCTATGGGGATTTCCTACAGCTCTGGACAGTTCCTGTCATGGACAGAGGTGGCAGCAGAGAGCACTGGGTCAGACTGGAAGGAATACACCAATCTTGCCGAAAATAGCTGATAAGTCCTGAAAGAAATATTTTTAAATAGAACTTAATTACAAATTTCTGATACCAGTTCATTTAACAGATTTTTGTTTTATTTTTTAATTTTTTATTTTTTTGCTGGAGTACCCCTTTAATGCTATAGCTATATACTGGGTAATTTATATTTTCAGACGTTGTTAAACGCTACTTACGCCCAGAATTAATGATCAGGATCATTAATTCCGGCCCCGCGTTCTCTGGGAAAAGTCGTTATTTGTACAGGGGTGTGAACATAGCCTCAATATGTTGCTGCCCTTGATAACAAACAGACTATTTTTACCTTTCCACGCTACGTTGTCCTCCTACGTCATCTGCATCAGTCCCCAGTTGAGTGATCCCATCTCTGACTTGTTGATCAATGACAACTCGATCAGCAGATCACTGACCAAAACGGGAAAGTGCCGCTGCCAGTCATTGGCTGAGGTGGTTGCAATTGCCAAGACGAGTCCATCTCGGAACAGGAGGCAGGGTCGAAAGATGATGTAGGAAGACACCGGAGGAGCACGGAAAGGTAGAATAGGCTGTTTGTTATGTTCTCACCAAAGGCAGCAACATATAAAAAGTTAATTTTTAGCGGAGTACCCCTTTAAATGCTATTGAAGAAAGCACAAATTCTAAATGTAATTCTGTAAACATCCTCCCGATATTGGTGCCTTACTGTGTCCTTGGACACACCTTCTCCAGGGTCATCTTCTATAGCCGTGTCCCCCAACTTCAGTCCCCCAGTCATAGATCTTGAATTGAGGAGATCCCATACAAAGGACACCTGTACTGATACCTGTTGAACTCTGATATTACCTGTAAGGAAATCCTCAAAACATCACCTGTTGGTGGGTCATGAGGACTGGCGTAGAGGAGCATTGTTTTAGAGGATTGTCTAACTTAAAAAATTCACTTTAGTTTGCTATGTTGGAGAGTCCAGAGCAAGCAAAGAGGCCCAGTATATTTTTCTATGAAAGCGGAGAGTGGCTGCGATGAACATCTATTGCTATGAAGAATTTACTTTAGAAACAGAATTCTAGGTAAACGTGGGTCCCATCGAAGTCCATGGGTATCATATCACAGCTTCATACAAGTTGTCTGTGGGAGCTCTATAATGCACCACAGACTATAGTGACACTATATAAATAAGGATACAAATATAAATAAATGAAATATCCCACAACGATTAGCACATTTCAGTCTTGTTTTTAACCTTCTCAAATTTTGCATTTGTGAAATTTTAAGTTCACACGGCTGAAAAGAAAAAAAAAATTCTAAAAATACTCTTATTCTCGTTGTCTCTGCCTCCACTGAAGCCATCGCAAGTCGAAGTATTTAATTAAATCTCCTTGTTGATACAAACTGCTTATCTGACAAAACTCCGGACTATCTCCAGTAGGATGCTGACACAGTTGTTAGAGTTCGCTGCGAACAGTAGGGAATCACAGGAGTTCTGATCGGTTGTACGTCTCTTGGTTTTCCCAAACGTCCGTAGTCAAACATGTTTTATTTGAATTGCCAGCGTGATCCTCGG
Organism: Dendropsophus ebraccatus; assembly: GCF_027789765.1. Classification (NCBI taxonomy): domain Eukaryota; kingdom Metazoa; phylum Chordata; class Amphibia; order Anura; family Hylidae; genus Dendropsophus; species Dendropsophus ebraccatus. Next base: position 139,841,494 of record NC_091459.1, on the reverse strand, counting down.
GCTTTGTTTTTTAAGCCTGCATCGTGTTTGTGGAGCCAATTTTTGTGGAAACTTTGATACTGAATACCCTATATGTGTTAATTTTGGCAACTGTGGTTGATTCTGTAGAAGATATCTCGCTATGCAAGCACCACCTACATCTCAACCCTGCAGACATTTGTCTTTCAAGTGTCACAGGCACTGATGTGGAATGGCCATTTAATGGGGACTGAGATTAGGAAAAAGTTTTTTAAAAATTCTAGGAAGAACTATCAGTAGGTTAGAAGAACCTAACCTGCTGATAGCCTCCTATTGTGCATGGGGCATCAAGAAGGAAAGTATGTCTTCTCTTACCTTCTTCCTCGGCGCCATTCCTGTGCTGTTAGCAGTGTAATCCTCGGTCAAAGCACCATTACGAGCACTGCCCTGCCTCCATCATACGAGCTGGCCAACTCCTTCTAATGATAATCAATGGAAAGGGTGGGCCGGCTCGCATGGTGGGGGTGGGACAGTGCTCCTAACAGTGCTCCGGACCGAGGATTATACTGCTAACAGCACGGGAATGGCGCAGAGGAGGAAGGTAAAAGGCATATCTTGCTCCTTGGCGCCCCGTGTGCAATAAGGGCGGCTATCAGCAGGTTAGATTCGTCATTTACCTTGAACCGATTCAGGTAAATGTATTGAACAATTTAGGCCAGCTCTCCTTCAGCTTAGATAGGACTGACGCATGGACCAGCCAGTCTTCTATTACACAGGAAGATGTTCGCCCGGCAGCAGATTATTTTTTAAAGGGTTAGAAGTGAGCGATCAGCTGATCAATGGCCCTATTTCACAGGCCGATATCTACCTGATTTGGCAGACCATGTAATAGGGCCTTTAAAGGACTTTTCTAAAGTTGGCAAGTTATGCCCTATGCTTAGTATCCTCGGAAAAAAACTAAGGGCCCTATTACATGGAAAGATTATCATGCAACAAATTGTTAAATCGTTTTTGATTTAAGCTATAATCTTTCCATGTGGAATCAGGCAATGATCAAATGACTAACAAAAATTTGTTTGTCGCTAATTGTTTTCGCTAATTGTTCGCAAATCTTTCGCTGTATGTACGCATCGTTCGTTTGTTATTAAAGGATACAAATGATTGTAATTGCAATCGAACCTAATGACTATGATTCCATGTATTATGGTGAAGGAGTTCAGGTTGTTTAGGTTGTTCAGCTCTCGGTTGCAATCACTTATCGTTAATCGAAGAAAACTAAAAATTGCACCCAAAGAGATTGTGGGATCTTGAGTATGGTGGCCTTGAAATCCTTGCCGGTGGAGTTGCGGGCCAGGGATGTGTGCCACCCCTCCAGTCATCCTCTAAGGAGCTGCCAGAGATAGACCAATGCTTTGACCACTCCATAGAGAAAAAATGGGCAACAAAATGCATGCTTGGCCTGCCTCTTGAATTTTAGGGCGGTGGTAGCAGTGTCTACATTGCATCATAGATGTATTTGGTTCCAATTGATCGCACAATGCTTCCGGATGACCCCATAATAGGGCATTAGGTGGAGTACACTATGATTTTTTAGTAGAACATACAGTATGAAGTCTACATGAAGTCAAAGGCCTACAGAGATACAACGGAGCCCCACAGAAGGTCTATGGCTTCTGTATTATGGCTTTAAGGTTGCAATCAGCCATAGTATGCCCAGGTGCATGAGACCATAAACTGACTTCAGTAGGATCTGGCCACACTTTTTGTTATTTTTCAGATAACATTTTCGGCCATATCTGTTCACCGTATTATCAGCATTCCGATTCAATAAACCACGACCCGGAGAAAGATTTCAGAAGGAATTAAAGAGACAATAGCCGACAGGACCCTAAGCAAATAAACAGCTGACTACACTGGGATCAAGATGACCAGCAGCTCCAGGAGGGTGATGGCCGCCCTCCCTTTGTACGTTCAGGGTCCCAGCAATAAAAGGCCTTGTGGGTTAATAAGATCTGACTCTAGTTAACAGCAGCAATTACTGAAGAGCAATTAATCAGGGAAAGTCTCCAAAGAGAAAGATAATAAATAAACCAGGAACAATCTGCTGATAGTGCTGCCTCCGAGATAAGGAGAAGTTCCAGGTGTCACGGTGAGGTGGGGCCAATCCGTCTTTCTGGGATACTTTGTATCTCATTCAAATCTATCATTTTCAGTGCAACGCCGAAATTTATTTAACTAAGCTGCTAAAAGCCACCTTAAGCATGTGTGTTATCTGGAGAAATACTTCCAGAAGTTCGCTAATCACACCGATTGTTCTGGAAGAGGTTAAACCACTCATTGCAGTTATAAAATGTTCCATTGGAATATATTATCTCTCCATGGAAATAAAACTACTTAAAATTTTTTTTACGTAAACAGATCCTTTTAGATCATTTTCAGCCATCGAGTGAACATATATTTTGTATTTATAACACAGGTATAAATTCTTAGGCATTATACACAATTGTGTCGTAATTGTTGGGGTTTACTTGGTAAAACTTATTTAGGACTTACACTGGATAGATTGTTGGGGGGTCCAACACCCAGTATTCCTGCCAGTGCGTTGTTTGGCAGAGCTGCAGTGCCCATAAAAGCAATGAAACAGGGCAGGAAGCAGACAGCGCTATACAATGTGCAGTGGCCATGTTGAGTTACTGCAGCTTAGCTCGATGGGGGTGCAGTAACATAGCATGGCCACTACCAAATGCTTTTAAAAGAATGATGGTTGACCTCAGGGAGATAAAACAAAACACTGCAGAGACACCATCATGTGTTTCTCAACGTCAGTGAATTTAGGAAACAGCAGTCTGTGGATGGACACCTGGTTTGGGTGGTTTCCTTGATTGGAGACCTTCCTTGGCTCGGTTGTTAGATTAAGGTCTGGATAGATTACTGACATTGAGAAACATGTGATGGTGTCTCAGCAGTGTTTTTACATATTTGATTTCCCAGGGGCAATGGTCATAGATTCACTGACATTGAAAAACATGTGATGGTGTCTCTGCTATGTTTTGGTTGATCTCCCTGAGGTCAGACATCATTCTCTTGAATGCACTTTCTAGCCTTTTCTCCCACTAGCCAGAATCCTACTCTACATTGATGAGGGGCAAATACCCCAAAACAGCTGTCTGTGGGTGGATACCTGGCTTGGGTGGTTTCCTTGATTGGAGACCTTCCTTGGCTTGGTTGTTCCTTCCTAGTAGAAGGTCTGACTAGCTCACTGACTCTGAAAAACATGTGATGTTGTCTCTGCAGTATTATTGCATCTTTGACTACCTAACATTGTCCTGCTCTGCTTCTTTGTGTTTACAGGCACTGTAGCTCTGGAAAATAGTGGATTTATTGGGCTGCCAGGTGTTATCTGTTATTGATTACCGATCCTGTGGATAGATTCTAAATACATTTATGGCTGGTCAAATAAACACCAATAACATTTTAAAGCAGACCTGTCAACCACCTTCTGCTGACTAAAGTAAATCTACAATAGGACTTCTTACCCTGAACTCTTACTTAAATCCATCACTCCAGCGCTGAGATATAATCTTTCAAAGATTTAAACAAAGTAGGAGACAAATCACCTGGGATGTTCCCCTGGGCTGCAAAGTCCAGAAACATTCGGCTTGTACCGTCCAGGAGAACAACCCGTGGGCTTTATCTTCTAATTTGCATAAAAATTCTAAAGCTTAGATCATAGTGCGCTGGTCTACAGATACAAAGGTGGACAAGTCTTAAATCTCGGGCTGTGCAATAAATCCTCCATAGCTCATATATCTTGGTCTGTACACATGATCCCTATATTTATTGGACCCAGCTGCCCTTTTTTAAATTTGTCTTCCATTGGAAAATGTTCTTTTATTATAAGAAATTAATAATTACCCTTAAACTCATTGAATTTGATATATCCAATGTAAATAAACTGAGCTCCCCCAGTCTTCTCCCTCCAACTGAATTCTGGGATCTGACTTCACGCTTGGAATTAGACTTTACACTTCAGTATTGGACCAGGTCTACAGTACGGGATCTGTTCTTTCTCATTGGGTTTTTATCTCTTCGCTATGACGGGACTGGGGGCCTTGTGTTTAGTACATTACGTCAAATTCCTTTATTAGCCAGTTCTGAAATACGGATGAACATGGAATAAACCAAGGAAAATAATATTTAGTAAAGAATTTAAAATATTTTGTAAAGAGTTTTAAAAAATTTTTTTTTTTAAATTTAAATTAAAAAAATAAGTTTATGACACTATTAACCCCTTAACGACATCGGGCGTAAGTGTACGCCCCCGCAGCGTGGTACTTAACGCAAACGGGCGTACACTTACGCCCGATGTTTACCGGATCGCTGTGTGTAAACACACGGCGATCCGGTAACGATGGCTTCTGTAATACACAGCAGACCATCGTAGCTTGTCGGCACGGGGGGTGGATTACACCCCCCGTGCTGACGATCGCTGTAATTGGCTGATTTATTCAAATCAGCCAACTACAGCAATTTTCCGGTTCCCGGGTCATCGGTGACCCGGGGACTCGGAAATCAATGGTGATTGGTGCTGTCCGAGACCGCACCAATCACCATTACTGTGTATACTGAAGGGGACCATGGTGCCACCCTCCAGATCGCCGATATTGGCCGGCGAAGCCCGGCCGCCCAATAGCAGTGATCTAAGTAAAAATAAATATTATTACTTTTCTCTGCACCCCTCAGCTAGTTAGCCAAGAGGTGCAGAGAAAGTGTGTGTGGTGTGTGAGCACCATACTCACCAGATCCCGGCGCTGGAGAGAAGATCTGCGGTCCCGCGGCGTCCCACGTCATTCTCTGTCGTCTTCCCTCGGCTCCCGTCGGTTTTCGTCGGTTTTCTTCGGAGATCTTCGTCCAGGTACTTGTACTGCCCCCTAGCGGCTGACTAGTGTATATAATACACTAATCAGTGGCTTTGGGGTAAAAAAGTAGCTTTTTTTTTTTTTGCACCCTTCCACCGCTGAGTGCTGATCAGCATCGCACGCAAGTGTGCCGCTGATCAGCAACTCCTCTTTTTTGGCGTAGGGTTTTTTTTCCCCCCTTCCCCCCTCTTTTTTTTCTATATCCTACCGCCACTGTCTGCTGATAAGTACCGCACATAAGTGCGGCATTTATCAGCAACTCCTTTTTTGGCATAGGTTTCCCCCCCCCCCCTTACTGTGAAAAACACGTATAAAACACTACATTACACTACACTACCCCACATTACACATTACACTACTTGAAATAAAGTTTTACACTATACCACTACACTACATCACATTTACATACCTCCCATACACCAATCCCCGAATAATGTCCCAGAGAGTGTTTTCGGCAGAGGAGGCATACGCGCTTATTGCCTCCGACACCAAAACGGCCAGTGAGGATGAATGGGGGGATCCTTCTTTCCTCCATTCATCCTCATCCTCATTATCATTATCATCATCATCATCATCCAGTGATGATGACTTTCCACCTAGGCGTCCAAGGAGGACGCCTCGGGCTGCCCGCCAGACACGTCATCTCATCCCGCCCCCTGCCCCCCAGACAGGTGACCCCATCCCGTCCCCTGCTCCCCAGACACGTCATCCCAACCCACCCCCCGCCCCCCAGACACGTCATCCCATCCTGCCCCCTGCCCCCCAGACAGGTGACCCCATCCTGCCCCCCGCCCCCCAGATAGGTGACCCCATCTGGACCCCAGACCCCCAAAATCATCAGCACTGGATTCCTGGCTTTACGGCAACGGCGGGAATCCAGGTTAACCCCACAGGTCTCAGAGAAATAGACTTTTTCAAGCTCTATTTCTCTGATGACTTTGTAAGTTTGATGGTGGCGCAAACAAACCTGTACGCGCACCAATTCCTGGCCCAGAACCCCTCCTCTTCTTTTGCTAGGCCCATGGCGTGGACCCCTACTGATGCAACCGAAATGACAAAATTTTGGGGGCTCCTGCTGCACATGGGCCTAGTAAAAAAAAAAAAAACAATTCGGCATTACTGGAGTGGGGATATTATGTATAATACCCCACTTTACAGTATGGCCATGGGACGGTTTCGATTTGAAGCCCTCCTAAAATTCTTGCATTACAATGACAATGCAAGGTGCCCCCCACGAGATGACCCCTCGTATGACCGACTGTACAAAGTACGGCCGGTCATAGAGCACTTCTCAGCCAAATTTACTGAGATGTATATCCCAGAGAAATACATCTCAGTAGATGAGTCCCTCCTGAGTTTTAAAGGAAGACTCCATTTCCGCCAGTACCTTCCCAATAAAAGATCGCGGTATGGCGTGAAACTATACAAACTCTGTGAGAGTACCTCAGGGTACACTTACAGATTTAGAGTATATGAGGGTAGGGACACCCAAATCCAGCCCCCAGAATGCCCCCCCCATCCTCGGAGTTAGTGGGAAGATCGTTTGGGAACTGATATTCCCACTGCTGGATAAAGGTTATCACCTGTACGTTGATAAGTTTTATACCAGCATCCGCCTGTTTCGGTCCCTCGCTGCCGGAGCTACTGTAGCTTGCGGCACGATCCGAAAAAATCAAAGAGGCCTCCCAAGTCACCCTGTTAGACAAGTAATGCAAAGGGGGGAGAGCAAGGCCTATGCCTGTGACAATATGTTGTTGGTCAAATATAAGGACAAGCGCGATGTCCTTATTCTGACCACAATTCACAGGAATAGTGTCACCCCTGTCCCTGTACGTGGTACCACAAACGTGGTGAACAAACCTGATTGTGTTCTAGAGTACAATCAGTATATGGGAGGAGTTGATCTCTCAGATCAAGTCCTGAAACCAGACGGTGGTACAAAAAGGTGGCCGTATATCTGGTACAGACAGCGATGTACAACGCTTTTGTGTTGTACCGATATGCCGGCCACCCGGGGAAATTCCTTGATTTCCAGGAAGCAGTGATCAATGCCCTGATATTCGGCAGCCACGGAGCGGGCCCCAGCGCTTCTGGATATGAAGGACCCCGTATCGTACAGGGACAACATTTTCCAGGTGAAGTCCCCCACACTGGAAAAAAGGGGAGATCCCAAAAGAAGTGCAGAGTGTGCCGTAAAAGGGGGATCAGGAAGGACACCATTTACCAGTGTGACGCCTGTCCTGATCACCCCGGCCTCTGCATAAAGGATTGCTTCAAGGCGTACCACACGTCATTGGAGATCTAAATTATCTAAATTCTGTCCCTTATTCCTATTTCAGGGGTAACGTTGATCCAGGGATTAGTCTGATTGCCATTATTGAGTCGGGAAGGAATTTTTCCCCTGTGATGCGGCTACTGTCGTCTGCCTCACAAGGGTTTTTTGCCTTCCTCTGGATCAACACAGGTTGAATTTGATGGACTGCTGTCCTTTTCAACCTTATAAACTAATAATTGGCCTAATACCCCTAAATTAATTAAAATTGTCCCTTTTCCCCAACTAAATAGGTATGGCCGCCATTCCCATTAGAGACTTGCCATGATGCAATTAGAAAGCCTCTGTGCGGCCAGGACAGTACAAACCCCCCCACAAGTGACCCCATTCTGGAAAATACACCCCATAAGGAATCTAACAAGGGGGGCAGCGGGGATATGGCCCCCTGGTGACGGCCACATTTATGCAGTGAAAATGAAAAAAATTGTATTTTTCATCTTCACAGCACATGTTCTACATATGTGCCCATCACCAGTGGGGTCCATATGCTCACTGCACCCCTTGTTAGATTCCTTATGGGGTGTAGTTTCCAAAATGGGGTCACTTGTGGGGGGTTTCTACTGTCCTGGCAGCACAGGAGCTTTGTAAATGTGACATGGCCTCCATCCTCCATTCCAGCCTCTAAATGGCGCTCTGTCCCTCTGGTGGCTTGCCCTGTGCCCATATGGCACATTATGTCCACATGTGGGGTATTTTCGCACTCAGGCCGCGTCATCAGCGCTCAGCCGCGATTGGTTGAGCATAACTGTGCTCAGCCAATCGCGGGTGAGCATAGTTGTGAAGTGGCGGAGGGGGGACGGGCGGCAGCGACTCGGCCGTCCGTCCGAAGATGACGTTTGGCACAAAATGGCGGACGGCCCTCGACACGGATCAGGTAATGTATAATGCACCAACACTTCCGGGTACACGGGTGGGGGTGGTGGGACACGGGGAAAGGGGCGATTCACAGACATAACATACATTACAAAGTTGTATAACTTTGTAATGTGTGTTATTCTGTGAATAATTTTTTAACGCCGCACTACCCCTTTAATATCATGCTGTCTCTATGTCACATTAACTCCAATCCTAGCTACTTAACCACTTAAATGCCAAGAGAAGTAATAATGATGGAATGTAAGCGGTTAGACACAGGGGCATAACTACAATTGGCTGGACCCCATAGCAAACTTTTGATTGCCGCCCCACCCCCACCGTCAAGTGAAGTCATAACTACATAACTGCTATCTCTGGTCAGGAGTGCTTGCAGTTAAAGAGACATTTGCTAAACCCAGGAGGCCAGCTCGGCCAACGGGTGCTGCAAATGATGACGGCTCAGGGGGCCAGTGTATTGCAGGAGAATGCCATGATGCAGATGGCCCCATTGCAGCCGCTATGGCTGCTATTGTGGTAGTTCCATCCCTTTTGCCCCCCAATCAGCCACATTGGGCATTTGATTGCTATGGCTGCCAGAAGGCCACAAGACCGGTCATCTCGATACTCTTATAAGAACCTGTCAGAGACAAGGTGTGGTGGGCTATTAATTTAAGTACACTGCAATAAACAAGAATTGCAATATAAAGCTATGTTCACACAACATTTAAAAAAAAAGAGAAAAGGCATTAGCTTTTTCAATTTAAAATAAGATAGATAGATAGATAGATAGATAGATAGATAGATAGATAGATAGATAGGAGATAGATAGATAGATAGGAGATAGATAGATAGATAGATAGATAGATAGATAGATAGATAGGAGATAGATAGATAGATAGATAGATAGATAGATAGATAGGAGATAGATAGGAGATAGATAGATAGATAGATAATAGATAGGAGATAGACAGATAGATAGGAGATAGATAGATAGATAGATAGATAGATAGGAGATAGATAGATAGATAGATAGATAGATAGATAGATAGATAGATAGGAGATAGATAGATAGATAGGAGATAGATAGATAGATAGGAGATAGATAGATAGATAGGAGATAGATAGATAGATAGATAGATAGATAGATAGATAGAAGATAGATAGATAGATAGATAGATAGATAGATAGATAGATAGATAGAAGATAGATAGATAGATAGATAGATAGATAGATAGGAGATAGATAGATAGATAGATAGATAGATAGATAGAAGATAGATAGATAGATAGATAGATAGGAGATAGATAGATAGATAGATAGATAGATAGAAGATAGATAGATAGATAGATAGATAGATAGATAGAAGATAGATAGATAGATAGATAGATAGATAGGAGATAGATAGATAGATAGATAGATAGATAGGAGATAGATAGATAGATAGATAGATAGATAGAAGATAGATAGATAGATAGATAGATAGATAGATAGATAGATAGATAGATAGAAGATAGATAGATAGATAGATAGATAGATAGATAGGAGATAGATGGATAGATAGATAACAGAGAGAATAGATAGATAGATAGATAGAAGATAGATAATAAATAGATAGATAATTGATTGATTTATTGATTGATTGAACAGAGATATGCTACGCTTAAACGGAACGATAATTCGCCCGATCGTACAATTAACGATGTCGGAGTAACATTTTTTTTTTATAACGATCAGTGTTTAGACGGAACGATATACCGTACAGAAATTCGTTTTGCGATCGTTTTGCGATCGCTTAAAGCCTATCTCACACATGGGTTAAATCGGCAAACGAATGTTCACATGGAACAATCTGCGATTTTTTTGCGAAGGATCAACGACGATTTGAGAACCTGTTGAAAGATCAATCGTTGATCGTTCGCTGCATTTACACGTACGATTATTGTTCGAATTTGACCGTTATCATGTGAATTCGCACGATAATCGTTCCGTGTAAACGCAGCAATAGATAGATAGATAGATAGATAGATAGATAGATAGGAGATAGATAGGAGATAGATAGATAGATAGATAGATAGGAGATAGATAGATAGATAGATAGATAGATAGATAGATAGATAGATAGATAGATAGATAGGAGATAGACAGGAGATAGATAGATAGATAGATAGATAGATAGATAGGAGATAGATAGATAGATAGATAGATAGATAGATAGATAGATAGATAGATAGGAGATAGATAGAATATTTGGAATGAATATATGAGCTTTCACATGAATATTCCATTATAAGAGAAAGTTAAACTTTTCACAATGAAAAAAAAGCTATTTTGCTTCATGAGAATTGTTAAGTGATATACAGTATTTCTGTAATATTAAATATAATTGGAATACACATAAAAAATAAAAAAAAAGGCAAAATAAATGTAAAACCTCAAGCCATACAATCCTAAACCCAGAGCAAACAAAGTCATTAAAAAAAATCCTGCCTCAGTCCCCGCTGCGCTGCACTAATCACATGACGCGCTGTATAAATAATCCATCTAATTTCTTAGTATAATTAATTGTCTCCAGAGCGGAGTTTACATTTTCCTTCCCTCTTTTATTATTCAATTAAAAAACTTTCAATAAATTACTTGTCAACGTCTCTAAAATAGCGATAGGGCCGAGCGCTGGATGGTAGTTAACATGCTGCGTCCCCGTGCCAAAATATTTGTGGCAGCAAGCATGTACAATTACGTGATCTGAAAGTATTTTGGTTGCAAGGGGGTGGCTAAAACTTTAATTATAAAAATGAATGTTGTTTCCATTTCCAATTGCCAAGAGGAACTTATCCCGGAGCGAAATTGTAGAAAAGCAGAAGAAATTAAGTAATCTCCTTTTGGAAAATTAAAGAACAAAGGGCTGAGAAATAATGTCACATCTAGGGGAAAGGCCAAAAGCCATATATAGAGCTGGTTATTTGGCACAGAGGAGCTAATAAAAGGAAAAGTTTAAGAATTTCCTATTTTATTTCTTTCCTTCTGTATAGATGGTGCTCCATTTTTGGATATATAGTTTATTTCCCCAATTCTGCATTTCATGGGCATCTGAACATTTAACTTAAAGGGGAAGTTCACAAAAATGTCTTTCAAATTACAAGATTTGTAATTTACCTCTATTAAAAAAAAAATTGTATTTCAGTACTTATCAGCTGCTGGATGTCCTACAGGAAGTGGTATATTCTTTCCAGACTGACACAGTGCTCTCTGCTGCCACCTCTGTTCATGTCAGGAACTGTCCAGAGCAGCAGCAAATACTCAAAGAAAACCTCTCCTGTTTTCTAGACTGATAAGAATACACCACTTCCTTCAGGACATCCAGCAGCTGATAAGTACTGGAAGACTTGAGATTTTTTTTTTTTTTTTTTTTAATAGAAGTGAATTACAAATCTCTGGAACTCTCTGGTACCAGTTGATTTGAAAGTAAAAACTTTTGGTGAACAGCCCCTTTAACCCCTTAACGACAAAGGGCGTATAGGTACGCCCTATTGCCGGTAAGGGCGTTCAGAGAGGGGCCGCATGGCGACCCTGCTCTGAACCACGGCGGTCCCGGGTGCCGCTTGTAGCCCGGGACCGTAGGTATTAGTGGGCACGGTCCGATCGCCGTGCCCGCTAATACAGTAATCAGATGCAGCTGTCAAACATGACAGCTGCATCCGATTACCGGATCCAGCGTCTCCCTGGTGTCTAGTGGCGGAGATCGCTCCTCCGGGATGTTATCCCGGAGGAGCGATCTCCGTTTCTGAAGCCGGCCGGGGACCGCTCCAAGATGGCGCCGTCCCCGGCTGCAGCAGCCGAAAGCAAACGAGTGCCGATCTCAATGAGAGATCAAAGTATATATACTAGAAGTCCCCTAGGGGGGAATAACCCTAACCCTAGGGGGGCTTCTAGTATATGGTTAAAAAAAATATATATAGTGTTGTTGTCAATAAAAAGCCCCCTCCCCTAATAAAAGTCTGAATCACCCCCCTTTTCCCAGGTTATAAATAAAAGTAAACAAATAAATAAATAAACAAACATGTTTGCTATCGCCGCGTGCGTAATCGCCCGAACTATTAATTAATCACATTCCTGATCTCGTACGGTGAACGGCGTCAGCGCAAAAAAATCCCAAAGTGCAAAATTGCGCATTTTTGGTAGCATCAAATCCAGAAAAATTGTAATAAAAAGCTATCAAAAAGTCGTATATGCGCAATCAAGGTACCGATAGAAAGAACACATCATGGCGCAAAGAATGACACCTGACACAGCCCCATAGACCAAAGGATAAAAGCGCTATAAGCATGGGAATGGAGCGGTTTTAAGTGACGTATATTTGTTGACAATGGTTTGAATTTTTTATAGGCCATCAGATACAATATAAGTTATACATGTTATATATCGTTGTAATCGTAACGACTTGAGGAACGTGCATAACAAGTCAATTTTACCCCAGGGTGAATGGCGTAAAAACACATTTCCCCCAAATAAACAAAATGCGTTTGGTTTTTTTTCAATTTCACCACACTTTGAATTTTTTTCTGGTTTCGCAGTGTACTTTATGCAAAATTCAGCCTGTCATTGCAAAGTACAATTAGTGACGTAAAAAATAAGGGCTCATGCGGATTTCTAGGTGGAAAAATGCAAGTGCTATGGCCTTTGATGCACAAGGAGGAAAAAACGAAAACGCAAAAATCGAAATTGGCCCTGTCCTTAAGGGGTTAATGTAAAATAAGTAAATAAATCCAATCAGTCAAATATTGTCCAGTCATACAGATTGATAGAGTTACAGGATCCGAGACAGCAGAGGGTGTATGATACCAATACAATGTGTCCGTAAAGCCCTGTTCACATCTCGTCTGAGCCACATTACACATACATTGCTCACAAAAAGTTAGGGATATTTGGCTTTGGGGTGAGATGGGGCATTTAAGTAGAAGCAGCAATAGTGAGGCGCTAATCGCACATCCCGTAAAATTTTAGGGTCCATTAAATCCTACGTGTGTATTCATATCCTCCGTGCTGTGATCCTAGCCGCAAAAAATAGGACAGGACATAGTGCGGATGGCAGCTCGGATGCCTCCCCCGCTCCTGTCAACGGTCATGTCTCTCGCCGATCCCGCCTCTCCCGCCTCTCACCGCTCCCATCTCCCGATACTTTCTCCCGATCCCATCTCCCAGTACTCTAGCCAGCACCAGGAGAGTTGGTGAGTAGTTGTCAGATGTGATGACAGGAGCACAATATGCACTATGCACTCCTGTCATCTCTGCTGCCGGGCGTGGGGGGAGGGGGGCTGCACTCCTCTTGGAGGATTTGTGCTTCCTCCGGCGTCGATCGCGGCATGGAACGTGTGAATGAGGCCTGATGTCCTGATCTCAATTTAGTGTAAGAAAAGCCAACACAAGTAGTGGGTATACTCTTGTCATGAGGCATGGCATCCCATTCTTCTTAAAGGGCGTCCCTCAAGTCATTGAGGTTCTGGGGTACAGAGTTATGAGCCTCTACACAGTGACTCAGCTGATTATATAGGTGATTATATAGGTTTTTTGATGGGATTTAGATCTGGAGACATTGCAGACCACCCCATTTGCAGTATCTTAGTGTCCAGCAGTTTCATCTTGTTGGACGTCAATGCTCCAGCTCATGGAGGTCTCATCATTAGGAAATTGCTGCTGGAGACTGAGTGACCTGCTCTTTGTCTAGACCCAAATCCCATAGATAGCCCATGGGATCAGCTGAGTCGCTGTGCAGAATCTCATAACTCTGTGCCCCAGAACCTCAATGACCTGAGAGCCGCCGTCCTTCAAAAAGAGTTGGATGCCATGTCTCAGCAGACAATAAATTGACCAACATGAGACCTCGTTGTCAAGCAGTAATTGATGCTCAAGGACACATAACAAGTTATTGAGCCAGTGACATCTTGTTGGGGTAAATCCACCACTGGTATCGACTTCTGCTTCAATAACATGTTTGAAATAAGGAAATCACCATTGCTGTTTCTACTTAAATACTTTTATGATATAATATCCTTGTAGCATAAACTTTTTAAATTTTCCATAAATTTTACCCGCAAACCCAACATCCCTAACTAATTTGTTTGGTCCACCTAGCCCCCACTTATTAAGACGAATCTAACCTGCTGATATGTCCCTATCGCACAGGAGGTGCCGAAGATGATGGTATGTCTCCTACCAGTTAGTAGTTTACTTCTGGATCCGGTAAGACTGCTAGGAGCACTGCCCCCCCCCCTCAAGACAATTCAGCCCACCACCCGGCCGGCCACTAGGAAGGGGGGGGGCGGGGGGCGTATCGGCACAATGGGGGCTGGGCAGAGATCATATTGGGGGCTCCAATGTTTCAAACAGTCTTACTGGATTGTGAACTGAACAAATAAGTGCACAGGAACGGCGCCGAGGATGAAGGAAAGAGACATATCTTCCATATCAATGTCTCCTATACAATAGGGACATATCCGTAGGTTAGATTCTTCTAACCTGCTGATACTTTCCCTTTAATCCAAGTTTATTCCCACAGTATAATAGATTTCTCACACTGCGATGTACAGTATTGGATTGGGTTTAGACATGTAGTACATCAACCTCTTGGACAACCCATTGTTCACATCTAGACAGTGGTCTTTTCACCTGTAACCCGCCCCGATTTCCCAATCTTGATGTAGAAGTGTTTGTGAAAGGTTTGCTAGGTGGGTAACTATGTGTACAGCAAATGCAATTCACAATGAGATTGCTATTAACTAGTCATTGTGCACACATATATAATCCCACTGTAATAGCCAAGAGCGCCATGAAGTGACTCTTACCTAGTGTAAAAGTCATTCCCTGAAAGGTTAACAACTATCTGTTTGAGCATTTCCAACAGATGTCCCCATAGAAACCAATGTTTAACTATGAGGGTTGTGTTCAACGAGCGAGTGAGTGGTCTCCTCTTCAAGGTCATACGGGGGACATCGCGACAATCACATCTAATCAGAAGTTTTAGGCTCTGCCCTTATGTTTATAGGAGGTGTGAATGCAGTATGTGTTGATTTGACTGAGATAGAAGAAGCCATGGTGGAACATTATTATCTCGAAAACCCACACAGGATGGAATGCCATAGTTTATACTGGTCTTACACAGCAACACTCACACAACTCTAGCTCCCATGTCCGTCAATAGGAAAGAACTTGTGCCAAAGTTGGTTCCAGTATAAAAGTTAATTTAATAGGGATAGAAGTGAGCACAGATGAAAATACAAGCAAACAATAGAAGGACAGACGAAGCTCGAGAGAGCAGCGGAGCGTGTCGGAGCACTTCCTCCACACTACTATCAACAACTTTGAAGTCTTCATGGAAAAAAGTGCATTCTGTGTCATTGAAGGTGTTAGAAAATTCTCAACAATAAACACTCAGGTTTTTTTTTCTTTTTTTCATTATATTCATCGACTTTAATGTGTGTAAGATACCGTGTGGTATTGAGATATTGAGTATGGTGCAGAATTATTGTAGGTTGTAACCTAGTATAAAGAGATGAATTTTCAGGTTACTTTTCAAGGTCTTGATGGTGGGTGAGAGCTGGGTAGTGAGTTTCAGAGTTATCCTACTGCTGCTGCAGAAGTTGGATGCCACCCCAGGGCTTCCAGGAAAACATGGATACAGTCTGTGACCTATGGCTGTATCCATGTCTTCCAGGACTCTGTGGATGCATCTAACTTTGGACGCCAGAAGTCAAATGCCGAGCGTTCAAAGCACATTGCCGGACCTACATCTTTTCTTCTTTAGGTCTGCACGAACATCAAGCTTTTCTTCTTTTGAGGGAGAGATAACTTATAGTGGTCATTTTGCGACTCTATTAAGACTAGTCATAGTTCTCTGTTGAGTCTATCCTACAGTCTGTTAACACATGGTGGTTCCTACTGGCAAATGGCGGCTCCTGTGCCCAGTAGACTTGTACACTGACTGTACACTCAACATGTTCACACAATGTAGGTTCCGCAGTAATCACGTCCGTTGTTGCAATGGCCGGGATCCTTAGCGGCGCCACGGGAAACTGACAATTCAGTTTTCTGCAGCCGCTACTCAGTGAATAGCAGCCGCAGAAAACTCTGTCAGGGCACACAATGAAGCACACGGCTCCGGCCCCACGCTCCATTGTGTGCAGTGGGAAGTTCTGATGCGGGCGCGCACGGATGCGCCCACATCAAAACTCAGCTGCGCTAAAGATAATCCGGTTGGGATGATCTTTTCTGAGACCAGTCGTTCCGTGACCCGGCCGGGTCACGGAACGGCCGGTCTCTTACAGCATCTGAACATGGCCTCATACTGTATACACTCTCTGGAGTTAAGGTCAGGTGTCCCACTGGAGATTTTTCTCTTTATGGTTCACAGACCTCCCACTGCCTCAGACCAACAGGGCTATATACCTTGATGGTAGCCAGGTCCAAGTTTCCAGTGGTTCTGGAAATTCTCTCTCTACCCTACAATGGTCAAGCATTGCAGGGCAGTGAACATTACCCATTTGCCTATCCACATCTGACACACTCCTGGTTTCATGTTTCTATAGTTATCCTGTGCAGGGCAGATATCCCAGGAGCTTCAGTATAGTACAGGGGTATCAAATTAGTGGTCCTCCAGCTGTTGTGAAAGTGGAGATGAGCCAACCAAACTTAATGAACCGAGATTTGTTACAAAGCTCAGTTCAGTTCATTACAGAACCAAATTTTTTTTTGCAAAGTTTTTGACTAGTTTGTCAAGATGGCGGCCAGACAATTTAATACATATAAAAACAAAAAAACAAAAAAGAGTCTATGTGTACTTGTCAAGCATCCCCCAATGTCCTTCTATAGGCCTCTGGTGTCCCCCACCAGCTTCTTTTGTGAGGGATTACTTATCCTAGCATGTTTTTGTTGCAATGCCACTGCTCAAAATGGAAAAACAGCAACATTGGAACAGAAACATGCTGTCATAAGCAAATATACACAAAAGAAGCTGACAGGTAGGAAAGCTATCAGCATAAACAGGGATCACGTCTATGCTAAGGTAGCATTTTAGGGGATTAAGCAGCCGCATACAGTTAGTTTTCTGAATTCTAGCTTAGCATAGATTTGATCCCTGTGGATGCTGATTGCTTTCTCCCTTGCCAGCTTCTTTTGTGTATATTTACTTATCACAGCATGTTTTTGTTCCCATTTTGCTGTTTTTCATTTCCAACAGCAACATTAGAATAAAGGAATGCTGTTACAGGCTGGGTTCACACTATGTATATTTCAGTCAGTATTGTGATCCTCATATTGCAACCAAAACCAGGAGTGGATTAAAAACACAGAAAGGATCTGTTCACATAATGTTGTAATTGAGTGGATGGCCACCATATAATGGCAAATATTTGCTGTTATTTTAAAACAACGGCTGTTGTATTTAAATAATGGCCGTTATTTACTGTTCATCCACTCAATTTCACCCTTGTGTGAACAGATCCTTTCTGTGTTTTTAATCCACTCCTGGTTTTGGTTGCAATATGAGGACCACAATACTGCCTGAAAATATACGTAGTGTGAACCCAGACTTAGTGCGGTTCATTTAAGATTCGGTTGGACAAACCGGAACTTTGCTTCAAAGTTAGGTGAACCTACCAAACCGAACTTTTGAAAAGTTTGCGCATCTACAGTCAAACGCATTAGCTGTCCAGCCATAATAGTTTTGCAACAGCTAGAGGGCCGCAGTTTGACATCAGTGGTATGGTGTGTAACATGATGGACAAGGATGGAGATGTTGGTTTGTGTACGGCTTTTAGAGGTTGTCTTTTAGACAGAAATTAATTTTAAAAATTTAGAGGGTTTGCAGGATTGCCAAATTTTGGAGAAATTTTTTGGGGAGGAGGGATTAAAAAATTAGGTTTGTGCCAAAGAAATTTGTCCCTCTGACCCTTCTCATGTGCATGGTTATATGTACAGAAGATAAGGAAATAAACAAGGCAAAACTCCTCTATTCAGGGCTGGTTGAGCTGTTGGTGAAGTGGGGAGCCTTAAAGAAGCCTTTTTTTGTATTTTTTGTGATGAATATGATGGAGAACACAGACACAGTAGAGGAGCAGAGACTATACATAGTGTGATATACTTTATTAGACCTCCTTGTCGAAACGTGATTCAATGAGATCCTTATACACATGATAAATGCTTGGAAAACGTAACAAAACTTTTTTCTATGTCCCCTCTTTCCGCTCATACTCCCAACTAGAAGTCATGCCTTAAGCCCTCGGCTACACAGTAGATTATCGAAAATCAGATGAAATGCTACTTGTTGGGGGTAGAGGCTTTTTGCCTTCTTGATAACATTGTGACTTGTTCATTAGTCATTGGCTTATACGGCCCAAAATTGTATGAAGGTCCCATGCTTATCTAATCAAAGCAAACACAACGACACCTATCCATCCTTAGGCCTTATCTCTCCTCAACAATCCTCACCCTTTATCTACCAGGGCCAATAATCCTTAATCTTCTGAAAAACACTATTTGAATATGTGTAAAACCAGATCAGTCTTTGAAAGCAAAGTAACCTCAAACATATTCCTAATTGTACCCAGCCCGGGGGAATGTGTAATCTGGGCTTAGTTATATTGATGGCCTTCTGTGCAGGTTGGGGGCAATCTAAGGAATTTGTGGCTACTATATCTTCGATGTCACACTAACTGGCAGGATTTTCAACTTTCCAGACTCTATCAGTAGACACACCTCTTAATGATGTCATTGCCACTCAGTGATGTCACTTTTGCCTGATCCCAAATGTAACAAAATGTCATCCATGGATATGAGGATCCTTGATGGGTAGAGGATCATATGTAGTAAAATGCATTAGTATACTGGTTACAACAAATGTTGGAGAGCGGAGTCTAAGAAACAGAAGGTTTTTACCTGGAAAGTAAAGAAAAAAAAGAAGAAGAAGAGGAAGAAGAAGAAGAAGAAGAAGAAGAAGAAGAAGAAGAAAAAGAAGAAGCAATTGATTTTTTCAAAATAATATCCCAACAATTTTGGGGAAGTAGCAACAGGATTGTTTTTTCAGGGTAGAAAAGTGACACAAAACCGTCTTCACAGTGCTTAAAAAAACCCCCCCCCCCCCCCCCCCCCCCAATTTTTTTTTTCTTTAAATAAAGTTATAAAACTTTTAAATATAACTATATTAAAGAAATGTATAAATATTATTTTTATTTACATTTATAAGTTGACTGTGAGGAGCAGTGAAGCCCCTCTGCCTCCACCAACGGCTGTGTTGGGAACAGCAGGGCTGCACAAGCCCTGTTCCTGGCAGTGTTACATGTTGCTAGCCCTGCTGCATGCAGTGTTCTATTCTAATGCATGTTAGTTTTGCAATAGACATTAGACTTGTGTGTGTTAGTAGCACTGCAGTTGCAGCAGAGTGAGCAGTGATTGACAGTTATCTCCGCTCTATCGGCTACACCGCACTGTGACTTCAGCACTAGTGACACAGACTGCTTCCCCAAGTGTATTCTAATGGTAACAGTGCTAACAGGCTCAATGTAGCTAATGCTATATGCAGCAGTGCTAGTAATATGTAACTGCGTGCAGCAGCAGCTTTGGAGTGGCCTGTCTGAACTGACAGACCGCTCAGCCAATCACTGACTGCTTTGGTCCCAGCCAGTGATTGGCTGAGCGGTCTGTCAGCGGTGTACGATCAGTTTAGGTTTGCACCTAAATGAACGATCATCGACTGATCGTTGTCTCTATTCCACGGAGCGATAATCTGCCGAATCGGCCCAATTTGGCCGATTATCGCTCCGTGGAATAGGCCGTTAGACAAATCATAGTACATACTTGAGTAACAAATACAAAGAACTACAGATCAGTAGTATCCAATACAGTAAGCTCAGGCTTTTTGTCCCTCTACAACAATATACTTTATAGAGACAATCCTAATCTGTAAAGCAGTTATCAAGAATTAGAGAAATATAGGTATTGCAGTTTTTGTAACTCAGTTGCTTTGAAATAAATGGTGTAGAGATGTAATACGACATAAAACCTGAGGACAGGTGTGGCACTGTTCTTAGAAAAGAGCAGCTTTGACTAATCCTGAATATCCCCTTTAAAGGGTAGCTGTCTTTTTTTTTTTTTTTTTTGTACAAGCGATTTTAAGAAACTCTAAAATACGTTTTATTAGGCAACTCAAAAAGCTGTTTTGCAGCCTCCCCCCATCACTTCTTATCTCTGTATTATCAGGCAGTGTCGTCTTCATTACAGAGGAGCAAAGTGAAGACGGGTTCTGCTGTGCCCATCATAACCTATGGAGGAGGGAGGGGCCGAGGGGGATGAGTGAGCAGGGAGAGCAGACAAGTAGCCCAGCAGTTTGGAGACTGCATGGGTAGATAAAACACTGGATTCACAGATCAGAAAGGTCAGTGCTTATCTGGGATCTTGGTGAGAGAAGATTGCAGGATGGTGTACTGGTGCAGGGCTGCCTTTTCTCCTCTCTGTGCTCCCTCATCCCTCTAGACTCCTAGACTCCTCCCCTCCATAGAGCATAAGGGACACAAAAATCCTGCTTCTTATAAAGTGAGGGGGAAGGTAGGAAAACACAGAGTACAGAAACAAACTCTTTTGCTTAATAAAACTTATTACAGAGTTTTTTGTAATCGCTTGTTATTTATTGATTTCTAAAAAGTGTCATTGTAATGAAATTTACGCTTTAAGTTTCGACCAGTTACAAGCCCAGGCTTGAAAAATAAACTAAATGAAGAACTAAGTGAATGATGGTCCCCACCTTCAATAATGGTGAATGAGAGGCGGAGCGTTGTATAATTATCCGTAGACCAGAACAATTACTTGAAGAACTAAGACAGTTTCCCCCACTTTGTCCGTAGTTATAGGAAATTTTTGAGAAACAGTTTTAGCGTGATGCCAGATTCATGGCTCCTAATGAAAAGCAGCGTTCATGTTCCACAAAAATGCTTATCGTTGGAGAACATTTCTTTATATTACACTCGAATAAAAGGCCGATGTGTGTTTCCAATTGCCAATATTTCACAATACGAAAAGTCTGAAGAACATAACTCTAACAATGTCAGCCAGTGTTTTCAGGAGGATGGAAAATACAGAACGTAAATTTTACATGTGAGATAAAAATCACGTCGGGATTAAACACACGATAGAACAGGGCTGCGTTTGATGCTGATTGAAGTGGACGGCAAATATGGAGAAATATCATTTTAATATTATTCATGTGGACGGCATATGTGAAAAACGTTTTACCTATTTGAACCTAAAGAGGACTGAAATATAAAAGAGATAAATTCATAGGTCTAATGTTTCTGTTGCGACCAGCCCATGGCTGAATGTTTTTCTGTAAGGAGGGGTAACCTACAGTCAGACTGCTCTGGCACTGGCTTATGTCTTCCAAAACAATTGGGTCGGGTAGTAAAAATCCAGCATGCCAAATGTTAATTTCTACCGACATCATCTGTGAGGGGAGTCCAGAGGCCACCATAAACCGCAAGGTTCCGATACACCTTCAATAACATTCAGCCAACAATTATTTCTTCTATCTTCCACGTACACATGAACGTTCAACATAAATTTCATTGACTGTAAAGACGTTGTATTTATTTATATCACTAAGTCTATGATTGAATTTACCAAACGTTCAGATTAGTACAAACCCAAACACTTGGCATTTAACTTCCGGTGGCTGAAGAAGTTGGTTGCAGTCCTGGAAAACATAGATACTCCTATAGGCTATGTTCACACTACGTATATTTCCGGCCGTAGTGCGAATCGCGAATATACGCCCGTAGTTTTGAGGTTGATGCGTACGCTTAAGTATACAATATCCGGCCGCACAGTGCACACTACGTATGAGCCTACAGCCGGAACGTATACGGCGCCGTGAAAAATGAACAAGACCATTGTTTGCGGCCGGAACTGTTCCAACTCACGGCCGTGGAGTACAGAGTACTTATTTCAGCCAAATCGAACTTGATTTTTATATTAAAAAGGTTCTGTGTGGTTTACTGGGCTGGGCGAAGATTTCCTAGTAAATGACCTGCTTCAGATCGCTTTGAAACAAGCTAGGGAGCGTAACTGTACTATGGGCGTATGTTCGCGGTTCGCCTGCATGTTCGCAATCCGGCCGCATGTCTATTTTTCCCACGGCTGTAGTTTCAGCCGCACATGTCCGGCCGTGTACAAACTACGGCCGGACATATACGTAGTGTGAACATAGCCATAGGCTGTATGCATATTTTCCTGGCGGCTCTAGGGCTGCATCCAACTTATTTATCCACAGGGAGTGAAATTCCAAGAGTGTGGGTTCAGACAAACCCGAATTCGGTAAGTTGGATCATCACTAAGGTTTACGCTGCCTTAAAAAAGAGCAGCATAAACTAGTGACAGAATTCCTAAACAGAACAATGTATTTTATTCTGTTCAACTGTTCTCCTAATATGCAGGAGAATGAGCTTTGTACTACATCACTCCCTTTGCTCTCCACCTGGTAATTGACAGCTGCCCGCCTATGCACATTATATAGACACAGTATACAGTCAACTGCCAGTCAGCAACCGATGGGCAGAGGTTGCTGGTGCTCATGAATATTGAGGACTACTTGCATGTAATGGAGATGTCTACTTTACGCGGTGCCCAGAATGCTCATTATTCAGGAGGATATCTCCAAATCAGCTGCACAGAACAGTGTAAGCGATACATAATTATGTCACTGGATTATGGTACCCTTAGATAGGACAGCATAAATGTACTGACGCAAATATTAGCAATACATACCATATATTTCTCGAGTATTGTTTTTGGCTATATACAAACAACAGCTCAATAGTCTAGTTAAAGCTAGTCATAGAACATTTTCCAAGAGCACGTCCATACTTTCTTAAATTCTTCAGTTAGTTCTGGTTGGTGGATATGGACAACTACTCTCCCAGCATTTCCCGCTCTATCTAATTGACACTCATAAACTTTGGAAAATTTTATAGGGAATAAACTAAAGGCTAAACCAAACTAATAAACTATATACTTTCCTCTAAAGGCAAATAAAGGGAAGGGCAAATAAGGAAATGTTTGTTTAAACTGTTGTCTTAGAATAAAGACAGGAAATAGTAAAGTGTTGTACACAATAAGATATGTACATAGAAGGGAGGCCATGCCAACACCAGCACCTCTAGACATGTGTCATCTTCTTCTTCCTCCAGCAGGTGAACAATACTTTAAAGGGGAACTATCAGCAGGTTAGACAAATCTAACCTGCTGATAGCCCCCTTACCTTCATCCTTTGCTCCAGTCCTCCGCTTAGTCGGCATGTTCTTTGGATGGGAGCACTATTAGGAGCACTGCCCTGCCCCCACAGTCTCAGTGGGCGGGCCAAATGAGACATGCCTTCCTCTTCAACATCCCAGGCGCTATAGGGGGCTATCAGCAGGTTAGATATGTTAGTTGCCCTTTAAAGTGAATGTAACGATTCATTTAGTGAGGCTTTTTTTTTGCACTACCTGTTCAGTGCCATTGAGGAGATCACGGTGGTGCAGTCCTTTTTTTAAAATGCCGCCCTGTTCCCACGATCCGCACAGTTTTCTTCAAGTTAACTTCGGCTTGCTCTATGCAATGGAGGCGGGCCCAGGGTAACAATATTCCCTCCCCTCGGTGACAAGCCTCCAATAGAAAGTCTGTTTGAATTACAGAAGAGAAGGGATACCGTGACACCGGGGGCGCTGGACCAGTCTCCACGGCATAGAAAGGACAACAGTGCATATGAAGAAGATGGGACAGATCACGGGAACCGGGCAGCTACTTGTGCTGACTGGGTAGTGTAGAAAGGCTATGTGTATAATATTATATATATATATATATATATATATATATATATATATATATTAAAAAATAAAAAAGAAGGAAAGGGCCTATAACAAACAAAACCATATAACAAAAAACTAACAACACCTCCCCCCCCCCCCCCGAAGGACTTCCTCATACATACACACTCGTGCCCTATCCACGGATGGGCCCTGGTTCCCTCCCCCTAAACTGCCTCCTCCACTCCATATTCTGAACACTATCCAGCCGCCACCCTATCGATATATCTCCTCCGCCTCTCCCGGAGTAGGTCTATAATCCACTCTTAGGTTGGCGACGGGTATGGCCAAACCATGAAATCATAACTCAGAGTAGTGATGCATCTACTATAGCACTCCCTTCTTTCTTTTTCCTTCCTTTTTACTTATTCTTTCTCCTTTCCCATTACTTTAAGCAGAGAGGGAGGAAGGAACAAAGGGACCACACTAACAGCGCCCCAGTCCCCCCAACCCCCACACCCACAACAAAATTATTAAGTAAACTTACTGTTTAAGGCTCATCACATATCCATAATTTACAGGCAGCAAGGGGTAAGGGGACCAGAGGCAAGGGCACAATATCCCAGGCCCACCCAAAGAACCGCCCGGAGAAAGTATTAATGCACACACACAGAAAAAAAACACCCCTCCCCACTCAATTGTAACAAACAATACACTACACCGGGGGGGGGACAACTTTTTTCTACTTTTTTTTTTTATTCTCTTCTGTTTTCGTTTTCCCATTTATTCGTTTTTGGTAATCCCTGCCTTTTTTTGGTCGGTCCAGTTCAGTTTTATTACTTAAAGGACAACTCCGTCGAAATTTTTTTTTTGGCTTATTTAACACACATTACAAAGTTATATAACTTTGTAATGTGGTTAAATACCCGGTCTGGCCCCCTTCCCCCACTTTCCGACTCCCGACCCCCACCTCGGAAGTTAAAGAATGTATACATTACCTATTACGGTCGTCACGGTCCTCTTCTCCCGGGCGGCATCTGGTGACGGGTGACGTCAGAGCTGGGGGGCGGTCCGGGTCTTCTTCCTCTTCGGCGTCTTCATTGAGAGTGAATGGGAGAGAAAAGGCTGCTGGTGCACATGCGCACCAGCAGCCTTTTCATTGGCTGGAGCGCATCACATGGCTTCCAGCTTGCTCAGCCCTGATTGGCTGAGCAAGCGCACTGGCAGCCTTTTCTCTCTCATGGACCCGGAAGCAAGAGACATCGCTGGACGGCGGACGCAGGTGACGGTGAGGCGGACGGCGGGCGAATGGAGTGGCGATCGTCACCGGAGGGATGGTGAGTATGGTGTCTGTGTGTGTCTGTGTTTTTTTATTTTTGGGGGGGGGGGGGTCCCGCCGGAGTTGTCCTTTAAAGTGATACTGTCACCGCCCCTTACTCTGTGTGCTTGGATGCTGCACATTCCATATATACCTGTATTACACTTGTCTGGGTCTTCTTTCTACTGTAAAACTGATTAATTTCATCGGTGGACAGTGTCATCTAGGCGGGGCTTCATGACAGTTGGGCCCTCCCCCAGTAGAGAGGTGGGGCCCAACTGCTATGACGCCCCGCCTAGGTGAGACTGTCCCCCAATAAAATGACGCAAGAGTAGTGGGAGGTAACAATATTAATTTAAAGGGCACCTGTCAGGACAGCCCACTGTTAGATCAGCTGAATTAAAGGGGTTGTCCCATGAAATCTTTTGTATGTATGGGGGGAAAAAACACTTCATCCAGAGCAATTGAGTAACAAGTAGGTTTCTATTAATAAATATTGTACAATAATGTCAGTAGTAGTGCGCCCCCTGCTGTTCCTTATCCAGCTGATTTCTGACTTTGCTGCCCTTCCCACCAGGCACGTTGATACCTTTGTATATTTATATATCCTCCACTTTCTTTTTTGCCCGTCCATAAGCTTGTATATGTAACAGAGAGAGAAGACACTACTACACAAAAAAATCATAGAAATATTTCCCTCCTATAGAGAAGAATAAAAAAGATGGGGCCTGTGAGCTTTTTTTCTCTCTCATTACATATGCATGCTTAGGGCCCTATTACATGGGACGATTATCGTGCGAAAAATCGTTATATCGTTCAAATTTAAACGATAATAGTTCTGTGTAATTGCAGACAACGATCAAAAAAATCGTTCGTATGTCATTGATTATTGATTTAGATCTGAACTTAAAATTATCACTAATCGTTCGCTTTAATTCCACATTCCTTCGCTCAAGTTCCGCATTTGTTCACTAATCGTTCAGTGTAATTGCACATTGTCCATTCTTTTTCTGGGATCAGAAGGAATAAACGATCATAGTAACAATCACAATAACGATCGTAACTAACGACCATCATTCTGTGTAATATGGTGAACGATTTCAGGTTAATGATAAACAATCTTGTTTGCAATCGTTTATCGTTAGTTTATAATCATTAAAAATAGCTCCGTGTAATAGGACCTTTAGGCCATGTTCACACAACGTAATTAAAGTATTATGCTGCGTTTACACGTAACGATTATTGGCCCGATCGTACGATTAGCGATGTCGGATTTACGATTTTTTTTTATAACGATCAGCGTTTAGATGGTACGATATATCGTACGAATATTGGCACTGCGATCGTTTTGCGATCGTTTAAGCCTATCTCACACATTGGTTAACTCGGCGAACGACTGTTCACACGGAACGATTTGTGAATTTTTTGCGTACGATGAACGACGATTTGATGACCTGATGAAAGATCAAAATGTACGATTTATCGTGCGTCGTTCGATCGTTCGCTGCGTTTACACGTACAATTATCGTTCGAATTCGACCGTTATCGCGCAAATTCGCACGATAATCGTTACGTGTAAACGCAGCATTAATCGCAGTCGTTGTTGGCAATTTGCCAGGCCAGTGATTGGCTCAGTGGCCTGTCAGCTGAGAGACCGGCTCTGAAGCTGCAGCCGCCGTGTCGGGAGAGAAAGCAGACGGCAGAAGAAGACCGGAAGCGTGAAGAGGTCCAAAGCCAATGGAGGCAGTGTGATGTCCTGGGCGCTGAGCAGCAATACGGCACACAACCTGCAGATATATAGCCGTCCTGTACAACCCTTCTAACAGATGCATGACAGCATTTCACCATATTGACCATCCCGAGTAGCTTGGCACAAATACAGTAACTTTCTGGAATAATATAAACGACCCTCCCATATTTGTCCCTCTAGTTTCCACTCTTAGACCATGTTTACACAATGTAAGAGACTGGCTGTTCCGTGACTCGGCTGGGTGATGGAACGGCCGGTCTCAGAACGGCTCGCTCCATAGTGTGCACTGACAGGGTTTTCTGTCAGTTGTTTGCGGCGCAGCAAGAGATCCTGGCTGAGCGTATACCATGTGGGCAGGTAGCGTATATATTTCCTTATTAATCACGGCCGTTGTTGCAATCGGCAACAACCTCCATACTTTTACGAAAATATACGTTGAACATGAACATGGCCTTAGATTGTAAGCTCACGCGAGCGAGCTGTGTCCTCCACCTATACATCTGTATCTGACATCATTAGCTCTTTCTTGCTCTAATATCCACACTTAGGGAGGCATCTGCATATATATTTGGAAATGTTACAATGTTCCTATTGATAACCGGAAGAGCGAGTCATTAGGTTCCGTCAGCCATTACCGCTCTGCTAAACTTATCACTCACTAATGGAGTCCAACACGTGGAACCTTTGTTAGGAGCACGGCAAACAAAGCCCAACACTAAATGACATTGTTCCTCTGTAATTGGAATAGGATACATTTAATAATGTGAATTTTGAATGAGTTTCCTACAGAGATGTTTACCAACCAACGCTCTTACTAAATCTGAGCAAACATTATCATGTCCAAGACACACCGACTGGAACAGTGGGACTTCCTCTCTCTTCTGTTATCCTTCCAAGCAAAGAATCTTCTAAGCCATTCCCTGGTTTTATGGGATAAATTTCACTTTAATGCATATACCCTTTAATAGACTTAAAGGGAACCAATCAGCGCCGTCATTGACGGAGAGAGGCCAGTAACCGGTATGTGCCGCGGGCTGCACAGGAGCTGTATACAGCGCTCCAGGGAACCATATCAGCTGACTGGTTCCCTATAATGCCCTTTCAAGGGATTTTTTAATGAATTTAATATTTGTTTTTTTAATTAAATTTAAGTTCGTAGAAGAGGGAAATTTTGTATTATTATTATTTATTTATTTGCACAATTTATTTTTTTATTTTTAAAAAGTTTCTTAGGGTAAGGCATATTGGGGACATGCAATCCTAAATCCTTTTTTGCTTCTTCTAGGGAGTGGAAGCCAAGGTTATAAGAAGGAAGAATAGGCAGGAGTGAGTGAGTAAGGGGCCTATTCCACGGAGCGATAATCGGCCGAATCGGCCCGATTTGACCGATTATCGCTCCGTGGAATAGAGAGAATGAGCAGCCGATGATTGCATTTAGGTTTATTTAGGTTCAAACCCAGTAGCGGATTACAATAGGGGCATTCCGGGCGGCAGCCCGGGGCCCTGAGCTCCTGGGGGGCCCATGACCACCCAAAAACACTTATACTTTCAGTGGTGTACTGTCACCTGGCTACACTTCCGCCATGATTTGCAAAAAAAATCACAGTTTTTTTATGGCAATTTTGCACAAATCAGGACTTAATGACATTATATATACTGTACTATGAACGCCAGGCTAGTGCCGCCATAGTTACAGTGGGGTGGGGGGGCCCAGGCTTGGGGAACAGCCCAGGGCCTATGGTAAAGTTAATCCGCCCCTGTTCAAACCTAAAATCTTCGGTCGCCACCCGAGCATCGCTACGTGGAATAGCGGGCGCGGCGGGCGACCGACGATTTCACAAACATCATACATTACCTGTCCAGGCGCAGGTCTCCTTCTCCCGGTCCCAGCATTAGCTTTGGAACGGCCTGTCTGAGCTGACAGAGCGCTCAGCCAATCACTGGCCAGGACGGCCGCGGCCAGTGATTGGCTGAGCGTTCTGTCAGTTCAGTCAGGCCGCTCCGAAACTGATGCTGCCGCGCCGGACTGGGAGAAGAAGACCTGCACCTGGACAGGTAATGTATGAAAGAAAGGCTGCAGTACATCGGTAACAATGTCCCTGCAGCCCTCGCTAACGATTGTTGGGCCGTGGAATAGGCCCAGTAAACGAGGGCCGATCTAGCAGATCAGCGCTCGCTTACATCGTTGATCGGGCCCTGCTCGGCCCG
The DNA here is from genome assembly GCF_027789765.1 of Dendropsophus ebraccatus. Lineage (NCBI taxonomy): Eukaryota > Metazoa > Chordata > Amphibia > Anura > Hylidae > Dendropsophus > Dendropsophus ebraccatus. The sequence continues at coordinate 139,812,333 of NC_091459.1, read as the reverse complement.
TGGAATAGGACCACAACAAAGAGAAGCACAGTGGGCACTGCTAAATAAAGAGAACTGGGTGCAATTCAACACATATAAACCAGACTAGTATAAAAGAGAGAAGACAAAAGTATATGTGCTAAAAATGGATGCACTCCACAAATATTATATCAAAGTATTATAAATCTTTATTGGATACAAAAAACACACCACAAGGAAGGTTAAAAACACTTAAAACATGACTACAAAGGTCATATAAAGATACTGGTGACCCCCACAATCATTGGGGTAACATCCTAGTACCGGGAAAAGGAGATAATAATAGTGCACAGAAATCCACACATAGGATGGATTACTACATAGTAGGACCAATATATCGCAGATAATAAAAATGCATCAAGGTGTGTAAATAGCACTGTAAATAACCAAAGAAATGCAAGGAGTACCACAACATATACCATCCAAAGAGCTGTGCACAATCCCGGGACACTGGCACCTAAACCTGTGCCAGTGCCATTTACAGACCTTAATGCATCTTTATTATCTACGATATATTGGTCTTACTATGTACTACTCCATCCTATGTGTGGATTTCTGTGCACTATTATTATCTCCTTTTTCCGGTACTAGGATGTTACCCCAATGATTGTGGGGGTCACCAGTATCTTTATATGACCTTTGTGGTCATGTTTTAAGTGTTTTTAACCTTCCTTGTGGTGTGTTTTTTTGTATCCAATAAAGATTTATAATACTTTGATATAATATTTGTGGAGTGCATCCATTTTTATCACATATGCTTTTGTCTTCTCTCTTTTATACCGGCCCGTGGAATAGGATCCTAAGGGCCGTATTACACATCATTAACCCCTTTGTGACTGAGCCCTTTGATACCCGGATGTCCGGGTCAAATTAATGCAATGTTCCTCCGCCATGGCGCTTTTATTTTTCCACCTACAAGGCTGGTTGGGCTGTCATTTTTTGCGCCATGACCTCTGGTTTTATTGGTATCATATTAATGTAAGAGAAAATTTTTGATCACTTTTTATTATTTTTTTTTCTGATATATTATATTCAAAAAAGCAACTATCCTGGTGTTTTTTTTCCCATTTACGCCGTTCACCGTGCGGGAACAATAATGTTATATAGCATAGCATGGATCAGTGTTATCGGCGATCTGTGCATACAGCCTGCCTGAGAGCAGATTCTATACATAGAATACCGATCCGACAGGACGTTGGTAAGTTATTTACCCCCGCCCGTCGGTACAAGCGATCAGGACCCCTGCATCAGTCAGTGACAGGGGCTTGTCCTGTCACTGACTACCTTAAACGTTTAAGGGGTTAAGAATTGCAGCTGCCTGTCATTATGCTGGGCTGCCAGGGCCAGTGATTGACTGCACAGCCTGTTACTTCAGAGATTGGTTCAGAAGCTCCAGCATTGGTGGCAGTGGGCAGAAGCGAGAAAAACATCAGGGAGTGAGAAGAGGTATGTATAAGGGACATAATTCAAAAAAACATCAGCTGACAACGGTCAACCAATGATCATTTGGCTGATCGTTGGCTTTATTACACGGAGCGATAGTTTGCCAAATCAGCCTGACTAGGCAGATTATCTTTCCAGTCTGGAGAGCGGAGAGGTTTTCTATGGGGATTTGCTGCTGCTCTGAACAGTTCCTGATGTGGACAGAGGTGGCAGCAGAGAGCACTGTGTCAGACTGGAAAGAATACACCACTGCAGAGCATACATAAGCTGATAAGTACTGGAAGACTGGAGATTTTTTTAATAGACGTAAAATACAAATCTCTGGCACTTTCTGGCACCAGTTGATTTCAAAGAAAAAAATTTTGGTGAACAACCACTGAGTCTCAGAGTACTTGGCCAAGTTGGTCATGCCAATAACTGTGGAGACCATGCTGAAAAGAGACTGAAAGTGTTGTATGGGGTTTATGATTTCTGGAGAGAGAACCTGTGTATTGTAGCGTCATATAAAATTCACAAACTGTGCAATAGGCTTAAAATCCAAGCAGGTAAATGTATTACTCTTCATGGCATAGCAAAAGCACCTCTCCAGGTAGGGAATGACCCCCACTGACGTCTTATTAGAAAAGCCAGAATCCGACCCCATATTTTCTAATCTGAGAAATGTAACTTCAGGGGCGAGCGATCGGGGCGATTCTGGCCCCTAACATTAAAGACTACGACTTCTGTTGGCAACACAAAGCAATAAGCATAGTGTTCGCTATAGCCGACTTACATTTATACGGCTATGAAAATGCCTTCTGCTGCTTGTAAAAACTTCGGGAACATTTTTCTAACTTAATTCTTTTTTTTTGCATTGAACTTTTTTCTCCAAAGTTTAAGAAAACAAGGTATTAGCTTTATTGAGGTTCGTGTAAAATGGCGTCATTGGTTAAATGAGCTTGATGTGAGTCGGGTTCTGGATTCCGAGGACGTCTTAATGTGATACGTTCATTTATATTAATGCCTTTACAATTCTAAGTAGTCTCGTATTAGGCGTGTGGAATTTCGCCTCCTCGTGTACCACCAAGCAGCAAGTTTCCTACCGAGGAGCCACATTTCAGCCATACAAGAACTTAGAGGTTAAGTATTTGAGCTTTTGTTCAATAAGGCTGGGTTCACACTGTGTTTTGCAGTCTGTTTATTGTATCCATTTTATGGGGAAAAAAACAGATGCAATTGTGTGCAATCCGTTTAGATCCGATTTTTCCAATGACTTCCATTATAAAGAAAAAGGATCAAAATGGATGTTTTTTTTTCTTCTTTTTAGCGTACACAAAAATATGGTAGACCATGTTTTTGTGCTCATTAAAAACAACCATTTAAAAATGGAAACATTAAACGGACTACAAAAACACAGTGTGAACTCTGTGCTGCTGTAAAAACTATGTTATGGTCAGGTTTTGTGATCCACTGTGTCACTATTAGATTTAGCCTATGGATAAACAGGGTGGTTGAATCTAAGGGATTTCCTGAATATCTCCTTTAGGGTCCTATAGGACTGGCATCAAGGACCGTTAGGATTGGGTGAGTATGGTAGGCTGTATCCAGTGGTAGGGTGGGTTCAGGGGGTCGTCCAGGGGTGACAGGTTTCCTTTAACAACTGTTCTAGGGGCTGACTACTATATAAGAGACTATGGGGGAGGGCTGGCTACTATATAAGAGACTATGGGGGAGGGCTGCGTAGTATATAAGTGACTATTGGGGAGGGCTGGCTACTATATAAGAGACAATGGGGAGGGCTGGCTACTATATAAGAGACTATTGGGGGAGGGCTGGCTACTATATAAGAGACTACAGGGGAGGGCTGGCTACTTTATAACAGACTATGAGGGAGGGCTGGCTACTATATAAGAGACTATGGGGGAGGGCTGGCTACTATATAAGAGACTATGGGGGAGGGCTGCGTAGTATATAAGTGACTATTGGGGAGGGCTGTCTACTATATAAGAGACAATGGGGAGGGCTGGCTACTATATAAGAGACAATGGGGAGGGCTGGCTACTATATAAGAGACTATGGGGAGGGCTGGCTACTATATAAGAGACAATGGGGAGGGCTGGCTACTATATAAGAGACTATTGGGGGAGGGCTGGCTACTATATAAGAGACTACAGGGGAGGGCTGGCTACTTTATAACAGACTATGGGGGAGGGCTGGCTACTATATAAGAGACTATGGGGAGGGCTGGTTACTATATAAGAGACTACAGGGAAGGGCTGGCTACTTTATAAGAGACTATGGGGGAGGGCTGGCTACTATATGAGACTACAGGGGAGGGCTGGCTACTATATAAGAGACTATGTGGGAATTCTGGCTACTATATGGGACTACTGGGGAGGGCTGGCTACTATATGAGAGACTATTGGGGAGGGCTGGCAACTATAAGAGACTACTGGGAAGAGCTGGTTACTATATGAGACTATTATGGAGGGCTGGCTACTACACGGGACACTTGGGGGCTGGCTACTATTTGAGCGCTATTGGAAGGGCTGGCAAATATGTGGGGCAATTTTGGTTGGGTTGGCTACTACATGGGGCAATATTGGGGAGCTATTACATGGTTGGGGTTTAATCCTATTATAGCAATTTATCATGTCATTTATAAGGTACAGCACTGGGAGACGCACACCACTGACAGCGCCAGGAACACTCCGCCTCACACTCTTGTGATGGTTTAGTGAACATGTTTAAGAGGGACCTAAAGAAAGTTGCAAACAAATTCACCCGGTACTGACCAGACATAGGCATTTGGGACTTTTAAAAAGTTGCAAATAATAAATTGGGCGCAAATCACAGATTATGCAACTTTTTGGGTGAATACTCCAAACAGGCAGATCAAAAAAATCACAACTAAAAAAATATACACCTGTCGAATATTGGCTCATAAATAGGGTGAAAAACCCAAATATTCACCTAAAAATAGGTGCAACACCCTTGATAAATTTCCCCCTATGATATTTGAATTTTGCAACATGACAAGATCCTCTCACATTCTAAATCATATGAAGCCATTTCAATCCGTTGCAATCCTATTGTACACTTCAATCTTCTCAGGTGCATGACGGTAATTTCCAGCAGCTTCTTACAGGCTCCCTCAGGGTCCTATTAGATTTTTTGTTTCCTTCGATTAACACTAAACGAATGCAAACGAGCACTTTTTGCGAATAACCTGAAATCATCCACCATAATACATGGAATGATAGTCGTTAGTTAATATCACAATTCTGATCTTAATTCCTGTCCTTTGTATGCTCTAGTATACGAACAATCGTAATAATGACGCTGATCCTGGCTTGGAATTCTATTGATCTGGTCTGTAGCAGACCAGACCAATAGAGCACCAATCTCATATATCGGTGTTGTATAATGCCAACTACACTGATCTCTACGAGAAATCAGTGTAGTTATATTAGAAGTCCCCAAGGAAGTTTTTTAAAAAAAAATAAAATTATCAAAAAAGAAATCTAATAAAAGTCTGAATCACCCCCCTTTTTCCATTTAAAAAAAAATAAATAATAAAAATATTTGGTTTCACCACGTGCATAATCGCCCAAATGATTAAATTATACTATTCTGGATCTTGCACAGTAAACGGCGTAAGCGCAAAAACCCTCCAAAGTGCAAAATTGTACATTTTTGGTCGTATCAAATCCAGAAAATTTGTAATAAAAAGCGATCAAAAAGTCGCATATACGCAATCAAGGTACCTATTGACACCTTACACCCCATAGACCAAAAATCAAAAGCGCTATAAGCCTGGGAATAGAGCGATTTTAAGGAACATTTATTTTCTTTAAAAAGGTTTTATTTTTTTAAAAGCCATCAAATAATATAAAAGTTATGCAAGTTACATATCATTTTAATCGTACCGACTTGAGGAACATATTTAACATGTCAGTTTTACCATAGGACAAACAGCATAAAAACAGAAAAAAAAATGTGTTTGTTGTTTTTTCAATTTCACTGCGCATATAAATTTGCTTCTGGTTTCGCAGTGTATTTTATGCAAAAATGAAGTCTGCCATTGCAAAGTACAATTAGTGGCCCAAAAAATAAGGTCTCATGTGAGAAAATACATGTGCTATAGCCGAAAAAAAAACGAAAACGCAAAAATTAAAATTGGCTCCATCATTAAGCGGTTAATCGTTCGTTCAAGTTCTGCATTCATTCACTAATCATTCAGTGTAATTCTACATTGTTCCTTCATTTGCTGGGATCTGTGTAATATCGAGAACGATTTCAGGTTAACGATAAACAACCACGTTTGCGACCACTTATTGTTAATCGTTAAATATTGCTTTGTCTAATAGGACCCTAAGGGTCCATTTACACGGGAAGATTATCTGACAGATTATCTGACAAAGATTTGAAGCCAAAGCCAGAAACAGACTATAAGTAGAGATCAGGTCATAAAGGAAAGCCTGAGATTTCTCCTCTTTTCAAACCCATTTCTGGTTTTGACTTCAAATCTTTGGCAGATAATCTATCAAATAATCTTTCTGTGTAAATGGACCCTAACAAAGTCAGCAGGAGAAGCAGACGGGTGTAGTAGAATCCAATTAATGCAGCCAAGAGTAAAATAGAGCCCTTTTCAGACCAGTGTAAGATAAAATACAATATATGTATGAAAGAAAAGTTAAAGCGCATCCTCTGCATCCTACTATATGGACAAAGACTGGCGCTGAAGCTCACGTGGGCACAAATGTTACATATCCATCTGTTTTCTAAGGTCAAGGATAGTCTTGATAACCATGATTGTCATTCACCAGTACATAAGAAGTAAATATTCTCTACCACAATCCTTTTTCAGGATATATTTTCAATCACCATAACCAACCTCTTTTTTTTTCTAACATAAGACTTGGATCCAAAACCCAAAGTCCCATGTGCCCTTATTGTAGATGAAGGTCATGAATGTATTACTGGATTTCCAATGGGCAATATGAAGCTTCATTATTGCACTTCTTCCTAGAACAACAGCTATTAAAACATATATATATATATATATATATATATATATATATATATATATATATTATTATTTTAAATTTTTTTTTTTTTTCAAAATATTTTACACATCAAACTAAAACAACCTAAGCTCCACGCAAACCCCCAAAATAATAAAAAGGTTAAAAATAAAAAGTTCCATTTGTGTTAAAATGAGATCCTCGGAGATTACCAAGAGACAAGAATTTTAAACTACACCCCCCCCCCCCCCTTTAAGTTTTAAGCCATTGTATTCATGAGGTAAGTATAATAATATATGTTTGGCTTATTCATCTCTTGAGGGGGAAAAAGATCCATTATAATTTTAAGACTTGGAAAGGTTCGAGCCTTTCAGCTTTATTGACAGGAAATGCTATTATAAGTATTCACCCATAAAATTCCAACAATGATTTGTGTTCTTGCTTGTTAGTGAGACCGAAGTGTGACATGAGCCATATTAATCGCTGTCCAAAAAAACGGGAGGGAGTCCGAAGGCAGAATCGTTAAATGGTGTTGGCGGCTATTGTCAAAACCGAGAGTAGAGGGGGGGGGGGGGGAATAAAATAATCTAAGATTTCCTGATTGACAGATCCGTGGTGTCATGATAGAAAGCCGAAACGCGGAAAATTGCATCGCAGCCTATTCATGTTTATATGGTAGAAGAACAGTAAAATGCTTCAGCTCCTTAAAGGACTTGCAGATGTTGTGTTAAGGTAGCATTGCCAAACAACCGAGCAAACACGGCTTTCTCAAATACGAATCCCAGAGGCAAAGGAAAATGTTCGACTGTATTTGTACTGCTCTGTTTCTTAACAACTGGCTCGCTGAGCGTCTAAAGCGTTAACTTCTCAAATGCTTTGGCCTCTGGAAGAGAAAAGGATATTATCCGAAACACCGAGAGAGGTTCAAGCCGTGTCAGAGCTACTATTGTGTAATCCTCACGTTGTACACCGGAGTCCACGACCAGAACTTATTATTAAAGTGCCACTGTCTTTTAAAAAAAAAAAATTGGACATCTCATAGAGTGATTTCAAAAATTTTGATCAGTCCAGGTCTGAGTTTTCCGACATGTACCAATCGGGAGAACAAGCTGGGAGAGGTCAGTGCCGCAGTGCGAAAAAAGAGTTGGACTTATAAGAGTGGAGAGTGGACGTTCTGCGGCGCAGTCTTCTCCCCGCTCTATCTATCGATCAGTACGGGTGTGAACACTCAGACCTGGACAGATCAAAACTTTTGACATGGCAAGTCTATGGCAAGTCAAAAGTTTTTCGTAACAACATTGACACTTTAATGTTTATCGCTGAAGTCATAGTCAAGCATACATACCCAATTACAGTCGACTCCATCCTCTTCTTCCGGGCGCCATTTTGTGACGATGTTGTCAAAGCAGGGAGTGGGCCAGGTCTTCCTCCTCCTCTGCGTCTTCTGGTAAAGTGAAGGGACATGAAAAGGCTTCTGGGGCACTAGCGCACCAGCAGCCTTTTCATTGGCTGGAGGGCATCACATGGCTTCCAGCTTGCTCAGTCCTGATTGGCTGAGCTTGCTGGAAGCCATGTGATGCCCTCCAGCCAATGAAAAGCACATGCTCGCCGGCAGCCTTTTCTCTCTCATTCACTTCACTTGAACCCGGAAGTGAGGGAGTCCCGAAGACGCCGGTGGTGACGGAGTCGCGGCTGGTGGGAGATTCAAGTCGTGATCGTCACTGGAGGGATGGTTAGTATGAAGTGTGTGTGTGTGTTCTATTTATTTTTAGGTCCCGCCGGAGTTGTCCTTTAATATCACTCTATTGGATGGATATGTGGATGGACGTAAGTGTACTTTGGCCGACAGTAATCTCTCCCATCCAAAGGAATAAATACCGGATGATCGGACCTGAGCATGTTCCAGTTGCGCTCAGCTAATAGATAACAATAAGACCAAACTATGTGGTCATTGTTAAAATCCAGGTAATCCCAAGGGGGTTCTCTTGCTTTTTCTTGCATGTTCCATGGCCCGGGTGCTTAGATGGAATGCAACAGGTGGGCACTGGTGTTTTTACTGGGACACTTGTCACGGTGGCCAGGAGTGGTGTTACCCACCCCCGGACACACTGGCACTGGGCTTTGTAAGGGTAGCACAATGAGTGGGTGCAGGTACAGCAGAAAAATGAGCATACTGTAGAGTCAAAACCAACAGTTAACCCTTTATTCTTCAGCTCTGCACACAGACAAATAGGGGAGAGTGAGACACCAAGTGGTGATAGTGGGGAAATGCACCCATCATCCCAGTGTGTGACACCAGACACAAGACTTAGTGGCACACCCCTACGGGACACTACACATGTGTATGTCATTTTGCCTTTTACCTATTAGTTCAATAGGCTTTTTTTTAAATAATAAATGAATCCAGCGACAAGGAGGATATTCACTACAATAATGAATGGGGAAGTCTGAGTAGCGTCTGCTGACTGGAAGCTGAGCAGGCGGAGGGTCTGCATTTATCCTCTAATACTTCAGAGATGAACCTCTGTGCTTCCCAAAGTTGTATATTTAATTTTCAATCAGAGAAGGAAATTGATGATTAGGGCAGGATGATACCTGCGAGGGCCACAGCTGTCTGTCCCAGAACAATGGCCTGTCTGTGCTTCTCTATCAAGGATGATTGCTGTAAGAACGCTCGCAGTTAAAAGCGCTGCCCTTATGAAAATCATCTCCGCAGATTGTAATCCCTCCAATGTTTGAACAGAGTGTTCTACATTTACATGGATTAATGCCATTTCCTCTTGTAATTCTTCAAATTCTAATTCACATTGCAACAATTAAACCCAGAATAAAACAAACATTGAAGACAAACACACATATTAGGAGGCTAATTGTGGCAATAAACTGCACGGCCTATTACATTCTCCAACATGGAGGCTTTATGGATTTCATATTGGCTACGAGTAATTTTTAGTTCACCAACCATATCATAATTATAAGTCTGAACACGTCCTATTAACCAGATGTGTGTAGCCAGAAGGCACAAGATATGCATTCAGCTATTGTTAGGGAAGGGTTTTGCATGACATTGGAAGAGGGGTCTGCTTTTCTTCCAGAGACAGAGCTACTCTTGTCTGGCATGGCAACTCAGCCTCAATCACTAGAGATGATCAAACAGGTTCCTACGAATTCGAACCATCGGCATTTGACTCCCGCTGCGTTCCCGTTCCGTGGGGAAGATGGAGACAGCACGAGTACTAGTAATAGGCTGTATCCCTGTGTTCCAGGCGGCACTCGGGCTGTCTCAACCTTCCCCACGGAACGGGATGGCAGCGGGAGTCAAATGCCGATGGTTCGAGATTGTAAGAACCTGAACCTCGGCCCTGTTCGATCATCTCTACCAATTACATGAAATGAGCACAACCGCACTACCGGACACAACCTATGAACAAGGGTGGCCTTCCTTTGGCAGTAGATCAGTTGGTTTGGGTTCAGGCACTAATAAAAAACTTTCTAAGTACTCACCGGTTGTATGTTAAAAGAAACTTGCCATAACTTTCAAGCTGCCCGAACCACAAATAATCAGGACAGTCCCCAATGACATCTTCCTGCTCCGTCAGCCTTGATTGACAGATCTTTTCATGTTTGCATATACGTAAGGATAAGTGTTAAGAGTCAAGCATAGTGCTCAGTCAAGCATAGCATTGGGGTATAGCACAACTTTGCCGATGAACCACGACCCATTGCTCAGACACTATGTGATGGAAAGAGTCCATGAAAAATTGGAGACCCTTGATCTTTGGAATGCATTGGAAAATATTTGTGACTCAAGGAGTTGGCACAGAGTTACAAAATAGGTTGCCCATTATGATCGTTCGTGTGGCCCAGCTGCACGATTAATCATACGAAAGGCAATAAAGACAAGAGCACGGCCCCATATCAGCTTGTGTATACGGACCCTAACGGTCATATTATACTGGGCAATTATTGTGCAAAAATCTGCCAAAACAATCGATTGCTACCGATAACTAGCGATATAGTAGCGAAAGATTCTAAAGTTATTACATTCACCGATTGCTGTTATGAATGATCATTTTTCGGGACGTTATACGGTCACTCATCATATGCAGCGAGAGAAGATGGGTTTTTTCCTGAGCGACTAAAAGATTTCTTATTTCAGATTGACAAGTTATGAATGGTTTTTCATCATGCTAAAAGATTTTCGGTCAATGACAATATAACGATTTCGTGTTCATCATACACTCACTTAACCCTATTACACGTAACGAGAGATGGGCGAAGGTTCAGGTTCGTATAAACCCAAGCTTTCTGCATTTGAATCCCAGGACCTAGGCTGACCTGTATCCCTTATTTCCAGGTGGGACTTGGGCTGTCTCCACTTTCCCTATGGAACAGGAAGACAGCGGGATTCAAATGCTGATGGTTCCTTGTGCGTACAAACCTGAACCTCTGCCCATTTCGCTCATCCCTATACCTAACCCTAACGATAACCAATAGCGATCAATCTTTTTGGCAGATTTTTGCTCTTACTCTTTCATCCATGACCTACATCCAATCGTAGCCAAATCTGATCTCAGTCGCCACACTTCGATAATCTTTGAGTGGTAATTGTAGTGCAAGAGAGATCACCCATCATTCAGGACAGAAAGAAGAGATTTCCTGCATGGTGGTCAGCTACTATGGCAGTATTCATATGGCAACACATAGAGAACATTTATTATATCATTTCTGTTCCCCAAACATGGCACCATTGGGGTCATGTATGAAAATAATTTGTAAAGAGGAACAAGAGTAAATAACAAAAAAAAAAATTCCGAGGTGTCACCCAACAGTACGTCCTCCAAGTGGAACCTCTTACACTTTAAGAACCAAATGATTGGATTTCTTACTCTAGGTCGTAACGCAATAAAAACTATGACTGCTCCATGTTTAACCCCATTATGTAATTTCCATACGTGATCTCCATCTGTCAGACTTGTGTACCTCATTGTTCGCGTGGGGAGTCCAGTAGAGTAGCAGGTGCGACAGTATCAAGAGACCCAAGGAGGACTCTTAATCCATTGCAATTAATTTAAGTGTAGGAAGTATGTTGATCCAGGACGAAATCCGACTGCCATTATGGATTTAGGAAGGAATTTCTCTTTCCCCTTACGAGACAAAATATTCAGATGATTTAATTTAGGTTCTGACTTCCTTTCCTTGACTTCATGTTAAGATAACTCAAAGGTAAAACTTGCAGGTGATAGAGACTAAAATCACTACCACCCTCTTCCTCCGACTCGGCCCAATTATATAATTATTAGGAAACCAAAAACTCCATTTGGTAACTGTTTTTGTAGGAAAGAAGGCTTTCGAGAGCTGGTAATTGACAGATGTCAAGGAAAAGGTCCTATGGTAGGAGACGTAGGGTGGCCAGAGGTATGTGAAAATATTTTGCATTGGAATTACGGTGGATCGTTACTCATAATTCACATTCCACTCAATACGGGGACTCAGCGATGGAAAATCCTGTTCCACTAATTCTGCCAACAACAATTATGGACACATGATGACTCTGTCCTCCTGAGAATTATTAAAGTTGTTATTGGAGTTCCTGAGTTTGATAGGATTCTTTGAGTGACTTGATGATGTATGAAGAAAGACGCCTATGAGGTATATTGATGATCTTTTTTTTTTTTTTGCTGTCAACCAATATAAACAACCAAGACATACATATACATACAGTATGTTAATCTTAAATGTGTACTCCAATCAGTTTATATTGTTTCTAATAGGGTTAGGATTACTAAAAGATGGCCGCTTTCATCCAGAAACACCTGTCCATTGCAGTAAATGGGGCTCAGATGCAAGACCACATACAAACGATGGACAGGTGGTCGAAAAAAAAAAAATTGTATATACAAATACTGAACACATTTGCTCTTCTAGTACTTATGAGCTGCTGTATGTCCTGCAGTAAGTGGTGTATTTTTTCCAGTCCGCTCTCTGCTGCCACCTCTGTCCATGTCAGGAACTGTCCAAGGCAGGAGAGGTTTTCTATGGGGATTTGCTGCTGCTCTGGACAGTTCCTGAAATGGACAGAGGTGGCAGCAGAGAGTTCTGTGTTAGATGGTGGGAGGAGGGGGAGACGGAGAGAAAAGCTCACACACAGATTTTTGTGTCTCCAGCAGAAAGCAGCAGCTCAGAATTGAAGGAGTGTGAATAGATAATAACAAGTATGGAAGGAACTCTTAGTTCCACCATGGGCAGGTATGTTTGAGCTTAATACCCCTTTAAGGAACTTTACAGGTTGGATAGGGAAAGGGGTGTTGGGAGAGAGAGAGAAATAAACTCTTAGCGCCCTCTCTCCATTCATACGGACTAATAAAGGTCTCAGATACCCTATATTGACTCAAAATAGTTTTTTTTTAAATCGGGTGACATCAGAGCTACATTGGGCCACCATAAGGCAAGTGCAACGTAAGATTATATTTTGAACGAGCGACATTAATTTGACTTTCCAAAACAAAATTGGTAAAAAATTACATTTGTTCAATTATTAATTCACTGTTATTTTTTAATTAAAAATGAAGACTTTGTGCATTTGGTTAACGTCCACAGCGGCTCAGGAGCGACATTCCGTTACGGTTCAGTAGAACCCAACATCGCTGTAATGTAATATCAGCAGGGAAATATGAATGGGACTGATAGAAAGGAAATGTATGGGAGCCGTCTAACGTCACTTGGCATCGGCCCGCTTTACTCCATTAGAGACAAAAAGAAAATATATAAATGAAAATTAATTAGTTATTGTAAAAATATTTCTGAAATGTCGTCCATGCGAGTCACTTACATAAAGTAGCCGGCACGGGAACATTAGCCAATCACTCAATGTCTAACAAATTTCTCTCCTAGTTCTCTGTCTGCTCCGTTACAATCTGGCTCGGCCCTGAAGTGTAATATGACATTCTGACAACTCTGTTTACATTAATGGGGAAAAAATGACCACTGTGTCGTAGTTTCCAAAAGCCTAAAAGCAGTGATTTATCTATGGAAGGCTGGGCGCAGCTTGGGCGGGTTTTGTGTTTTCTGTTTTTGAGCATTTTTTTTTATCTGGCGGTTTTTGTATAATATAGACACAATATCATGAAGTTTTGTTAACAAAGTACAGCAGGCCTTAGGGGCTGTCATGAGCCTGGCCTCCTACACGCACCGACGGCCTCCCCGCCAATCGGCCCGGTTATCTATCTAGCTATCTTTTATCTATATCTATCTATCTATCTATTTGTCTGTCTATCTATCTATCTATCTATCTCCTATCTATCTATCTCCTATCTATCTATCTATCTATCTATCTATCTCCTATCTATCTATCTATCTCCTATCTATCTATCTATCTATCTATCTCCTATCTATCTATCTCCTATCTATCTATCTATCTATCTATCTCCTATCTATCTATCTATCTCCTATCTATCTATCTCCTATCTATCTATCTCCTATCTATCTATCTCCTATCTATCTATCTCCTATCTATCTATCTCCTATCTATCTATCTATCTCCTATCTATCTATCTCCTATCTATCTATCTATCTCCTATCTATCTATCTATCTATCTATCTATCTATCTATCTATCTATCTCCTATCTCTCTCCTATCTATCTATCTATCTATCTATCTATCTATCTATCTATCTATCTATCTATCGTCTATCTATCTATCTATCTATCTATCTATCTATCTATCTCCTATCTCTCTCATATCTATCTATCTATCTATCTATCTATCTCCTATCTATCAATCTCCTATCTATCTATCTATCTATCTATCTATCTATCTATCTATCTATCTATCTCCTATCTATCTATCTATCTATCTATCTATCTATCTATCTATCTATCTCCTATCTATCTATCTCCTATCTATCTATCTCCTATCTATCTATCTACCTATCTCCTATCTATCTATCTATCTATCTATCTATCTATCTTTCTCCTATCTATCTATCTATCTATCTATCTACTATCTATCTATCTATCTATCTATCTATCTACTATCTATCTATCTATCTATCTATCTATCTATCTATCTATCTATCTATCTCCTATCTATATCTATCTATTTATCTATCTATCTATCTATCTATTGGTGCGTTTACACAGACAGATTTATCTGACAGATGTTTGAAGCCAAAGCCAGGTCTTTCCTTTATGACCTGTTCCCTGTTTATAGTCTGTTCCTGGCTTTGGCTTCAAAGATCTGTCAGATAAATCTGTCTTTGTAAACGCACCATTACTTGTATCTATCTATTCATTCATCTATCTGCCCATATCATTTATATACAATAACATAGTGGGTCGAAAACAGATAGATAGATAGATAGATAGATAGATAGATAGATAGGAGATAGATAGATAGATAGATAGATAGATAGATAGATAGATAGGAGATAGATAGATAGATAGATAGATAGATAGATAATAGATAGATAGATAGATAGATAGATAGATAGATAGATAGTAGATAGATAGATAGATAAATACAGAGGAGAAAGGAGCCGCACTTCTTCACAGGTGTAGCGGGTGCAATAGGATGTAAATCCCTTGGCTGGGGGGATCCCCAAGTATCACACGAAAATCCAAAGCACTCCAGCATAAGGTGAAAAAAGGTAGTGGTTTATTACAAAAATGTGCAGAAACACAGGATGCAACGTTTCAGTTCTCTCACAGAACCATTATCAAGCATGCTTGATAATGGTTCTGTGAGAGAACTGAAACGTTGCATCCTGTGTTTCTGCACATTTTTGTAATAAACCACTACCTTTTTTCACCTTATGCTGGAGTGCTTTGGATTTTCGTGTGATAGATAGATAAATAAATAGATAGATAGATAAGAGATAGATAGATAGATAGATAGATAGATAGATAGATAGGAGATAGATAGATAGATAGATAGATAGATAGGAGATAGATAGATAGATAGATAGATAGATAGATAGATAGATAGGAGATAGATAGGAGATAGATAGATAGATAGATAGATAGATAGATAGATAGATAGATAGGAGATAGATAGATAGGAGATAGATAGATAGATAGATAGATAGATAGATAGATAGGAGATAGATAGATAGGAGATAGATAGATAGATAGATAGATAGATAGATAGATAGATAGATAGATAGGAGATAGATAGATAGGAGATAGATAGATAGATAGATAGATAGATAGATAGATAGATAGATAGATAAGAGATAGATAGATAGATAGATAGATAGATAGATAGATAGGAGAGAGATAGATAGATAGATAGATAGATATCATATGAGAGTAGGAGAGAGACAGAAAGAGGATGAACATGTTTAAACTTCTTTTTTCTTCTTACCTTTGCCTACAGACTCCCCCGCCTGAGAAGACATTTGAGGTTGGAGACTTCCTCGGCACAGCTTATCTTTTCCTCATTACATAATTAATTGTCTCATTGTTTAGCACTAGTATACATTAATATGTAACTGATCCGTCGTGTCACTTCCGATACATTTCCTCAATTAAATCTACATCTTGGCACAGACGTCGGTCTCTCTATTACCATAGAATAATTCTATTATTTGCTTTCTGGTTTTGCCCTAAGGAGCGAAAGGTAAATGAAGTGTATAAAGCCAGAAGGCCTCATAGCGCACAACGGCTGACTATTACAGTCTAAGGCAATCTGCGCTATACTGCTGCTAGCAAAGCTTGTAAATGGTCTGATATGCTGCCGACATTCATATACATTACACAGGAATAAGTGATTGATGGTGCAGCCATACAGTAGTCACACACATTATAGTCTAGATTGGCCATTACAGTCATTCAGACCGGAAATATATGATCAATGACGCCGTCACAGCCAGATCACTTGTGGACTAATAATCATCGAGTGAAAATCTCAATCCCAGATAATATAATAGTCTGTTGGTTAGAAGAGTTTTATATTGTTACATTGTTACCTGATTGTTTTGGCAGAAATTATTTTTGTCTATCAAGTTGAACAGGTATAGTGGAGCTTCTCTCTATTCACAGGGATATTCTCGCTGTCAAATATCCCAGAATCCACACGAAAACAGGATTTATAAGTAGTTTTTTGGATCGATTGAATGATAGGTCTATTATAACAGCACGGCTTCTGATGGATGCCATGACACGATTGTGAGAAACGCCTTAGGGTACGTTCACACTTACCGGATCCGCAGCTGATTTCATTTCATTAACTGAACACAGCATCAAATCTGCACCATCAAATCTGCTGCGGATCCTGTAGGTGTGAACGCACCCTTAGGCAATGTTCACACAACGTACAACTACGGCCGTAGTTCTCGCCGCAGAGAGAACGGCCGGTCTCTAACGGTGTGTGAACATAGCCTAAAAGTGATTCTGTACCCACAATCTGTCCGCTTGTACAGTACCATCGGATACTCATTCTGGGAACTGACAGGTTTTCTGTGGCTGCTATTCACTGAATAGTGGCCACAGAAAACACACGTCAGTTTCTTGCGGCGCCACTAGTGTATACCATGTGTATAAACTCCAGCTGGCATTCCTTAGAAGGCAGCATTACGTAAGTTCTGTAGTAATCACGGACATTGTTACAACGGCCGTGATTATTACGAAGCTTACGTAGTGTGAACATGGCCTTAAAGGGGTTATCCAGCGCAACAAAAACATGGCCACTTTTCCCCCTACTGTTGTCTCCAGTTCAGGTGCGGTTTTCAATTAAGCTCCATTTACTTCAATGGAACTGAGTTTCAAAACCCCACCCAATCTGGAGATAACATTAGGGGGAAAGTGGCCATGTTTTTGTAGCACTGGATAACCCCTTTAAAATTACAAACCATGGTAAATAGTAAAGTTTTACGTAAACTGTTGTCCCTACAATTATCGAATAGGCCGGAAGGAGAACCCGGCATGAACGCTCAGTGCATGGGTGCAAGTTTATTTAGTTACAGAGAGCACATTGTGTTACGGTGAACTTGCTGGACGTCATGCACAGACATGACCTGATATACCGTAGAGATAACTTGGCCGCTTCATTGTTTCTATATCTGCTGCAAACATTTCCAAATAAATATTTAAAGATGTGAAGGGCGACATATGGATTCTCTATTAAATTGTTCGCATAGCTCTCTTACAATAAGGTGGTGCAATCACATTCTGTTCTAAAATATTTTTGGCTCGAAAAACTCATTGAGCAATGCTGGAGGAAAAAAGGTCACTTGAGATTGCTTCTGGTTTAGTATTGTTCTAGACCGGCGGCATTAAACACGATAACCCCGGATAATCTCGAAAACATGGCTTCTTCACAGCAAATAAACACACTACCGTGTAGGACATGCTACTTCTTCAGCCAAGACAACCGTTCTCGTTTTGCAGGAATGTTACACGTTATAGATGTCCCCAGCTGCTGCAGAAACTCTTTATATATAGCAAGGGAGAGGGGTGGTATTGTGCTGGCTGTCCGGGCCAATATGACATGACTGGTCATCCAGCAGAGGCAGCCATGGGCTTGAAACATGTACAGTATCGGTAAAATGGACGTGCAGAATATGGATCATACAACTTAAAGTGTCACTGTCTGTCGTTTAAAATTGTTTTTGCAGAAATCAATAGTACAGGTGATTTTAGGAAACTTTGTAATTGGGTTTATTAGCAGAAAAATGCATTTTTATTATGAAAAAGCAGTTTGAAGCTCTCCCCCCTGTCTTCATGATTTTCTATGGAGAGGGGAGGGGTGGAGGGAGATGAGGCACCAAAACAGGACAACAAAGAGTTAAATTACAGCTACATCACCGGGCTATCTCCTCTGAAGTCAGCACTGACCTCTCTGACCTCTGAATGCCGGCTTTCACACAGGTCCTGCTGAGTAATCCTTTGTTCTCTGCTCTCTGCTGGCGACTAATCTCCCTCCTCCATAGGTTAAGCATGGCTCGACTGATGTAAAAGAGTCGAGATTTCCTGATAATGAGCAGTGAATGAGAGAGAGGAGGGGGGGGGGGGACCTGGGGAAAGTCTTTTTAAATGCAGATAATGGCATATTTGTCTAATAAACCCAATTACAAAGTTTCTTAAAAGGAACCATTCACCCTGTGGCCCCAGGCAGAAACTGACATACAGTGACATAAAGGTCAATATACTTACCACATCGCTCCCGGTCCCGTCCCGGATCCCGTTGTTGACACGGAGAAATCGCCGATTCTTCTTCTCGCGCCCATTACGGTAATTAGCCGAGATGAGTCCAACATCCATAGGAAACGATGGACGAGTCCAACTTATTCATGAGGTCCTCTTCTCGTCGCCGCCCATCCACGCCTCCTGGAACTTGATTGACATCTTCAGTCTTCTGACAAATTCCCGCGCAGGCGCTGTTGCGATGGTCTCGTCACCTCTTCTGCGCCTGCGCGGTAAACAGGATACGTGCTCGAGACAATCGGCGCACGCGCAGTAAACAGTGAGGCTGCGGAGCGGCTTCAATTGTGAACTGCGCATGCGCTGAAAACTACCGTCACGGCGCCTGCGCGGGATCCGGCGAGAAGAAAGAAGACGAGGAGGAAGAAGACCCGGCATCAAGTGTCGGAGGTGGGGAGAAGGCTGGACTTCAGGCCCGGCGGCGCTCATTACCATAATGGGCGCAAGAAGAAGAATCGGCGATTTCTCCGAGACGGGAGCGGGAGCAGGAGCGATGTGGTAAGTATATTGACCTTTATGTCACTGTATGTCAGTTTCTGCCGGGGGCCACGGGGTGAATGGTTCCCTTCAAAATCGCCTGGACTATTGCAGGATTGGCCTCTATATGTGTATGGGAACCTTTAGGTGTATGGGGGACTCATGACTCTCCATAAACAAAAGGGGGGGATTTACAAAGGGTACGCCAGAGACATATGCCAGGGAGAAGGAGCAGATTCGCCCCTTCTCCCTGGTGTACGCCTCCCGTACACCCGGCTTGCTCGATGTGCAGGCTGTCGGAGCTTGGGGGGAGTGACAAGGCGGGGAGGAGGCGTGGCCTCCCGCGCCTAATTTATCTTGATTAACGCCTGCTTGCATGACGCAAATCTAGCTGGAAGCTTACGCCTCTTAGTGTATCCTGTCTGAGAAAAGGGGCGGGGCTTAACATAAGACTGGCGTACTTGTACGCAGGGTCTTTGTAAATTCCCCCCTAAGATGTCAGTAGATAAAAGAATAGGGCATGATAAATAATGCTTGTCCTTATTGTCCTAGGAAGGATAAGTTCGTTTTAGTCTATGTTCACACAGCGTCTTTAACAACAAAATAATAATAAAGCAATAATAGTTGTTTTTAAAATAAGGGCTATTATTTTACAATGACGGACGTGACTAATGTTCATGATGATTATTTATAGTCGTCATTATCAAACAACGGCCGCTATTTTGACTCTGAAGATGTTGGTCACGTTTGGTCACGCAGAATGTTGATGTCAGCAGAAAAATAGAGGTAACCGTTAGCCGACAGTTGTTGAAAATATACGGGCACCTAAATGTAGACTTATATAGGGATTTCCAAACATAATACTACCACCAAAGGGTGATGGAATATTACCAACATATAATGGAAACGTTGATATTTCAGGTGTCTTAAAATGCATATTATACAGGTAACATTAATGTACAGATTAAAGATATTGCTAGAATCCCACGGCGCTCGCTTCCCTAATCCCCTGCAGATCCCAGTGTAATGTCCTCCGATCCCCACTGATAACTGTTTTTTCAACTTCCAAGATGAGCCGTCTAATCAGGATCTGTCATTCAGCCAATCTCTGAGGGAGGCGGGACACTGCTGATCAGCCAATCTCTGAGGGAGGCGGGACACTGCTGATCAGCCAATCTCTGAGGGAGGCGGGACACTGCTGATCAGCCAATCTCTGAGGGAGGCGGGACACTTCTGATCAGCCAATCTCTGAGGGAGGCGGGACACTGCTGATCAGCCAATCTCTGAGGGAGGCGGGACTCTGCTGATCAGCCAATCTCTGAGGGAGGCGGGACACTGCTGATCAGCCAATCTCTGAGGGAGGCGGGACACTGCTGATCAGCCAATCCCTGAGGGAGGCGGGACACTGCTGGTCAGCCAATCTCTGAAGGAGGCGGGACACTGCTGTTCAGCCAATCTCTGAGGGAGGCGGGACACTGCTGTGGTCAGCGATTGGCTAGCAGGCAGTTCCTGCTGAGCCAGCTCATCTTGGAAGTTAGAAGGAGAATGAGAGGAGACCGGATAACATCAGACCCCAACCTGTGGGGGATCATATAACTTATACTTTTTCTTATTTTTTCCTTTTTTTACTTCAACACCAGAAAAATATAGATTTTTTTTTCCTATAGACAACCCTTTTATTAACCCCGCACAGTGACTAAATATAATTTATATAATAAATAATAATTTATATAATAAATAATACAGCTGTCATTATTTCAACCTTTCCAAGACCATTAAAAGATATTACAACTATACATTGGCCAAAAATACCACCAACAAAGACCATGTATAACACCAAAGACGTTGTTTAACATGACAGTACAAGTAATACAGCCACATAGTGACCAATTAGTTATACTATATAACAATTAAATATTACCGCCATATAGTGAACAATTATTATTACTATATAACAATGAAATATTACCGCCATATAATGACCACTTATTATTACTATATACTAATGAAATATTACCGCCATATAGTGAACAATTATTATTACTACATAACAATTAAATATTACCGCCATATAGTGACCAATTATTATTACTACATAACAATCAAATATTACCGCCATATAATGACCACTTATTATTGCTATATACCAATGAAATATTACCGCCATATATTGATCAATTATATTACTATATAGCAATCAAATATTACCGCCATATAGTGATCAATTATTATTACTTAATAACAATCAAATATTACCTCTATACAGTGATACTATACAATAATACCAAGATGTCATATCTATTAGTACTATACAATGGCTGCATATGACTGCAATTCCATCACCAAATATAACCCGCACAGTATAACCAGAGTGACCAAACAATGGGACAGTCCGGGCTCCATTCCTGCAGGGTCCGTTGTTGGGCCGTCTTTCCCTTCCATGGTTGATCAGTCATTCTGTTTCTCCATCGTACACACAGATTGCTCTTTTACCTCCTCTCCGCACTTTGCTTTACGCCTGGAATGGTTTTGGCTGACATCACTATGTTGTATCGAAAGTTCAAAAGGACGTGTAATAGTCTGCATCACCGGCCGCCGAGAAGTTATCAAAACAGATTATATCCATGGAATGAGGTAAAAACATTTCTATTCAGCTCATCACACTGATTTCTGTAACTGATGATCAGTACTGTGGGGAAAGAGTGAGAGATAGATAGATAGATAGATCGATAGATAGATAGATAGATAGATAGATAGATAGATAGATAGATAGGAGATAGATAGATAGATAGATAGATAGATAGATAGATAGGAGATAGATAGATAGATAGATAGATAGATAGATAGATAGATAGATAGATAGATAGGAGATAGATAGATAGATAGGAGATAGATAGATAGATAGATAGATAGATAGATAGATAGATAATAGATAGATAGGAGATAGATAGATAGATAGATAGATAGGAGATAGATAGATAGATAGATAGATAGATAGATAGATAGATAGGAGATAGATAGGAGATAGATAGATAGATAGATAGATAGATAGATAGATAGGAGATAGATAGATAGATAGATAGATAGATAGATAGATAGATAGATAGGAGATAGATAGATAGATAGGAGATAGATAGATAGATAGATAGATAGATAGATAGATAGATAGATAGGAGATAGATAGATAGATAGGAGATAGATAGATAGATAGGAGATAGATAGATAGATAGATAGATAGATAGATAGATAGATAGATAGGAGATAGATAGATAGATAGATAGATAGATAGATAGATAGATAGGAGATAGATAGATAGATAGATAGATAGATAGGAGATAGATAGATAGATAGATAGATAGATAGGAGATAGATAGATAGATAGATAGATAGATAGATAGATAGATAGATAGGAGATAGATAGATAGATAGATAGGAGATAGATAGATAGATAGATAGATAGATAGATAGATAGATAGGAGATAGATAGATAGATAGGAGATAGATAGATAGATAGGAGATAGATAGATAGATAGATAGATAGATAGATAGATAGATAGGAGATAGATAGATAGATAGATAGATAGGAGATAGATAGATAGGAGATAGATAGATAGATAGATAGATAGATAGATAGGAGATAGATAGATAGATAGGAGATAGATAGATAGATAGGAGATAGATAGATAGATAGATAGATAGATAGGAGATAGATAGATAGATAGATAGATAGGAGATAGATAGATAGATAGATAGATAGATAGATAGATAGATAGATAGATAGATAGGAGATAGATAGATAGGAGATAGATAGATAGATAGATAGATAGATAGATAGATAGATAGATAGATAGGAGATAGATAGGAGATAGATAGATAGATAGATAGATAGATAGATAGATAGATAGATAGGAGATAGATAGATAGATAGATAGATAGGAGATAGATAGATAGATAGGAGATAGATAGATAGATAGATAGATAGGAGATAGATAGATAGATAGGAGATAGATAGATAGATAGGAGATAGATAGATAGATAGATGATAGATAGGAGATAGATAGATAGATAGATAGATAGATAGATAGGAGATAGATAGATAGATAGATAGATCATAGATAGATAGATAGATAGATAGATAGAAGATAGATAGGAGATAGATAGATAGATAGATAGATAGATAGATAGATAGGAGATAGATAGATAGATAGATAGATAGATAGATAGATAGGAGATAGATAGATAGATAATAGATAGATAGATAGATAGATAGATAGATAGATAGATAGATAGGAGATAGATAGATAGATAGATAGATAGATAGATAGATAGGAGATAGATAGATAGATAGATAGATAGAAGATAGATAGATAGATAGATAGATAGATAGATAGATAGATAGATAGATAGGAGATAGATAGATAGATAGATAGATAGATAGAAGATAGAAAACCTCTCCTGCTCTCCAGACTGAAAATAATTCACCACTTTGATTTAAACAACAACACAAAAAGAAATGATAAATTATATAGATAAACTTGTAGGACTCTTCAAGTTAAATATTTTTACAAATTTGCAAAAACTTCTCTAAAAGCAGTGGCCTGGCTGGTGTGTGTATACATTTGTAATTTCCTTCTATTAAAAAATCTCAAGTCTTCCAATACTTATAAGCTGCTGTATGTTCTGCATTAAATGATATTTTCTTTTTAATCTGACACTGTGCTCTCTGCTGTCACCCCTGTCCCATGTCAGGAACTGTCCAGAGCAGGAGAGGTTTTCTATGGGGATTTTCTACTGCTCTGGACAATTCCTGACATGGACAGAGGTGGCAGCAGAGAGCACTGTGTCAGACTGTAAAAAACAGGGCATACAGCAGCTGATAAGTATGGGAAGACTGGAGATTTTTAAATAGCAGTAAATTACAAATCTATATAACCAGTTGATTTGAAAGAAAAAGATTTTCTCCGGAGTACCCCTTTAGCTCTCAGATAACAGCCTGCTAATAAAACTTTCTCATCCCTGTTCTCTATTATACTATTACTTTGTCTGGAATCCACAAGCCTTAGGTAAAGCATATAAGGTCAGAAAGAAATATTCTCAGACTATGCCAAAATATGATCGGCAAAACTCCGCACAATACCGGTAACATGGACATGTGTTCTAGAGAGAAAGAAAAGGAGATTCTCACTTGGTTATATAAGCGGCAGACTGAGAGGTGTCTGGGCCCCCCAGCTATAACAATGGTTAGGGGCCCCTTGCCAGACACCAGTTATGTGTTGAGCTGCAATTAAAAAAAAAAAAAAAAATTAACTTTTTTTTTTTTTTTTTTTGCTGACCGTGCACTTATACTTTAATGTATGAAACTCATGCAGAAGTTTCTCCTAATATCACCTAGGTAAGTCCGTAAATCCTGCCTGGGATGCTTAGTGTTTTTCCCATCACGTAGTAGTCCGTCCGTCCTGAGTGTAAATCAGATAAACGCTCCCAGCAGGAAGAGCAGAAATATAGGAGATAGTAAACCTAATCTGATCTATGCTGCTGCAGTAAAACTTTTTTTTTTTTTTTTTTTTCTACATTCCCGTCTTGATTGAGACATTTATATGATAAAAGTCGAGGATTTCTCGTTTTTTTTATAACCCCCCTCCTCGGAGGATGGGCCGTATTCCAGAACTCTATGCTGAGTTTTATTTCTGGACTCCGACCAGCAGGGGGATAAGGACCCGCGCGGCCGCCATAGTGGATACCATAGAGTTTAGTGTGTTTGCCTTCCATGACCTAAATAAATCCTCCGCAGTAAATATCTGGTGAGTTGCATCAAACAATACCCAGCCAGCCCATAAATAGATGCTGTGCGCGCGCTCATAAACCTCCAGATCCCATCTTGTACCGACTTGCCAATTTTTTTTTTTTTTTTTTTTAAAGACGCTTATTGCCCAAGACGTGAACATATTATTTTTTACTGAATGTTTTGTGGTAACTGTAATAATATTGGTTATTCATGAACAACTTTTCTGGAATCTAACCAGGGACAACATCGATATGGAGTCTTTATGTTCTCCCTGGACAGGTGTATGGTATTTCACATCGTACCTTCACAGTGTTTAAAGCTAATGGCCCTTAAAGGGGTTGTCCAGCGGAAAAAAAAAATAAAAAATCTTTCAAATCAACTGGTGTGAGAAAGTTATAAAGATTTGTAATTTACTTCTATTTAAAAATCTCACGTCTTCCCATACTTATCAGCTGCTGTATGTCCTGCAGGAAGTGTTGTTTTATTTGCACTCTCTGCTGCCACCTCTGTCCATTTCAGGAACTTTCCAGAGCAGGAGCAAATCCCCATAGAAAACCTCTCCTGCTCTGGACAGCTCCTGACATGGACAGAGGTGGCAGCAGAGAGCACTGTTTCTGAATGTAAATAAAACACCACATCCTGCAGGACATGATAAGTACGGGAAGACTTGAGATTTTTAAACAGAAGTAAATTACAAATCTATATAACTTTCTGACACCAGTTGATTTGAAATTAAAAAAAAATGTCGCTGAATAACCCCTTTAATAGAGTTGAGGTAGCATACTCAGTGGAGAGCCCCTTGTATTGCTCGGGTAAAGGCGGACATACACCTAAAGGCGGACATATACATAATTGCTGAAATGTTTTGTATATTTCTTCTTAGAGGGGATGTTTAAATGAAATACAATAATACTTCGGTATCTGAACAAAATCAAAGGAGATAACTGTGAGCTAAACTATCGTTCAGGTGACACTGAGGTTACAGGAGCGGGGACTCCTTTTATAATGACAAGAATCCCTGCTCTAATGGTGACCCAGAGCTCCTGCACAGTGATGTCCTCCTTCTGCAGGCAGCCGGCGCACTCAGCTGCATAGGAGACACGCCAGCCGCCTGGAGATGGAGGACTTCACTGTGCAGGAGCTCTGGGTCCAGTGTCGGACTGGCCCACCAGATGACCGGAGAATCCTCCGGTGGGCCCCCAGCTTTAGAACCTGCACTAACACTGACTGACATGTCATTTCTTACTGGTTCTTCATCGGTGGGCCCCCAGGAACATTTCCTCTAGTGGGCCCCAGAGAGCCCAGTCCGCCATTATCTGGGTCACCCCAATACACTGGCATCCCCCAAGTGCAGCCCCCAATACATTTTATACTACCAGCAGTGCAGGGGGAGAGGGAGAACAGCCCCAGAGCTCCTGCACGGTGAAGTTCTCCCTCTCCAGGTGGCCGGCGTCTCTCCTACGCAGCTGAGTGCGCCGGCCGCCTGGAGAGGAAGGACGTCACTGCATAGGAGCTCCAGGACTGCTTTCCTTCTCCTGCACTGGTACACTTCCATGGCCACCTTAAAGGGGTTATCCAGCGCTACAAAAACATGGCCACTTTTCCCCCTCTCTTGTCTCCAGTTCAGGTGTGATTTGCAATTAAGCTCCATTTACTTAAATGGAACTGAGTTTGAAACCCCACCCAATCTGGAGACAAGAGAGGGGAAAAGTGGCCATGTTTTTGTAGCGCTGGATAACCCCTTTAAGAGCTGTATGCCAATAGTATACCAGGAGGTCTCTAAATGTATAAAATAATGTAATCTGCAACTTAGCGCAACTTTAATTTTACCGCCTGTAACATATGTACAAATCATTTCTCCATGACAAAGCTGCCAAATCCACCTGCCCCACATCCCATCACCTCTCCTGCAAGTGTCATCAAGGGAGTTATGGAATTGCTGTAAGAAGGGTTTTAAAGGGAATGTCTCACCTAGATTTTCTTTTACTGATTGAAGTCAAAAACTAAAACTTGTTTTTTTATTCTAATCTTTTTCTATTTTCTTTAACTTTTTTTTTGTTTCACTTTTTATGGGGCGGTCATCTTGCCTGGGCTGTTCTTAACAGCGTCTAGTGACATGCTTTACAACAAGACTCATGGACATAGACAACAATAGACTCTGTCCCCTTGAGATGAATGTGAGACATTACTGAGCGCGCTCTGTGACCTGTGAAGAGGTCATTCCACAGGGAGCTGCTATTGTCTCCTCTATCTACCGGTGTCACATGACGCTGCAATGCTGTACAGATCACTTTACAGCAGCCTCCTCTTATCACCACAGACACAACAGGAAGTCTCAGCTTAGTTTTAGCCCTAGTGGTGAGAATGAAAACTGCAAGATATCAGGATTATTTTATAATATAGATAGAAAAATGGAAAATTAAAAAGTAAAAAAAAAAGTCACCAAAAACTCTTAAAAAAATCTGTGTAACCTAAAAACATTATTTATACACATTCTCCTGTATGGTACCACTTGCCCTAGTTGTAGGCGCTTCTTCCCCTTCTCTATCTTCTTCTATTCCTCCTCAGGCTCCTGTATGGTAAAGCGATTCCTCGGCATTAGCTGAACAAAGTTATTTTTCACAAATAATAAACCTATTGTAACTCAAGTCTAAACAAACACGTAGCTAAATAGCTATAAAACACTTCTGAAAAACTCCATAAAACCTAACCGCACTGGTCAACATTTAGCGAAGAAAAGACAAAAGCAGTAACAGATATGGCTGCCGCTTATTTAACTTCTTCTGGAGTGGACCACAGGAACGTTTAACCTGTCTCCGAGGTATATTAACAGCTCTGCTCAAACACGGGGAGAGCCAACACAATCCAGCCCGCTCCGCTCTATATTATTCATTCTCATTTACTATTAGATGCCGTTATTCTGACCAGAAACACCAGAGAAGACGGCACATTAGCCAAATACACTTCACAGCAGGCGCACGTACGGCCCGCTTGTAAATCTATAAGAGCTCTGGTTACCCAGAATCCACTGCAGCCATTGCACACCTATGGTTTCTAAAAGTGAAAAATAGTTTTCAAGAGTTTTATAACTGGTACTGTACATAGAATTAAAGGGGTTATTCAGGTAACAAAAACAATATTCTAAGCGATCCCCCTTCCCAATACCACCTTATGTCCAATATACATGTATAACCTATCTTGGACCCTTTCTCATTCTTATCCACTCTGGACATATAAAATCCTCTACTCTGGGTCCACTCCGACCACGCTCAGCTCCCTCTTCCCCCCTCCCTTTGTGGACATGTGATCTGTAACTGTCTATCTGCATCATCTCCATGCACCTGTGCTGTTTCCATAGACTTACATATGTCCCTGAGTCTAGGTTTCTGTAATATGAAAAGTTATAGTTGTATCCCTGCTTGCTGTCAGTGAATGCAGATATATGTACCCGTCTTTGTGTCTCAGCTCTGTATATTGTGTTATGGATGATCTTAGAGTCTGGATGGAACTAAAACGTGTTCATTCACAGTCAGCAAGCAGATATCTAAACCTACACCACACCCCACCTCTGGTAAACAGATGCCGTTATGCAGTACATAGCTACACCATGTGTGTGCCATCTTTGCTACCCCATATGCGCGTTAGCTCTGCTACATCATCAGCTAGTCTGGAATACATACTGAGGTGATGTGATGCAAAATCAGTAAAAATAACCTGTGTCCTGTGTTTACTGTGCAATAGTAATGGCAGCAGTGGGCAGGAAAGAAAGCTAAGGGGGCGAGTACGCAAACAGACCAATCAGGGAGATGCATGATGGGAAATGTAGTTTCCTGGCTGGTGCCATCTTGGATATAGATCGGCTTTTAGAAAGACTTGTAATGCAGGAATGGCAGCAGCTAAAAAGACAGGAGACGGCTCAAAATACTCGCTGAGTAAGACCAGCTAACATTTCATGTTTTCGCTCTTAGGTGGATAACCCCTTTAAGGATAAGTGTTGAAGGAACTTGCCAAATATTTTGGCTTCAGTAATGTTCTCCAAACCCGAATACTTGCCATTTGATTTCAAGCATCTGGAGAAGTTGGATGTCGCCCTAGGGAGTCCTGGAAAACATGGAGACAGCCTTAGGCTATGATCACAGTGTGTAATGTGAACATGTCTATAATGTTTGGTGCTATACAAATAAAACTACAAGGATAATAAGTGCAATGTTTTGGCACCGGCAGATGGATAGTGCAATGTATTAAAACCATCATGTCCATCACCGATAAGCTCCGCCTACTGGACTCATAAGCCCAGAATGAGCAGAGGTTTCAATTAATAAATTATTAGTTGTACCAAGTTTTTTCCTACAGAACTATATATCAATCTGCTCAGCTTTTTCCGCCCTTTATCATGCTGCCCGCAGTCTGGACTCCATTGTCAATGTGATTCCGAAAACGTGGGGTCAGGACAATGACCCTTTAATATATATATATACACATAGGAAAGCTGTCTATTTTGAGCACTTATATTGGGTGGAAACAAACACCTAATAGTAAGATGACGATTTCCTGGATGGCGTCCTGCGGCTGGGCAGCTTATTCTCTGACAGAAGGACAAGGGGGAAAAAAACAAAACAAAAAAAAACAAAGGACCCTACATTGTATTATCAAGTGTTCCCTGGGTTTAAGTGCTCACTATCTGAGGATTAACAATTCACTTATTTGCCTTTTTTACTGAGGTTTTATGGACAAAATGTGTAGCGGGTATGCACTTCATAAATTTCTAATGCTAACCTCCCAAGGACTATAAAAAACAAACAGAGGAGGGTTTACAGGTCACCGGTGGGGTAAAGAGATGGGATTTGGGAGTCAAACAAAGTTTACTCACTTTTCTGGCTAAGTGGAAAAGAGAATTGGTGTATTTTAATACGACTGGTGTGTTGTAGGTTATATCGCTGCTAGATTTAGGCAGATTTTATTATGATTGACAGGATGCCGTCCATAGAATAAACTGTACAGAGATATATAAAAAAATATAAAATCTGGTAAATTAGGGAATTGTCAGTCTTTTTTTCATTCTTTGTATTCAAGGTGAAATGATTATATTATATCCTCACATAACTGCATCGTTTTCTGTGGATATAATAATAATAATAATAATAATAATAATAATAATAATAATAATAATAATAATAATAATACTTTTATTTATATAGCATCAAGTTATTCCACAACATGTAACTAATGGGGAAGTAAAACGCGTTAAACAAATAAAAACAATGAAGCAGAAGGAGAGAGGTCCCTGTGTAAAAGAGCTTATGATAGATAGATAGATAGATAGATAGATAGATAGATAGATAGATAGATAGATAGATAGATAGATAGGAGATAGATAGATAGATAGATAGATAGATAGATAGGAGATAGATAGATAGGAGATAGATAGATAGATAGATAGATAGATAGATAGATAGATAGGAGATAGATAGGAGATAGATAGATAGATAGATAGATAGATAGATAGATAGATAGGAGATAGATAGATAGGAGATAGATAGATAGATAGATAGATAGATAGATAGATAGGAGATAGATAGATAGATAGATAGATAGATAGGAGATAGATAGATAATAGATAGATAGATAGATAGATAGATAATAGATAGATAGATAGGAGATAGATAGATAGGAGATAGATAGATAGATAGATAGATAGATAGATAGATAGATAGATAGATAGGAGATAGATAGATAGATAGATAGATAGGAGATAGATAGATAGATAGATAGATAGATAGATATCAAAACACAAATATCGCAGCACTCAGTGAAAATTCTTGGCCCGGTGCCGTGGTCCACACCCTGATCCACAGGTGTCTATATAAATATCCAAAAAATAACCGTAGCACACAGGACTTTAGTGAAAAAAATATATCTGTATTGGTGATTAATCCATACAAAACACACGGAAAATAAGCGACGTTTCGACGTCTCAATGACGTCTTTCTCAAGCCAGTGAATACATTTCAAAGAAAACATGTGATTTATATATCCTGTGCAACGTAATTAGTGACGTGTTCATTCCACACACATGATATTCAAATTAGCTAACGTGAATGCATGAAACTTATAATAAGGGAACATCAAGTTCCATAGTGACAAAGTGGATCTATCTTATATCACAATTTATACTGATAAACAAAATTATATACAAATATACATCATGAAAAAACAAATCGGAGCCGTAGTGATTAACTCATATGTCGTGATTAGCGGCATCAACCAGGAAATGAGTTCTTGAACCGCACGCCGTAGGTGGAACGCACGGCCATCTTAGATTATACCACCGGGGATGTGGCGTCCTGTTGCCAAAGTAACCCATGACGTCAAAGGTAAGTATCAATAGAATGTAAGATAAATAGTATTGTACCGTGAGTCCAACCTATTAACACAGTTGTCCGTTCTTCCGTATTATACGGTGGACAGAGCCCACGTAGACAGTATCCACCGTCTCTGATGACCCATTCGTGGGATGTCCGCGGAAATCTGTGGGGGCTCAACGGTATAGGTGAT
Source organism: Dendropsophus ebraccatus (assembly GCF_027789765.1). Taxonomy (NCBI): domain Eukaryota; kingdom Metazoa; phylum Chordata; class Amphibia; order Anura; family Hylidae; genus Dendropsophus; species Dendropsophus ebraccatus. The sequence goes on along the minus strand of NC_091459.1, from coordinate 139,780,848 downwards.
AGTTCAGACAATGAATGTCTCATGATTGTTAGCCAGGGTCCTTCATCTCCCGGGGTGTTCTCTAAGCGTTGATGCTGCAATCTCACTACTTCTGAGTTGTCACTATTTCTGCTCCGAGTGATAGGCTTGCCAATAATCTGATCTGTAATCATAAAAATATTTATGTTAATATCATATAACTCGTATTAAATAATAAACAAGATAATATCTGTTACAATGTATTCATTATACTCCGAAGTGTCGGCAATCACGTTCTTGGACCAGACTGCAAATTAGGCACAGCATTTCAGGCATAAAATTATGTAAAACTTGATTCATTTAATATAACAGTATTTTGGTAGGATTTTGAACTCCACATTCAATCCATGGGGTTTTAAGGAATTCAGTCGGAATATCCATTCCAATTCTCTACGTTTTAACATAGATATACGATCACCCCCCCTCACTGGTTGGGGGATGTGATCAATGTACATTAATTTCAAATCACTCTCTCTATGTCGTGCCTCTACAAAATGTTTAGAGACTGGGAGATCTAGTTTTCCTTTGCGTATGGTATATCTGTGTTGTGTTATTCTTGTCTTGGCATCATAAGTGGTTTCCCCCACATATATTAAATTGCAAGGGCACCATAGGACGTAAATAATGTATTCAGTGTTACAATTAATGAATTTATTAATTCTGTATGTTTTTCCAGTACCAGGATGTACAAACATCTGTCCTCTCTGGACATGCTTACAGTTAACGCAACTACCACACGGGAAACTGCCCACGGTACGAGGACCTAAAAAGGTAAGTACAGTATTGTTAATTTTAACATCGGTCTTGACCACTATATCTCTGATGTTCCTAGCTCTCTTATAGGACATCAACGGTCTATTCCTCAACGTAGAAATGTGAGGGTAGCTCTGTTCTATGATGTGCCAGTGTTTGTTTATGATATGGGAGATTTTTGGACTCAGTGAATTATAAGTTGATACATATGGAATTCGTTGTTCACTGTGTCTCTGTCTTTGTGTAGTTAGAAGTATATTTCTATCCATAGGTCTAACTGTCTCAATATGTTGTTGTATTAAATTTCTAGGGTATCCCCTTGTCTGAAAATTACGAGCTAACAGCTCCACTGATTGATCCAAATTAGTGTCTTCTGATACTATACGCTTAGCTCTAAGAAACTGACTTTTGGGTAGACCACGGATCATCCTAAAGGGATGGTTAGACTCGTATCTCAATAATGTGTTCTTGTCTGTATTTTTCACAAATAAGTCAGTTCCTAATTTGTTTCCTATTTTGTACACACGTGTGTCCAAAAAGGAAACCTCAGATGTTGAATGTGACATAGTAAATTGTATATCTCTGTCGATGGTGTTGAGATATTTCCAAAAGTCCATCAGTTGTGCTTCAGTGCCCTTCCAAATGATGAAGACGTCATCTATGAATCTGAACCATCCCAGTAAATACTGGGCATGGTCAGACCCATAGATGTACGTCTCCTCTAGCTGCGCCACGAACAAATTTGCGTAAGTAGGTGCTACCGGGCTACCCATCGCAGTACCTCTTTGTTGTAAATAGTATTGTTTATTAAAGAGAAAAAAATTGTTAGTCAAAATCATATGTAGGAGTTCTAACAAAAAATTTTGACAGGGTGGTGTAAAAGTCGTGTTATTAAGTACATGTCTAATCGCATTTAGACCTTTTTCAGTGGAGATGGAAGTGTATAAACTTGCTATGTCTAAAGAAGCAAGAATGACAGATTCTGTGATCACAATGTCTTTGATTTTAAGTATAAAATCTGAGGTGTCTCGTACATAAGATTTCATATTGGCCACATGATCTTGTAAAATCTTATCTAAAAAAATGGATGCTTTGCTCAATACTGAACCCCTCCCTGAGACTATTGGTCTCCCCGGGGGATTCAGTAGATCTTTATGAATCTTAGGTAGAAGATACAGTCTTGGGGTCTGAGGAAACTCGACCCAAAGAAATTGTCTTAATTTTTTGTCAATAATGTTATCTCTGTGTGCCTCGTCAATTTTAATTTTCAATTTTTGTTTTACAGAATTGGTTGGATCCCCAGCTAAGGGTAAGTATGTATTTGTGTCAGATAATTGTCGTTCTGCTTCTGTTATGTATGTTGTTGTGTCCATCACCACTATTCCTCCAGGAGGAATAGTGGTGATGGACACAACAACATACATAACAGAAGCAGAACGACAATTATCTGACACAAATACATACTTACCCTTAGCTGGGGATCCAACCAATTCTGTAAAACAAAAATTGAAAATTAAAATTGACGAGGCACACAGAGATAACATTATTGACAAAAAATTAAGACAATTTCTTTGGGTCGAGTTTCCTCAGACCCCAAGACTGTATCTTCTACCTAAGATTCATAAAGATCTACTGAATCCCCCGGGGAGACCAATAGTCTCAGGGAGGGGTTCAGTATTGAGCAAAGCATCCATTTTTTTAGATAAGATTTTACAAGATCATGTGGCCAATATGAAATCTTATGTACGAGACACCTCAGATTTTATACTTAAAATCAAAGACATTGTGATCACAGAATCTGTCATTCTTGCTTCTTTAGACATAGCAAGTTTATACACTTCCATCTCCACTGAAAAAGGTCTAAATGCGATTAGACATGTACTTAATAACACGACTTTTACACCACCCTGTCAAAATTTTTTGTTAGAACTCCTACATATGATTTTGACTAACAATTTTTTTTCTCTTTAATAAACAATACTATTTACAACAAAGAGGTACTGCGATGGGTAGCCCGGTAGCACCTACTTACGCAAATTTGTTCGTGGCGCAGCTAGAGGAGACGTACATCTATGGGTCTGACCATGCCCAGTATTTACTGGGATGGTTCAGATTCATAGATGACGTCTTCATCATTTGGAAGGGCACTGAAGCACAACTGATGGACTTTTGGAAATATCTCAACACCATCGACAGAGATATACAATTTACTATGTCACATTCAACATCTGAGGTTTCCTTTTTGGACACACGTGTGTACAAAATAGGAAACAAATTAGGAACTGACTTATTTGTGAAAAATACAGACAAGAACACATTATTGAGATACGAGTCTAACCATCCCTTTAGGATGATCCGTGGTCTACCCAAAAGTCAGTTTCTTAGAGCTAAGCGTATAGTATCAGAAGACACTAATTTGGATCAATCAGTGGAGCTGTTAGCTCGTAATTTTCAGACAAGGGGATACCCTAGAAATTTAATACAACAACATATTGAGACAGTTAGACCTATGGATAGAAATATACTTCTAACTACACAAAGACAGAGACACAGTGAACAACGAATTCCATATGTATCAACTTATAATTCACTGAGTCCAAAAATCTCCCATATCATAAACAAACACTGGCACATCATAGAACAGAGCTACCCTCACATTTCTACGTTGAGGACTAGACCGTTGATGTCCTATAAGAGAGCTAGGAACATCAGAGATATAGTGGTCAAGACCGATGTTAAAATTAACAATACTGTACGTACCTTTTTAGGTCCTCGTACCGTGGGCAGTTTCCCGTGTGGTAGTTGCGTTAACTGTAAGCATGTCCAGAGAGGACAGATGTTTGTACATCCTGGTACTGGAAAAACATACAGAATTAATAAATTCATTAATTGTAACACTGAATACATTATTTACGTCCTATGGTGCCCTTGCAATTTAATATATGTGGGGGAAACCACTTATGATGCCAAGACAAGAATAACACAACACAGATATACCATACGCAAAGGAAAACTAGATCTCCCAGTCTCTAAACATTTTGTAGAGGCACGACATAGAGAGAGTGATTTGAAATTAATGTACATTGATCACATCCCCCAACCAGTGAGGGGGGGTGATCGTATATCTATGTTAAAACGTAGAGAATTGGAATGGATATTCCGACTGAATTCCTTAAAACCCCATGGATTGAATGTGGAGTTCAAAATCCTACCAAAATACTGTTATATTAAATGAATCAAGTTTTACATAATTTTATGCCTGAAATGCTGTGCCTAATTTGCAGTCTGGTCCAAGAACGTGATTGCCGACACTTCGGAGTATAATGAATACATTGTAACAGATATTATCTTGTTTATTATTTAATACGAGTTATATGATATTAACATAAATATTTTTATGATTACAGATCAGATTATTGGCAAGCCTATCACTCGGAGCAGAAATAGTGACAACTCAGAAGTAGTGAGATTGCAGCATCAACGCCTAGAGAACACCCCGGGAGATGAAGGACCCTGGCTAACAATCATGAGACATTCATTGTCTGAACTATCACCTATACCGTTGAGCCCCCACAGATTTCCGCGGACATCCCACGAATGGGTCATCAGAGACGGTGGATACTGTCTACGTGGGCTCTGTCCACCGTATAATACGGAAGAACGGACAACTGTGTTAATAGGTTGGACTCACGGTACAATACTATTTATCTTACATTCTATTGATACTTACCTTTGACGTCATGGGTTACTTTGGCAACAGGACGCCACATCCCCGGTGGTATAATCTAAGATGGCCGTGCGTTCCACCTACGGCGTGCGGTTCAAGAACTCATTTCCTGGTTGATGCCGCTAATCACGACATATGAGTTAATCACTACGGCTCCGATTTGTTTTTTCATGATGTATATTTGTATATAATTTTGTTTATCAGTATAAATTGTGATATAAGATAGATCCACTTTGTCACTATGGAACTTGATGTTCCCTTATTATAAGTTTCATGCATTCACGTTAGCTAATTTGAATATCATGTGTGTGGAATGAACACGTCACTAATTACGTTGCACAGGATATATAAATCACATGTTTTCTTTGAAATGTATTCACTGGCTTGAGAAAGACGTCATTGAGACGTCGAAACGTCGCTTATTTTCCGTGTGTTTTGTATGGATTAATCACCAATACAGATATATTTTTTTCACTAAAGTCCTGTGTGCTACGGTTATTTTTTGGATATTTAGATAGATAGATAGATAGATAGATAGATAGATAGATAGATAGATAGGAGATAGATAGATAGATAGATATATAGCAAGAATAAGCAGCACTCCCGAAGATACTTGTTAGGTGCCAGCGGACGGGTCCCAGACCAAGGAGCAATTCACATAAAGTAGAGAAACTCTGCAGCACACTAGTAGTGTTGAAAACGTGCAATACGTGGATTTATTCCATGAAAATATAAACAGCAAAAGCACAAGTGATACACGACGTTTCGGCGTAGGAGACGCCGAAACGTCGTGTATCACTTGTGCTTTTGCTGTTTATATTTTCATGGAATAAATCCACGTATTGCACGTTTTCAACACTACTAGTGTGCTGCAGAGTTTCTCTACTTTAGATAGATAGATAGATAGATAGATAGATAGATAGATAGATAGATAGATAGGAGATAGATAGAAGATAGATAGGAGATAGATAGATAGATAGATAGATAGATAGATAGATAGATAGATAGGAGATAGATAGAAGATAGATAGATAGATAGATAGATAGATAGATAGATAGATAGGAGATAGATAGATAGATAGATAGATAGAATAGAGATAGGAGATAGATAGATAGATAGATAGATAGATAGATAATAGATAGATAGATAGATAGATAGATAGATAATAGATAGATAGATAGATAGATAGATAGATAGGAGATAGATAGATAGATAGATAGATAGGAGATAGATAGATAGATAGATAGATAGATAGATAGATAGATAGATAGGAGATAGATAGGAGATAGATAGATAGGAGATAGATAGGAGATAGATAGATAGATAGATAGATAGATAGATAATAGATAGATAGATAGGAGAGAGATAGATAGGAGATAGATAGATAGGAGATAGATAGATAGATAGATAGATAGATAGATAGATAGATAGATAGGAGATAGATAGATAGATAGATAGATAGATAGATAGATAGATAGATAGATAGGAGATAGATAGATAGATAGATAGATAGATAGATAGGAGATAGATAGGAGATAGATATATAGGTAGACATTCTATACACACTGCAGGTAACATGTGATACAACAACACATCCATTGTGATGGAACAATAAGCCCCATGTCTGCACATATAGATGACACAATAACATTACCCTGATACACATCTCCTCTTGTATCACAGCTCCGCTCTCAATCCACAACTTAGTGGTAATTGTTTGCTCATTGTCCTTTGGTCTTCTCTCTGTGCAGATGATGTGATGATTAGCGGCCATTCAGCCCATTAGCACTGTCCTTGTCATGATACTGGGGGGGGGGGGGGGGTTGTATATTGGGAGAGCTGGTGTGATGTCTCTTTGCAGAGTCAAGGCCCAGTGTAGACAGTCCCCATGAAACTTGTAATAAACTCTAATCCCTGTAGATAAGCAATTGTCATGCTGTACAATGCTGATGAATTGCTGCCAGGTCCTAAATGGGAGACCCTTCTTTATTTATGGCCCAGATAAAAAGGACTCTTCATCTGGAAAAAAAAAAAAGTTGTTTTCTGAGCTCACAACCTGAGAGCGTCCGCATTAGACAGGCCTTGTTTTCTTTTAATTATTGACATATATTCTGGGTGGACAAATAAACACTCAGGAGCAGACGGGAGGGGGCAGGGTGGGCCGAAGGGACAGGACCCTTCCTCATTCATAGAATGGGTAACGTAGAGATTACATGTTGCCCATTCAAATAAATAGTATACAAATTAGATATCCCAAGGAGCATTGCCTGGTGTGTAGATGGGACGATTATCGTGCGAAAAATCGTTATATCATTCAAATTGAAACGATAATTGTTCTGTGTAATTGCGGGCAACGGTCGAAAAATTGTTCGTGTGTTGTTGATTGTTGATTTGGTTCTTAACCTAAAATTATCGTTAATCGTTCGCTGTAATTCCACATTCGTTCGCTCAAGTTCCGCATTTTTTCACTAATTATTCAGTGTAATTGCACATTGTTCATTGTTTTGCTGGGAATTAACGATCATAGTAACGATCGCAAAAACAATCGTATTAACGATCATATCTAACGACCGTTGTTCTGTATAAAATGGTGAACGATATCAGGTGAACCATAAACAATCTCGTTTGCGATCGTTAGTCGTTAATTGCAAAAAATCGACTAGTGTAATGGTGCGTTTACACAGAAAGATTTATCTGACAGATTTTGGAAGCCAAAGCCAGGAATGGATTTGAAAAGAGGATAGATCCCAGTCTTTCCTTTATGACCTGATCCCTGTTTATAGTCTGTTCCTGGTTTTGGCTTCAAAGATCTGTCAGATAAATCTGTCTGTGTAAACGCACCATTATAGGACCCTAAGCGATTTTTTGATGATCAACGACCTGAAATCGTTTGCTCAATTACACGGAACAATGATCGTTACTTATGATAGCTCTTGCAGTCGTCTTGTCGTCACTATTGCGTTCGTTACTACTGCGAACGACCGAACGACGTCTTACTCCAGGCGAACGATCAACGATAAAAATAGGTCCAAACTCTATCAAACGACCATCAATTTCTCGTTGGTTGTTTAATCGTTGGACTTCAAGACAAGATGTTTTTCTGAAAAAATGCCACTTAAAGGAGAAGTCCGGCCCCGGCAAGAATGTGAAAGGCGGCAGGGGTGGGAAAAACAAAGCATTGCTTACCTGTGCCCTGTACCTTCCTGTGCCCGCGATTAGACCAGCCCCAGGACCCCCACCGGAAGACATTTCCCCCCAGTTGTGATGACGTCATGACTCATGATGGACAGCCTGCTCAGCCAATCAGTGAACAGAGAGGCATTTTGCCCCAGTCACTGACTGGTTGAGCAGCCAGTCCACCAGCCGGGTCGTGACATCAGCTCTGGTGGAGATCCAGGAGCCCAGCTGGGGCCCGCATGTGTCATTTTTTCCCCATAGACTTGTATGGGGGGGAGGGGAGGGTAAAAATGCCAACAAAAAATCATCATATCATTTATATCTATATTAGTATTTTTTCCCCAGTTCTTCAACAGAAATCCTAGAATCACATAATAAATAATCACATGACTTGGAATGGAAAAAAAAAATGCCAGTGGATAAAACACCCAATGGCGGATTATAATGTAGGCGGTTTGGGCGGCCGCCCGGGGCCCGAGGCTCCGGGGGGGCCCATGCCTTGCCGCCCACATTATAATGCCGCCCGGGAGGCCCCCCCGCCACTGCACTCTTGTGACCGCAAGCATTGTTTCGCTTGCGGTCACAAGAGTCTCCGGCTGCCTCCGGCTGATGCGCGGCTGGCGGGGGTGTCCCGTCCTCTCCCCGGCAGCGCGCGCATCTCACAGCTCCTAGTGCTGCCTGGGGCCCTGACTTCCGGTACTGGGAGCGCACGTACCGGAAGTCAGGGCCCAGGCGGCACTAGGAGCTGTGTGATGCGCGCGCTGCCGGGGGGAGGACGGGACACCCCCGGCAGCCGCGCATCAGCCGGAGACTGCAGACGGAGAGAGGATCGACGGGGGAACGCAGGGTAGGTGAGTTGTATTTTGTTATTTGTGTGTTATTTACTGACTGGGGGGGCTTCTATAAAGGGGAGAAGAGGGGGACCATCTATAAGGGGGGGGGGAAGAGGGGGACCAGCTATAAGGGGGGAAAGAGGGGGACCATCTATAAGGGGGAAAAGAGGGGGACCATCTATAAGGGGGAAAGAGGGGGACCATCTATAAAGGGGGGAAAGAGGGGGACCATGTATAGAGGGGGAAAGAGGGACCATCTATAAGGGGGGAAAGAGGGGGACCATCTATACGGGGGGAAAGAGGGGGACAATCTATAGAGGGGGAAAGAGGGGGACCATCTATACGGGGGGAAAGAGGGGGACAATCTATAGAGGGGGAAAGAGGGGGACCATCTATAAGGGGGGAAAGAGGGGGACAATCTATAGAGGGGGAAAGAGGGGGACCATCTATACGGGGGGAAAGAGGGGGACAATCTATAGAGGGGGAAAGAGGGGGACCATCTATACGGGGGGAAAGAGGGGGACCATCTATAAAGGGGGGAAAGAGGGGGACCATCTATACGGGGGGAAAGAGGGGGACAATCTATAGAGGGGGAAAGAGGGGGACCATCTATAAGGGAGGGGGGAGGGGGACCAGCTATAAGGGGGGAAAGAGGGGGACCATCTATAAGGGGGGAAAGAGGGGGACCATCTATAAGGGGGGAAAGAGGGGGACCATCTATAAGGGGGGAAAGAGGGGGACCATCTATAAGGGAGGGGGGAGAGGGGGACCATCTATACGGGGGGAAAGAGGGGGACAATCTATAGAGGGGGAAAGAGGGGGACCATCTATACGGGGGGAAAGAGGGGGACAATCTATAGAGGGGGAAAGAGGGGGACCATCTATAAGGGAGGGGGGAGGGGGACCATCTATAAGGGGGGAAAGAGGGGGACCATCTATAAGGGGGGAAAGAGGGGGACCATCTATAAGGGGGAAAGAGGGGGACCAGCTATAAGGGGGGAGAGGGAAGAGGGGGACCATCTATAAGGGGGGAAAGAGGGGGACCATCTATAAGGAGGAAAGAGGGGGACCATCTATAAGGGGGAAAGAGGGGGACCATCTATAAGGGGGAAAGAGGGGGACCATCTATAGAGGGGGAAAGAGGGGGACCAGCTATAAGGGGGGAGAGGGAAGAGGGGGACCATCTATAGAGGGGGAAAGAGGGGGACCATCTATAAGGAGGAAAGAGGGGGACCATCTATAAGGGGGAAAGAGGGGGACCATCTATAAGGGGGAAAGAGGGGGACCATCTATAGAGGGGGAAAGAGGGAGACCATCTATAAAGGGGGACTATCTCCTATAGGATTAGCACCCTCCTCTCCTGACATCCTCTGTGCTGCTGGGACCTCCCCTATAGATCAGCACCCTCCTCTCCTGACATCCTCTGTGCTGCTGGGACCTCTCCTATAAGATCAGCACCCTCTTCTCCTGACATCCTCTGTGCTGCTTGGACCTCTCCTATAAGATCAGCACCCTCCTCTCCTGACATCCTCTGTGCTGCTGTGACCTTGGGGGGGGGCAACATCAGGGGACCAGGTGAGGTGGCGATATGTTTATTGGGGGCAGTGGAGGTGGGGTGGGCAATGCTTACTGGGGGTAGCAGCAAGGGACCAAACATTATGTTTATTGGGGCCAGCAGGGAGGGGAGGCAGGCAGGCAGTGTTTATTGGGGACAGTGGGGGGGGGAGGCGCAGTAGCAGATTATAATGTGGGCGAATTGACTGGGGGGGGCCCAGGTTGGGTGGACAGCCCGGGGCCCAGGGTACATTTAATCCGCCACTGAAAACACCTATAGTAATATACACTAAAGTGTAAAAAAGAAAATTAAATAAACATTAAAAAAATTGCATTTTTTTGTGTGCAAAAGTCATGTCCGCAACCGGCCTAATGGTTGAACTTCAATGCAACGCTCAGAAGTCATGTGTGTATTCTCAGGAACTACAAGTCCTAAGATGCTCAGGTGTCCTGTAGTCCGGTCCTGGCAGCCTTCAGCTTCTATGCTACATGCTTAGGGCCCTATTCCACAGGCCAATTATTGTTCGGATAATCGTTAAATCGTTTGGATTGAATCGATAATCGTTCGGTTAAATAGCAGTTAACCATTAAACGATGAACGAGAAATCGTTGATCGCTTAATAAGACCAGGACCTATTTTTATCGTTGCTCGTTCGCAAATTGTTTGCATGGAATAAGACGTCGTTCGAGCGTTCGCAGTAGCGACGAATGCAATAGCGACGACAAGGCGACCGCAAGAACGATCATAAGTGACGATCATCGTTCCGTGTAAATGGGTGAACGATTTCAGGCCGTTCGCAATAATGGTCATTTGAGATCGTTCATCGTTAACGATTATGCGAACGATAACCGTCCCGTGGAATAGGGCCCTTAGGGTGGTATTACACGGAAAGATTATCGTTTGAAAAATCGTTAAATCATTCAGATTTGAACGATTATCATTTAGTGTAATAGCAGGCAATGATTAAACGACCAACAAGAAATCGTTGGTTGTTTAATAGAATTTGGACCTATTTTTATCGTTGATCGTTTACAAATCGCATGTGATAAGACGTCCTTCGGTCGTTCGCAGTAGCGGCGAACGCAGTGGCGACGACAGGACGAACGCAATAATGATCATAAGTGACAATCATCATTCCGTGTAATTGGGTGAACGATTTCAGGTTGTTCGCCATAGTGGTCGTTTGAGATCGTTTATCGTTGATCGTTGAGAAATCGTTGGTCGTTTAATAGAATTTGGACCTATTTTTATCATTGATCGTTTACAAATCTTTCGCATGTAATAAGAAGTCCTTCAGTCGTTCGCAGTAGCGGCGAACGCATTGGCGATGACAGGACAAACGCATAAGTAACAATCATCATTCCATGTAATTGGGTGAACGATTTCAGGTCGTTCACCATAGCGGTCGTTTGAGATCGTTTATCGTTGATCGCTTTGTGTAATAGTACCCTTAGACTTGTAGTTCCATAGAATAGGAAGGAACTGAGATCCTGTGTGGTTCTCTACATATTCCGCGCTCCGCGCCAGGTCAGAGGTGCTATTAGCTAATTTATTTCAAAGCTTCTTTTTGGGTGAATAAACATGTCTGACATGAGGCAGCTGCTACAAAGGACGCCCAATCCACAATTAGCGCTGATAAACATCCATATCTGGGGCTCGGGAGCTCACAGTCTGGTTTCCTGCACTTTACCTATAGACTGTGTGAATAGGAACCTTTTGTCAGTGTTTATTTAATTTGATTTTCACACTTTTTGGCATTTGACATAATCTGGTAAAAAGCTGCCGCTTCTTTGTGTCAGCGCCGGGTCAGGATCCTCAGACACGTCCTCCCTCACTTGTGGATTCTGCCCTGATCTATTTATCTACTTCCCTGTCTGCATGAAGCAGCAAGTCGCCCAGATACCATTTTTATCCTTCTGAAGTCAAAACTCAAAAAAAAAAAAAAAGAAAAGGAAAAAGTTGCATAAAATTATAGTAAAAATTTTTAAAGCCCTTTAAACTTTTGCTAGATCAGGTGACTGTTCTCATCCATTGCTCCTCAGTCATGTAAGATTACGCCCTTATGGTCTTCACAAAAAATCATGGTGACTTTTTGGCAACCTCTGCACATTACAATTTGCCCCTGGCTTTCAATCCTCATATTCTCGGAAGATGAGAAAACACCCCTAAAAACCCTATTACATGGCCCAATCTGAAGGAGAAAACGAGAGGGTAAAAGCGGGGGAGGGGTTGGCATGGGAAGGTGCCGGAGGGGCTTCCCGGACAATCTTTAGATCGTCCAGGTGGCCCATAAGAAATCGAGGTGGCCTACTGCCACGGCTCTTATTACACGGAGCGACGGCCAGCAGATCGCCATCTGGATTTTGGTTCCTGTTGTAAACCAGAGATCAGCCGACATCATGCGACTGGCAGATACAGTTGACAAAGGTATGAAGTGTATGAGGACCTATAAAACTTGCACGTGTGACCCCATTAGATCAAAACGTAGGCTGTACGCAGTACCGACCAGGTGTGGTCATCTCCATGGATACCTGAACCTCCTGCGGAAAATGGATTGCACACCTTGCCGGGTCAAGCGTACTTCATGACAGGTACACTTCAACTTTTTTATAACTCTGCTTCGACTCTGCTTCCCTTAGGCAAGTCTGGTAACATAACATGTTATTCATAAAACCAATTCATCACCTGACCACAGCTGCCAGTGGCAGGCACAGAACATCGGCAAGGGGTTAGATTAACAAAGCAAAAAGCACCAGAATCATAGGTTGTACCAATAATTGCAGTTAATGAAATTATTCACAATGAGAAAAACATAACTTTCTTCCAAAACAGCGCCACCCCTATCATCAGGTTGTGTGTGGTGTTACAACTCCCCTTTATTTACTTCAATGAAACTGAGCTGCAATATCACACAGAGTGTTTTATATATTTTTTTTTCTGGATAACCCCTTAATGGTGTGTGCCAATTTTTATGTTTTATGTTTTATATTGGCTAGAAGAAGCTGTTATGTGCATGAACTTTATTAAGGGTGTGCTCAATTTTTGGTTCAAAACAATGGTGTAAATGTACTCCACCCATTAGGTGGTGAAAGAGAGAGACTTGCCCAGACATACTATTGCAAATGCACCAGAATTTCGAGACAAATAGAGACTAGTGTTGAGTGGAGAGGCCGAGAGAGTAGTGTTGAGTGGAGAGGCCAAACTGTTCAGGTTAGGCAACTTTCTCCGAACCTAAATGCTCAGCATTTGACTCCTGGTGGCTGGGGAAGTTGAATGCCGCCCTAAGGATTCCTCGAAAACATGGATATAGGCTATTGCACTTTAGAAACATATCAGGGGAAGGCGGCCGTCTCGTAACAAAGCGGCCATCTATTTAAAGAGATGGACACTTTTTCCCAAAATGTTCCCAAAGTGGGAACATAGCCTGTGTTTTCCCAGCAGCCCTAGGGCGACATCCAACTTCTACTGCATACGGAAGTCAAATGCTGAGCTTTCGGCTTCGGAGAACGTTGCCAAACCCAAACAGTTCTGCAACTTTGCTCAACACTAATTGTGAGTTGTAGACACTTTCCCAGTGTCGGACTGGGGTATCTGGGCCCCACCAGAGGAAATGATCCTGGGGGCCCACCAATGAACAACCAGTGAGACATGTCAATCAGTGTTTATGCAGGTTCTAAAGCTGGGGGCCCACCGGAGGATCCTCCAGTCCTATGGAGGGCCAGTCCGACACTGCACTTTTCTTTAGGGTGACATCACTAAAAGGAGGTGTAGCTTTTGTCAGTGGGGCCTAAACACACCAAAATTTTGGTTCATGCTACTGGTTTGAAGTAAGCCAACTAATAGTTGATCTTAACCTAGACTAGACAGAATCCAGATATATTAAAGTCTGTTAGTCTACGTTTGCATTGTTTACGCGTTCCGTAAATTTACCTGTAATTCTGGACAAATTTAGGGTACGTTAATTACTATTGGGCAAGTCACATTGTCCGTAATTTTCCAGATCACATAGAAGTCTATGGGAACGTCTGTAATTTTTGCGGATCCGTAATTTTTATGGAAGAAAAGTCCGTAACTTATACATATCACCTTAATTTAACTATCACCTTCCCAGATTACGAATGCACAACAGACACGTTTTTTGTAGATTGCAGACAATGATTGCAGACATAATATATGGTCCTGAAAAACCACTGCACGTGTAAAAAAAAAATTCCTTCGGTATAATTTTTAAATTTCGTAATTCAATCCAATAACAAAAAACTGGCAACGTGCCTTACATGAGATCGTAAACAATTTCCGCTCAGTTCTGTTTTGCTTTAATTATCTGGAAGTGGGTGTGGCTTTAAGATAGGGTGTGGCCTATAGATGTTACATTTAAAAAAAAAAATTATAGTGATTGGTCTAAGGTAAATATAAATATTAGTGTAAGTTACGCCAACCAAGATCTGGCAGGATGTACTATAGTCACACATCTTCTGCCTATCCGGTCTAGTTTCAAGCTAAGTCTATGACAATATTAAAATAATAAACTGACCAGTAACCGTAATGCGGACAAGACCATTTGAATATTTCTTTTTTATTACACAAATCCAGTGACAAGTGGTAATTTGTATATCAGCATAAAGTGCCAAGACAACCAGAGAGAGCTATTGCAACAAAAATTCAAAAACAAAAAATTAAAAAGGCAAAAAAATTATTTTTTTTGAAAAAATTTAAATAAAATACAAAAAAGAAAAAGAAAACGTAAAACATTAAATAAAACTGGAATGTTATCTGTTTACACAATATTCTGAGATTTTGCTACAAAGTGGCAGTAAAAGAAAATGTAAGAGAGGCCCCACTCCATTCCAGCATGCAGTCTGAAGCAAAGCGTTTATTACACACAGTGAGCCAAAAAAACATTCCCTATTCTTCAAAGTGAGAAAAAAAAAACTTTCGCTTTTTTTTTTCTTTTCTCTCCAGAAAACAGAATTAACAATAAACAAGAAAAAAAAAAAAAAGGAAGGGGGGGGGGAGGGTGACAATGGAATTACTGACTGTCTGAGAGACTCCTTCAAGATCAACATATCACAACAGCAAAGTGTGAACGTACAGATGCACAGACGTTGCGTCTACGGCTGCGGTGTCCATAAATAAAATAAACTCTGTTACGTGGAAATTCATATTTTCTCTTGTAATCCTCCCAGTCAGTTCTGTTGTGTGTACGAGAAGAAGAGAAGGGGCCTCCACTGGAAAAGTAGGATGTTAGCACCCTCTCTTGGCACACAGTCCGCCAGTGGCACCATGTCATCTTCTTCTTTCGACTCCAAAAAAGTCTCTTTCAATAAGTCTCATCCAAGGGAAAAAAAAACAAAAAAAAAGTTCCTCATAACAGAGAAGCGTTCTGTCGTATGTACACGTAGAAATAGTAAAGAGTTAAATAGTTTTTATTTAATATATATATTTATAGTAGTCTATAGGCACGGAGAGTTCAGCACTTAATTTTGGAAGGTTTTAGTTCTTTCACTTGTGTATGAAGAGTTTTGTGAACGGCCAAAGTCCTTGACTGACAGAATCCTTTGCCACACTCCTGACACTTGAAGGGTTTCTCTTTAGAGTGGATGTACCTGGAATAGAAGAGATTAGGTTCATTTATTTATTTAATTTTAGTCGATTTTATAAATTAGATTTATGTTATTTTTTTGTTTTGTTTTTGACGACAAACCACAAATATGAAGGAGAGTTTCGTCAAAATGTGATATCTGAAGGATCTATTTTAGTGAATATATTGAGTGAATTCGATGAGGGTTGTGAATGTTTTTGAAGGGGCTCAGAATTCAACTGACTATGTACTAGAGTAGATGAATTGTGCATGTTATGGGGGTATAGGGGCACCTGTGGCAGCTTTTTCTTAAGAGCACATGTTCTAGATGACCCTATGGCTAGAACATACATGTTGGAATATGTTGTAAGGAACCCCCCAAACAACTTCAGAGAAGTATACCTAGTATACTAGATAGATAGACAGATAAATAGATAGATAGATAGATAGATAGATAGATAGATAGATAGATAGATAGATAGAAGATAGATAGATAGATAGATAGATAGATAGATAGATAGATAGATAGGAGATAGATAGGAGATAGATAGATAGATAGGAGATAGATAGATAGGAGATAGATAGGAGATAGATAGATAGGAGATAGATAGATAGATAGGAGATAGATAGATAGATAGATAGATAGATAGATAGATAGATAGGAGATAGATAGATAGGAGATAGATAGATAGATAGACAGATAAATAGATAGATAGATAGATAGATAGATAGATAGATAGATAGATAGGAGATAGATAGATAGGAGATAGATAGATAGATAGATAGATAGATAGATAGATAGATAGGAGATAGATAGATAGATAGATAGATAGATAGATAGATAGATGCAAGCTTTCGGAGCACAGGAGGCCCTTCATCAGGCAAGTTTACTTATGTAAATCTAAGAATGCAACCCCTCAGGAACAAGTAAGTATGAACGAGATGGAAGAACTCAAGTCTACCCCCCCCCCCCCCCATAACTTTACATATGTATGTATGTTTTGTAATACTTTAAACCCTGGGGAACTGGGGAACTTCTGTTCCATATTGACGGCAGCAGTTGGTCTATATAATACCTGGAGATGGTGAGATTAGTAGTATCTTCCGAAAAGTAGAAGGTTCCAAGCCTTAGGGTTATTTTAGAATACACAGAATAATAATAAGAATTCTACTATTGGTCGTACTGTCTATTACTTTGTTATTTGTAACACTTTGGGTACAGCCGGAGGTTATTACTCGTGAAATATGAAGCCTTTGTGGCCGGAGCGTATCTAAAGTTGTTTTTAGATATTTCCTCATGTGTCAAAGCTGTTTGGAGTTTGAAGGCGCCCCAGAGTATTGCTCCACACACCTCGGTGATAGCCCCATACATCATATATTTATAGTTCTACTTATGGTTTCTATTATTGGAGATGTAACCGAGTTCTTACCTGTGGTCTCTCAGATGGTCTTGTCTTCGAAAAGCCTTATGGCAAATGTCGCACGTGTAGGGTCTTTCGTCTGTGTGGGTTCTTTCGTGGATCAATAGATTATAGGACTTGGTAAAATGTCTCCCGCAAAATTTACACACAAATTCTTTCTTGGTTTTTGAAGGTAGCCTCCCCCGCGTGGGTTTCTTCTCAGGCGTCAGCTTGGTGACATCTAGGAGAGCACCCATACTTGGTGGAGAACCTTGTCCATCCAGCTGACTCAGCTTACAAGGGTCTTCTTGTGTGGCCGCAACAGCCAAGTTGGCAAAGTCAAATCTTGGTTTGGTTTTAGTGGCAAAACCTGTAGACTCATGTTTGGGGTGGATAACGTGAGGAAAGAGAGGGAAACCTGGGATTTGGAACCTGGTGTCTATCAAACTGGAGGCTCCTGGCACTTTAGAGAAGGAAGATCTTGGGAGGTGTAATGTTGGGTATCCTAAAGTCCATTGGTGAAGATGAACCGCATGCAGGGCACTGAAGCTATACAGGTTGGGGATGTGGTCGGCAGGTACTGGAAGACCATTGAAGGCTTGAAGGAAGGAGTAGTTGGTCAACTGCAGAGATGGATGGATGGGCACTGGCGCTGGTAGCGTTTTGCTCGCCATGGTGGTAACCTCAGGATTGGAGTGAACACTGTAGATGAAAAATAACACAAAGATTTAATACAAAGACTTAAGGATGGAACACAGAAAGAAAAAAAAACCTATATATATATATATATATATATATATATATATATATATATACACGCATGTATATATATATATATATGTATATATATATATATATATATATATATATATATTCCAGGAATTACCCTATTGGCCTCGAGTGGTGAAGAAGAACAACTTCTTGCAATGTGATACTGCGGCAAGGCTTTCCTTTCTCTCTTTCTCTAAATAACCCTTTATAAGTGTTTTTGGCCCCCAGCACCCAGGTCACATGACCTCCCAGCCCTTCCCCCATCTACTCATTGGCTTCATATACTCTCCTTAGGGGAGGACATATGATTCTGATATCATTAATACTCCAGTGTATAGGGAGTACATTATCAAGCCTGCTGGTCCATGTAGTGCTACATTATCTTATTATGTAACGATTATTATTATTATTATTATTATTATTATTATTAATTTATTTAATTTTATTTTTTTCTGTTAAATAAGTAAATGTATGATTCATTTCTAAGTCTAATATTTCCCTAATATATGAACA